>NC_139594.1:8367630-8757630 GCF_946808225.1 Silurus aristotelis | reverse complement strand
AAGATTTGGGGAAGATGGAAGAGGATGAAGAGGAAGTGGAAGCCTGCGCACTTACTCTCGGGGTAACTGGATCGGCGGCGCGCCTCTCCTCTGGAACACGCCGTCCACGAACACGCCGTTCTTGCCCAGGCAGCGCAGATAGAACTCGGGCTCCTCGAAGGTGATCTGCAGGTGGCGCCGCGAGATGAAGCTCGAGTGGCCCATGTTGACGTCTACGGAGCCGTGCGAGGAGTTGCGGCCCACCGTGACGACGCGCTGGCGCATGACGAACTCGAGGTCGCGGCCGTGAAGGCGCGCGAGGGCCGGCGCCTGCAGCGCGAGCGGCGCCGCGGAGAGCGCGTGCGACGGCGGACTCGCGCCCCGCGCCGGGCTGCACGGAGCGGACTTCAGCGCCAGCAGCGCGCGCGCTCCGGTGTCGTCCGCGTAATCAGCCATGGGGTTGTTGTTTTTTTTTGTTGTTGTTTTTTTTCCTTCTGTATGTAGGTATTTAAAAGAGGGGGGAAAAAAACGGATGGGCGAACAGAAAAGTAAAAGGAAAAGGGGGAAAAAAAAAAGAAGTTGAACAGGAACTTGAAGAAATGGCTGAGCGTCGGGCAGCGCCTCCAAGCTCGGTTGCTGCTGCTGGTAGTCACAACATGGGAGAGATGAGATGAGATGAGAGAGATACAACACCCGACCTGGATCACCGGGAGTCTCAGCTCTGCAGCGCGTCTACGACAATCCGACTCATTAAACGCACACCGGTTTTTTTCCCCCTATAAACGATTACAGCATTTCATCAGACAGGTCCGAGTCAGAACCGAACCACCGCTTTATTCATCTGCAGCAGTCTGGAGCGCGACCGGGTCCGGCGCGTGAACGGTTAACGATGGTGCAGTTTCCTGGAACCGGACAACACGTGCGTTACATGTGGCAGTAAAAACGATAAGAAAAAGACGAGGAACGCTCGGTCTGTGAACGCCGTCGCGGCCGCATAATGGACGTGTTCGTCACCTGATAGTTCTCCTGTGGAATTATGAGGCTTTTCGCTGCTTAGCTGCGCTTGTGGTGTGTGCGGTAGTGACGTCAGGTCCGACTGACCATTGGACGCTTCCTGTGTTTATAAACATAGAAAGAACAAGAAAGAGTGAAAACACGGATCCTAGAGTTTCTTAAGGGATCAGTGACCTTGATGAACGTCAGACTGAAAACGTTGATCCTGCACATATTCTGGTGAATGTCTGTCTTTTATTCTGCCTGCCTGCGTACCAGCCTGTGTACAGAGAGAGAGAGAGAGAGAGAGAGAGAGAGAGAGAAATAGAGAAATAGAGAGAGAGAAAATGAGAGATTTGGTGGCATACACTTGCCTTTGTATGCTGTAGCATTACATCTTCCCTTCACTCAAACCTAAACTGAAACTCCAGCATGTAAGGACCCCTGTGCACACTGTGGTCTTCATGAACACAAGGCTTGCGAGAAGGCCGGAAGAACTTAAGTGTCCTGCACAGAGGCCCTGACCTTAACCCCACTGATGAACTGGAACACGGACTGTACCAAATATTACAATATTAGTGGGATTAGTTAGGTGTCCACAAACCTACTGCCACATAATCTAGCTAGCTAGCTGTCTATCTATCTATCTATCTATCTATCTATCTATCTATCTATCTATCTATCTATCTATCTATCTATCTATCTATCTAGCTCTAGAGTCTGTCGGCAACAGAACAATGCATTAACATATAGATGTCATTAGAATTATTTTGGTGACATTGCCATTAAGCTGAATATTTCAGAAGCTGCTTATCTTAAATAGTCTGTAGAGTTTGCAGGAACCATGATAAGCAGAATATATATATATATATATATATATATATATATATATATATATATATATATATATATATATATATTCAGCCAAATCCTCAGATGACAAAAGCGAATCATTGACCTTAAACACTGACCTATTTCTATTTCTTTTATTTTTTTTGACTGTCACTACTGATTAGTTCATTTTCTCTTTTTAACAGCAATAAAAAAACTCATTCCATGGCTGGGATTATTATCTGCAGATAAAAATGCACTGGGTAATGTAAAGCATCATCAGAAGGTCTAAAGAATTGCTACTGAAGTAATAGTTCACTTGAGTTCAAGTAAAACTAGTGATTAAGAAGATTACTCAACACAGAGTGAACAACTAACTTCTACCAATGATGCTTTTATATGTCTACATTTCCCAAAACAAAACCGAATTATGCTAAGAAAATGAGCGATAATGAAGTGAACACCAAGCTAAGGCTACCTTGCTAGCAAATTAATGTAAATTTATACACATTTTCAGCTACATAGTTAGCGATCTAGCAAAGATGTCTCGTACTCATTATCCTGTGTGTTACCTATAGACTGTAGCATTCTGTAAAATATTAATATGTCTAGCTATTTTATCTCACTCAGCTAGCTTATGGCTTATGTGTATGTTTGTAACTATGATTTCATTATAGTTAACACAGTACCATTACAAAGACATAAAAAACATAAAAAAGTGTAATATCAGCATGTGCAGTTCCTTATTCCATTCCAACACAATCTACAACCAGTGGATATTATATATATATATATAAAAAAATTTTTTTTTAAATTATTATTATTTATTTATTTATTTTAATTAGAGATGTATAAATTGTGGCCCAAGTAATTTGTCAGCTCTCGATTGGAAATAAACTCCTGTACATCCATCTAGTGACAACAACATGATGGCAATTTACTGTGTGAGTTGGTTTGAGAAGCTAAACTCTCCTGCCAGCAGCAGTTGCTATGCTTAGAAAGTGACACTGATGTGGGGGTAGTGGACGATTAACACCAGCTGTGTTAAGATGACCTATATTCTCTAACTGTACGCTTAGAAGATGGAGCGTCACAGTATGTGTGCACAGTTTTTAAATGAGATTTTAATTTAAATAAATAAATACATAAAAAAATAAATAGAGAAATTAATAAAAAAATCAAAACATTTATAAATAAAGTGCCAGACTGTAATTACTACTGTGTCAGTACTACTGTTTTACTGACGGTGATCCACCACCCATGTAATATCTGGTGGATCACCAGATGGTGGTCCCATTTTGGCCCCTTGCAGCTGATAAGCAAGATAGAGTGCATCTTACAAGTTGTGCATTGCACCAGTTGTGCAAGTGGGATAGTAAAGTTGTACATTTACACAATCCTAGGGACTGGGTTACAGAGCAAATGTTACTACCATTCGATCCACCACAACTATCTAGAGATTACCCCAAATTTAAATGAATAGTTAATGAAAATACAATTGCAATTTACTTAAGATCTTTCCGTTTGTACATATGAGTATCTGGTTTTAGTTTATCTTGCTGTTTGGCTCATGGATGTGGATAAGGACGTCCTCATGGACTGTTATCTTTTACCCCTGGTTTCGATTATGTTCTTCCACATAGACACTTAAATTGTTTTGCCTTTATTGCCCTGTCACCCCAACAGTAGTACTTAATGGATGAATGTGCCCTTGTGTGACAAGATAGTGCTGATGGAAGAATCCAAATATGCAAAAAGCAAGAGATATAAGGATCTCTGTCTTTTAGAATGTGTCAGTTGTTAAATTAAAATAGAGGTAGACTGCTGGTTTTCATGTCAGGCATTTGCAACTATCATTAGAAAATTCGTCCACACATAATTAAACCACACATTTTCTTTGAGCATCAGTTAAAGTGACAGTTTCTGTCTTAGATCCAGTTCCACTCTTTGCTCCTGCTGTGACTCCTCATACATGCCTATACATCCATTAATCTTTTAGTGCCACCCAGTGCTCTGGAGGCTGCATTACCAGTGCCTGTAAAATTCCAGGGCCCAAGCCTCACTCTCCCCATCTGTCATTGTTTGCACAAACAACACAGCCGACAGGGACTCTGTTACAAAACCTTCTTGGCAGGCTTCTACACCAGCTCTTTCTTGGCCATGTGCCTCACTCATTGTTTGCACCTATGTTTCTTGTTGTTGTTACCCCACTCAAGTGTTTGTCCTTTGTTTTGGCAAAATTCTTTCACAGTGGACTGATGCCAGCAAAGTCGAATCCAGTTGGTACAGAAGCAGATTCAAGCCCTCCTCCAAACATTATCATCCATCTTCAACTGGGAAATATAGCTTCAATTTCACATACTTTAGTGTGTTTAATCCTTATTAGTTGGCTGTTTTGAGAAAAATTTGTTAAATACAATACACATGAGGCATAGTTTGATGGTTTAGGAAACAAACAAAAAGGCTAATTTTGTGTTAAGACGCTGATTCCTAAGATGGTTCCACTTAATAGAGTGCTAACATGAAAAGAAAAGAAAAAAGGGTTTATCTTAGAGACATGTGGCCATCAGGAGTGTTCCCATGACCATTTGCGATTACAGCTATCAGATCGCAATTCTGAGAGGCAGAACCAAAGGCCTGGTTAAAGGATAATGTCAAATGTCAGTCCAATTTGAGATAGCAGATCATCTTTGGTCATAGGAAACTACCACTGTGAACTGACCACTTCTGAAAGCACTAGTAAAAGATATTCTGAAATACAGGGTGGATAGACAGACAGAGCAAGGGGCTATGGCCTCCTCCAAAGAGCGTAACACTGGTTTTTGAGGGGGGCTACTGTTCTGGACACAAATTAGACACAAATTAGCGCTACATGAGGACAAGTGTACAGTAGGTGGTGAAACAGTGCATCCCGTTACCATCGGCTGTATTAAATTGCCATTGGTGAGGAAGTGCATCTCCGCCTTTCTATGATTTGTGGTACTACATCTAAGTGCACACACCATTCCTCCGATGGTACACACAGTCCTGCAGTTTAGTCGATGAATTGCTCTCAGTAAAGCTAAATGTGAAGGGAGCCCACCTGAGGCCATTCTATGCAAGACAGACAACACAGTCTCTCTCCTCTTTTTTAAATATCTGACCTTTTATAGAGTAAAACTGTGGTTACTGAGCCTGTATAGGTTCAGTATCAGTCTCTGCTGTAAAGCTTTGACAGTAGAGTGATTCTCAGCCAATTGGTGTTCTCTGTTTAGGGGCCAGTAGCACTAAAATCAAATCATATGTGTTCGTAGAAAATCTCAGCCTAGAAATTGTCCTCATAACTGCTGCTGTAATCAGAGCCACTCTTAAGATAAAATCGCTACACTACAAAGCTGTTACCAAGTGTAAGACTTTATGCTATATTTTGTTTCCATTCAGCCACACAAGCAGATTGAAAAACAGGTACTGGCTTTGGGTGAGAAGGTCAAGGATGCAGTCAGTGTTCTAGTTGATCCCAAAGGTGTTGAATGACCTACACTGACCACAACCCCACTAAAGTCTTTCCACAACAACCTCATCTGAAAACTCAAAACATGTTTTAATTTGTCAATGGATTCATCATGCTGGGACAGGTTTGGGCTTTTTAGTATCAGTGGAAAACAAGATGGTACAATTTACAGATTTTTATGCAGGTAATCCTGGAGAGCACCATTTCTTAAAGTAAACAAGTGTCTGCTTTCCCGGTACCCGTCTTTCTGTGGGAAGATGAAAATATAGGTCTCGCCTAGATGTCTTTTTATCAAGCTCAAAGTATTGTTCCAGTACATTTAGGAGAAATTGTAACCCCTGTTTACGGAATAACATCAGAACCTGGTTGTCCAGGAACAGCAGAACTACCGACCAAGATCAACACCACTAACACCAAAATATTGACAATCAATTGTGAACAACAGGATTTTTCCACTTCCACTTCATGTCTGCCCCTTGGCTGCTCTGACCACCATTCAAACAGAAAAAGACTAAACCGCAAGGCACTTCTTTAAATGAATGGGAAATCTTGCCCTCATTTTTAAAGATGTCTAATTTTTCAGACCCCTTGAGGATATACAGTTTATTTCACACATTGCTCCCTTACATAACCTGCTGGTGAATTCACAGCCACAACCACGATCCATTACATAGCCAGGCACAAAAAAACAAGCAATAGTTTTTAATTCTGCTCATGAATCAGCAGGACAGCTACAACACCTGACTAGTGCTGCAAAGTTATACAATTTTTCATGTTTCCTAGAAGAATTTTAAAGAATAATTTGTAGAGCCTAGGCTGGCTGCAATAGTGATAAAACGGGCTTTGTGTATAATGTGTTTAAAAAATATGCTTGTTAAAGAAGACATTAGAAGTGAAAGTCTTACTTTTCACAGCCTTAAAACTAAAAGTTGCTATTTTGCCAGAGATATAGATCATAGACCGTGTGAAATGCAGTGGCCTGGTTGTTGGCAGCTTTGCTTAAATACTATTAAATGTAATTTAAAGGGAAATTACCTGGAAGTACTTTAGTACATTTAAAATGACTGCTGAAACTCATAAGCTAATAAACATTATGCAAATAGGGAAAAACCCCACTTCTCTTAACCTACAGGCCTTAAAAACCCCATTAAATAATAAGTAGTGGAGATTTTCTTTTTTAATTGAACCAATAAAAATCTCAAATTGTACATTTTACGCTGAATGACCCACACGATCAAAAGCAATTCAGAACACCATAATTACCATTTGAGTGTATAGTTTAATAACGAGGGA
This sequence comes from Silurus aristotelis, assembly GCF_946808225.1. Lineage (NCBI taxonomy): Eukaryota > Metazoa > Chordata > Actinopteri > Siluriformes > Siluridae > Silurus > Silurus aristotelis. Next base: position 8,751,044 of record NC_139594.1, on the reverse strand, counting down.
AAAAAGCAATGAATGTCCAAGTCATCACTGAATAATTTTGTACAAAAATGGTCCCAACATGGCATTACAATATTTATAAAATTTATTAATATTTATTTTAAGAACGCTTCCTGTGGGCTCACCACCTGCAGGAGGGGCCGTAAGGGACGGTGCTGTGAGGATTGGGCAGCAGTCGGAGGCGGGGGGCCTGCTTAGACTGCTGCCCCCGCGACCCAAACGGATAAGCGGGAGAAAATGAATGAATATTTTAAGAACGTATAAATGATAAACAATTGTAAGATTATTACAGGTTAGACATATGCACTTAAAAATACCTGAAATGTTTAATAGAGTCAAATTACAAAGACAAACTAATGCAAGTTTCTTCCTTCATGCATAATCAATTATCTTCTAAATAAAAAAAAGGAAAAGCCCCCCCTTTATGGAGTGGTGTCATGTGCTGCCAGCATCATGCTAAACTATTCCTCACTGTGAGTTCTTGGAACAAACTTCAGAGTCACAGGAACTTTTGGTTGAAAGAGAGCATTGAGTTGAATAGGAATCTGGAAAGAAAGAGGAAAAAGAAGTCATCGATTAAGCACTGTTTTTTTTAGCTTGTACATGGCCCAACATGGCTTAAGATCCAAGACCTCTTTTTAATCAGTCATAAAAAAAGCATTAATGAAATACCTGAGTTTCTTTGCACGTCTCCACACTGAAGTTCTGCAGCAGCTTCACTATCATCAGTTTCATGATCAACTGAGCAAACCTCATTCCCACACAGTTACGAGGCCCGAGACCAAACGGCATGAACGTGTAGGGGTTGATGTCATTCCCAGGGCCGAACCTTTAAAAAAAATAGACATTGCATTGTTAGTATTTTTACTAATATTATGCATCTTTATGCAATTCCAGTGAGAAGTAGGCAGTTGTGCGACAAAAGAATTGAATCCAATTCATCTCAAATACAGCAATAGTGATTTATCCTCAGTCACCGTCCTCCAGTGACAATTATTAAGAAACGCAATTCAGCATATATAAAGGTTGTGAAGGGATGGGGCACAAACTCGACACAGGTAGATCAAGTGTTGATGGCATTGTGACTAATTTAAGTTTATGTCATGTGCACAAAATCTTAGTAACAGCTGTAATATATAATTAACCATATGGACAAAAGTATTGGATCACTTGACTTTTCTCGCATACCTGTTTCTTTCTTCAAACTGCAACCACAAAGTTAAAATCACTCAAACGTATAAATATGTCTTTGGATATAGGAGCAGTAAATCTTCTCTTCATTCAAACTAGGAGACCCAACCCTGTTCCAGCATGACAATGCCCCTGTACACAAAGTCAGCTCCATGAAGATATAGTTTTAAATGGGTTGGAGTGGAAGATCTTGAGTGGCCTGCTACAGAGCTCTGACCTCAACTCTACTGAACACCTTTGGGATGAATTTGGAATGCTGACCACACCTCAGGCCTCCTCACCTACATTCTCACCTGACTTTACTCACACCCTTGTGGCTGAATGAACACAAATCTTCACAAGTACACACCAAAATGTAGTCGAGCATCTTCCCAGAAGCGTGGAGGTTATTATAACAGCAAATGGCGACTAAATGTGTATGCATGCCTAATATGTAATTTAAGTAATTGGGCAAGTAAGGTTTATACAAATGAAAGATAAAGATTAAAAATGTTTAGGGGAGTCAAACAGACTTATAAATAATGTAGGAAAACATTAGCCAAATGTATATATATATATATATATATATATATATATATTTTTTTTTTTTGTTTTGTTTTGGGCACTAATATTATAAGCACTAACACAAAAACATATTTTTTAATTGTTATATATAATATTTTACAACCTTTTTATCTCTGTAAAGCTGCTCTGGGAAAATGTCCATTGTTAATACACTATACCAATGAAACTTAATTGAAATGAATTAAAAGAAATCTAAACAAAAATATGTCAACCTGGAGTATTCTTACAAAAATCTTGTATAGCATTGAAAATGTTTGCATTTTTAAACAGCTTGCATATTGATGCCACTATAAAAAACAAAAAACCCAGCTGTTACTTGTATCGGACTTTGATATCATGCAGGAGCCACGCTACCTCTCAGGTCTAAACTCTTCAGGATACTCCCAGATCTGCGGATCCCTTTGCAGAACGTATGTAGGAATTCCAACCAGAGTTTGTTTAGGAATGGTAATTCCATTAAGCTCTATAGTCTTCTTGCACATCCTCTCCAGACGGGGAGCAGTAGGGAGGAGACGCATCGATTCATTAATGGCCATTTCCAAGTACTCCAACTTTATCAATGCATCGTATGTTACTGGAGCCTAAAAAACATATATTTGAGTCATTAATTGCAGTTTTATAATTATTATGTTTTTATTGTTTGTGATTTGTGTTTCTCCTTCTATAATTGTTCTCTCTGATAAAAACCCATCATGACTAAGTTGGTTGACTATAGTTCTCAGATCCTATTTTAGGATGAACACAGTCGATGGATGGATTGAACGGTAGTCAATCATAGAGCACCATTCACACACTCGTTTAGACCTAGAACATTCACTGAGGACCATCCATATAATAGGAAAGCCTAGTACCCAAAGGAAAACCACACAAACAGTGAGTTCTCATGCATTGTGCTGTCTGCTATAGTTGTCATAAAAGAATTATATACACTATATATTTATATTTACATCACGAGGAAAGGTCGTGTCAATATCCTCCACTAGCTTGCTCATGCAGTCGGGGTTAGTTACGAGATTATATAGTAAATAAGTCAGGGTTGTGCTGGTGGTCTCATAGCCTCCCAGGAGGAAAATAAAGGACTGGGAAAGAATCTCGTGATCAGTCAAGCCTGTAAAAGACAATCAATACAAAGATTTTTAAATTATTTTTTTTATTTCTGTATGCTAGTTTTCTGTATGTTTGGCTGTTGAAACTCTTACCTTTATTTGGTTGATCGACAGCTTTCTCAGCTTGCTCATCAGATATTTGACTTTGGATCATGAGCTGCAGGAAGTCCACTCGCCTCTTAAAGTACAGACAGAAGCTTCTGTTTATCTATTTAAATTTGCAACCTTCCACAGGCAATGAGATTGATAATAGACATTGCAGAGTGTATATTTACTTTACACGCACATTTGCTTTTGTGTTGTGCTGGTCTTTGATCTTTTTCAGGGAATTGTAGAAAAAGTCCATAGCTGATTTTGAAAACAAGGTCACTCCCAGTTTGGATAGAAGCGGAACAAGAAAAGGAAAAATGGCTGGAAAACAAAATGGTGGTTAAGGTATCACTGTTAAAATGACATTACAAAGGTTGATTTGACCCAAATCCAATTTTGTCCCAAAATGCGAACTTGTTCCGATTGAAATGTTTGAACTCAACTTTTATTTTGTCCCTGCGCTCTAAACAGCAATTAAACACATCGAAAAAATCTACGCTGATCTCAATCTGGAGGCATCATATCTAAATAGTTCTTGATATTTTCAAGAATATCATAGTTCAATATTTTCATGAGCTAAACTCAAAGATCTAAGACTTTTTCTATGTACACAAAAGGCCTATTTCTCTCAAATATTGTTTAAAAATCTGTCTAAATCTGTGTTAGTGAGCACTTCTCCTTTGCCGTGAGAATCTATCCACCTCACAGATGTGGAGTATCAAGATGCTGATTAGACAGCATGATAATTGCACAGGTGTGCCTCAGGCTGGCCGCAATAAAAGGCCAAAGGGTGGGATAACAATCATCCGATTAATCCGTTATCAAAATAATCGTTAGTTGCAGCCCTAAATATGACCTCACATAAATGAGAACATGAATGCCAAACAGAAAGAATGGATCTGTGATAGATTTTCTATTACACAATAACATCTGCTTCATGTAGAATTCAAACTGCAAACTGAATTGCATTATTAAGGCTACACGTCTTAATAAGACTGCTGGGCTACACTGTCGCTGAATTTATAACACCCTTTACAAGGCTTCATATAATCTGATACCCTAAAATAGGACTTACTAATGATCAGGATTAAAGGACTGAAAAAGTTGAAGTTTAAAAATGTCTTGATATGGGTGACAAAAGGATCCTCAGGGTTATTAAGGGAATCGATATCAACACTGAAGGAGGCACTGGTGACCACGTCCATCGAATAAGTAGCAATGACTCTGGGGGAAAAATAAATAGAATAATATCAAACATTTAGCTCAATAAGAGGTAGGAAAATAGTCCTTTTATACATCACTCCTAGAGTCTTTAGTGCTTGTATATACAGGGCATTACGGTAACAATCACATGCTTTGTGGAATTTTTTTGTCTGTTATACAGTAGTTAAGATTTTTAGATGGTCCTTGCTACAGAATTCTCAAGTCCTTTGTGTGTAGCTGGTGAACCCTGGTGGGGTGGAGCTGAAGAATCCTAAATGACCAACTCTGTTGTTGTTGTTGTTGTTGTTGTTGGTGTTGGTGTTGTTGGTGGTGAACCCTAACTCCTATCCCTAGCTCATAGTACACAACATTTGACAAATAACATATCCACACAAACACCATTTTGACTTTTGGCTGAAAAGCTACATCAAATCAGACTCTAGCCTCGTTCTCAATGACGACATAACTTGACGTCTGTCAGCTGCCAACCAGGGATTGTGAAACCATCTGACTTACATTTGCATTCTCCAAAATGTGTCAAGCTATTCATCTGCATCTTGTCATACTGCTGCTCATATAACAGGGAATCGCAACACGCTTTGTTCAAAGCGCTATCTGTCCTGCACTGCATACATGAGCTCACATATGCCAAAATCACTAGAAGACAAGATTAAGATTTAAAAATGCTTCACTTTCTAATTATTATTACTAACATAGTACTATTTAAAAAAACTAGACTTGAAGGACAATTCTGACAGAATAAAAGTGTATGCTGTTATTATTTGGATTTACTTTTATGGCATTTGGCAGAGATCCAGAGCAATTTACAATGATCTAATTTACATACCTGAGCAGTTGAGGATTGAGGGTCTTGCTCACGTGCCCCACATTGGCATTCTGCATTATTATTGTGTCAATCGAAAGCTTTTATTTGAATATAGTAAACCATTTTTTTCACTCTTGCATTACACTACAGGGGGCTTTAAAGGTTTTTAACATCCTAAATGGGCTTTACATGGAAATCTTTTTGAATAAAAAAATACTTTAGGTTTGTATGAAAATAAATTAGATTTCCTCATAGATTCTTTGTAGATATTTGTAGATTTAGTGTATAAAAGCAATGCACTATATCAAACCAAACATCAGATTATCCTAATTATTCTGGATTAAAAAACGAAAAAAAAAACCAACCCAAACTGTGCATTAAACTTCTGAGAAAAACATGTAACATACTCTTTAACTTTGACTGCTTCTTTTGGGTTTTTCTTCTTCAAATGGTCAATAAAGCGGTCTGCATATTTCTCAGCAAGAGGAAAAATCTAAAGGGGTTTGATACAACAAATAGAAAATTGTTATTTATAATTATCCAAAGTAGCAGCATTACAAAATGCAAATCATTAATTAACCAAAATGTCACATAAGGTCAATTTGCATATTGTAAAACTGGCTATTAAATTTAATTAGACGTGTGGTCAGGCTTGGATGAGCCTTTCATGTCTGTTTCTCCTATAAGCTGGCTGTTTATTTGGCTTTTATTATTCTACATGATAAATCTGAAATGATGTAACTCAGTGGTGCACCTCCTTAAGCCGTCCACTTGTGAAGAACGGAGAGAGAGAAGCACGGATGCGTTTCCACTTTTCATCTTTTACTACAGATATCCCATCAGCGAAAGGACCAGCCAATTCAAGATTTGCTTCCTACATACAGGAGAAGAGACAAAGGTAAACAATGTATCTATGTAAAATGTAAAACCATTGATACATTTGTGAACAAAATTTACTTACCCTTCGATTAGTGAAGGTGGAGAAACATTCTTTTACCATAATAGCCTTGATCATTTCAATATCTAAGATCATCAGTATTGGTAGTCTTCCATCATATATCCTTAAAAAGAAATAAATATTTGATCGTATCTGATACTGTACCTCATAAAACAAGATGGTAATGGGAATTTTGTGGTTTTAATAAACAACAAAATTCACAATCAGGACTTTTATTTGACAAGTTGCTGGAACCATTAATGATATTTATATGGTGTAAACAAACAGGCTGAAATCAAAGCTTTTATTTTGTACTCACCCCCAAACCTTTCCATATTTCTTGAAGCACTCCATATCGAAGATGTAAAAGCCCTGAAATGGAATTGGAAAAGTAGTAAAGGGCGCAATACAGCACTACTGCAATATTTATGCACATTGTTACTGCTGTAGTGTAGAGTTACTCACCTTTATGTAGGACAGAAAAGTTCCCACAAAGGGCCATGGCCTTGGTCCTGGGATTCCCAGGTTTTTAAAAAATTTGTACGGCCAAACACTGTAACTACAGGCAAAAAACATAACCCATATTGCATTGTGTTCTCTATTTACACATCATGATCATTCACAGCACCTTCAGAGCTTTGGGGAGAATACATGTGATTTCTATAGGAGTTCATCATTTCTGTATTCTTGTAACACAGGAAGGTTGTTTTAGATTTGACAGCAGTTTCGACAGAGTGGGGGAGTGGTGGCTCCAGCGGTTAAGGCGCTGGGTTACCGATCGGAAGGTTGGGGGTTCAAGCCCCGGTATCGCCAAGCTGCCACTCTTGGGCCCTTGAGCAAGGCCCTTAACCCTCTATGCTCCAGGGGACCCTTACGAGAAAAATAAACCAAGGACCGTGACGTCGGAGCGACGTGGGGCCGCCTTCCCGTGGGCTCACCACCTGCAGGAGGGACCGTAAGGGACCAGTGCTGAGAGGATTGGGCAGCAGTCGAAGCAGGGGCCTTGACATCCCGATCCCTGGACACGGAGAAGTGTCTGGGGAATCTGCTTAGACTGCTGCCTCCGCGACCCGAATTACGGATAAGCGGGAGAAGATGAAATGAAAGCAGTTTCAACAGGAAGTGGTTGCTCACTATTTTTATTTGGCCTCTTCTTGTGATTAATAAACAAGTACACAGAAAAAAAAACAGGAGACTAAAAGCCACTAAACCCAGTCAAAGTGCAACTACGTATAACAACTGTACAAAGTCGAACAGTTTATCTGGATCTTGCTTTAAGATAACAATAAAATAATTAAAAACACAAACAATTTATAATTAAACATGAAAATAAGTCATACATACAAGTGATTGAGAAACGTTCATTTGCAAACACAGTTAAACACATTCTGTCTCATAAATTAGACTAAAATAATCAGGGTATACTTACATAAACAAAAGCGTGACCGCCAGTATAACTAGACTCCATGTCAGAGACAGAGATTGCAGGAAATTCATTTCCAAAATCGGAATCTCTTAGGAATGATCTGAAATGTCCAGCTAACAGTCGAGCGTTCCTTCTGCAGCTCTGAGCTTGAGATAAAACCTACAGGGAAGCATTTTATAGGGATCCAAATAAGGTGACAGGTGAAAAAGTGTAGGCAGAGAAAGATATAGCTATACAATAAAGGTGAATTAGCATAACCTAATAAGGTAGAAAGGAACTGATAAACAAATGAACTAGGACAAAGTTCCAGGATAACGTAACATATCCTGCATGACTTTATTTGTGTACTTATTGCTATCTCCAACCTGTTTATTATTACATAGCATTGAATAAGTACATAATTTATTGTATTTCTCAAATCAACAACATTTTTCTCCATCACAATACAATCTAATGTCTAGATCTCAGGGTTATCAGTGTAAAATTTAAAGTAAACGAATATGTTGTTCGAATTATTCCAATATTATAAATCCATCCTCCTTTTCTATCCTATGTAAAGAGCATAATGATCTTGTTAGTTGTTCACTGGTCAGGTTACTCCTCATGTATGGTCACTTATGGACCTATGTGAAAGTATGTGGACACCTGACAATCTCACCCATAAGCTTCTTAAATCCAGTTATAGGTCCTTTGAAAGGAAAATGACAATCTTTATTCTACCATTTCCATTTTTTCACATTCGTGCTGTTAAAACTGTTAATGTAACAGTATTGCCTTGAGACAAAGAGTGTCAAAATGGTTAGATCCCCTTAATACACTTTCACTGAGTCAAATGAGTCAAATCATGTGGCTCAAAAAGAGTCGACTCATAAATAACTTTTTCCCGAAAAACATGAAAGAGTTGGTTTATGATTTGAAGAGTGGTTGTTGTTCTTCACCGAAATGGCCAAACTTTCATAAAATCCTACTATCTATCTATCTATCTATCTATCTATCTATCTATCTATCTATCTATCTATCTATCTATCTATCTATCTATCACGTGAGCGCTCTACGAGTCAACTTGTTTATGAGTCACATGACTCCTGTCTTCTGTTACTTTCCTAACACACACACATACACACCTGAACACGCAAAAAAACCCACTTCATTAACACCTGTACAATTAAAACCCCATGAACCGGACCACACCCCACCTGTAATCTAATCTTTTTATTACATTTTCTCACGTTTTCTTTCTGTCCATGAAAGTGACGTAATCCTAATAAAACCTGAGCATAATAAATCTTATCACATGTTTTGGCCTCCATCGATTTTAAAGTCACGTGTTCGAGACTCATTATTATAAATAACCAGAGACCGATGTTTCTTACCTCTGTATTATTTCACTTCACTCCTGCTGTTAACTCTACGTAATAATAGCAAATCTCCAATGTATTCACGTCCTGTCACTTCCTGGTTTTTGAGTCTTTTTAGTTTGATATAATGCTGCACAGCGCCCCGTAGTGGACACTCGGGATTTAACCAGGCAATGATTACCTGTATGTAACTCCAAGTCTGTATAGTGTATACATAAAGTCGTTCAACTCAAATATATTCGGACAAACGAGCATAATTATCATTAGAATATTTTATAACTTAGATGCAGTCAATGACTGTAAATTTGTAACCCATGGACATCACCAAATGTGTTTCCTCTCATCAGATGCTTTGACAGGTCTTTACTGCAGCTGCCTTCAGTAGCTGGGTGTTTGTGGGTTTCTGGAGATGACAACAGCACACACATTCTTCACTCAAGTTGGAGTACAGATCCTCGTGTTTAAAAGACTTACTGTACTGACTACACTTTTGAGTGAAAGTAAAATTTGTATGAAAAATAAATAATGAAGTAAAATACTGATACCAGAAAAAGTGCAGTAACAAAGTATTTGTACTTCATTACTTTTAATCTCTGGATATTTCTGCCTTTAGTCCATTCCTCTGAAAGTAAAAGCAAATCAGCTGGGTTAAGTTCAGGCTTGCCATTTAAAAATTACTTTATTTTCCCTGAGAATTATTTTGCTTCTGGTCATTTATGGTCCCTCTGTACAATGCTGAGAGTTCCCATGAACAGCTATCAAATCCAAGTTCAACACCTGGAATCAACTCCAGACTTTTTTATCTCCATTAGGTGTCATATCATTTTGAAAAAAGGGCCATATTTGTTTATTAATCACACGAGAAGCCTGTGAAAATGGAGGTACTATGAAAAAATGACTGTATTTCCTAAAGAATTAATGCAACCGTTTTTTTAAAACCCTTAAATAAAACATTTAAAATATACACTGCATTCACATTTAAAATCCAGTTTGATGTTATACAGAGGTAAAACTGCAAAATTGGTCAATGTCAATGTCCGACTACACATTCAGATAAATGCTTAGGACCATCTGAAAGGCCTCTAGTTAAATACTTTCTCTTTATATACATTCTGTCTTATACACAGGGGGTCTGGATGTTTTTGAAACCAGAGATCCAGTTATAAGTAAAATAATTCAATGAAACCCTCAGGACAAATTATTTTTATTTGAAAAAAAGAAAAAAGAAATTCTAAACAGTAATATTAACACAATGGGACTACTTAAATATTACGCTTGTGGTCAGGTGTGTACAATAATATTTTCACTATTTATTAAAGCCAAAAATGCCTGGTGTGTTTGTTAAACTATTTCAGATTTAGTCTCCTTTACTAGTCTAATTAGTCTCACTCTTCTTGGAAACCTTGTTATTAGAGTTTAGAATTATTTTATAGAATTTATGATTGACAAGAGAATAAATGAGATCAGGTACTGACGCTGAGTGAAGATGTCTGGGGTGCAGGACACTCGAGTTCTTTCATTTTAACCTTCTCAAATCCTTGTCTTCATGGAGCTCACTTCATGCGATTTTGAGGCATTGCCATGCTGGACTATGTTCGGGGCTCTTAGTTCCAGTGAAGAGAGATTAATGGATTGTTTTATGGCTAATATTTCAGTTCTCACAGGGGAAGGAGTGTGTAATTATAGTCCTGGAGACAAAATTGCTTAGTGAACAGTGTGGGTTTGATTATAGGGGCCTCTCACACATATCACCAACATACAGTGAATCCTCATAAATTCTTCATTCAAAGAAATTTCATTTGAAATGACTATTACATTATTAACTCTCTACTCTGATCAGCAATTTGAAATTGTGGCCTTGACAGGTATAAGCGAATGTTAAGCAGTCATGGGAAAGTCCAAAACACATTCACAAACAAAGGCAAACTGTAAGTGCAGTGTGTTTATGGTGTACAGGAGCAGTTCTTTTGTAAGATATAATGCAAAGATTGGAAGAGAGAAAGAAGAGTTGGTTATGGAGTGTTTTCTCTTACACAAAGTCTCACTGAGAAATAAAATAAAAACAATGTAAAGAGAAACGCGTTCCTTTTCTCCGTGGCTGTTTTTGGCCGGGTTTTAGTCTTTTAGTCTACTCATTCTGTGTAGTGTGAACACTATTCTTTACACAATTGAAGATTCATCAAAAAGCTAGATGCAAGATGTACATTCAAGGATTGTGGATTTTCAACTGCTAAATTAAATTTTTTAATAAAAAACAAAACAAAATCACCAAACAGTAGCTTATAGCATAAATGTGAGAGACTCTCAGCCTCACCTGGTTCTAAGGTGATGATGATTGTTATTACAGTCATCCTGTTACATCAAAATCAATAATGATCAGCTGGTGTCATACGCTTAAAAAGTGTACAGATGTTTCTTTTTCCTTCTGTGCCATAATATCAAAAGCTATTTATTATAGAATGATATAGAACTTATATGCCAAAATATGTCTGGGTGTCTTTAATACTGCTTAAGTGCTCTGAAAAAGTCACTGATTCATTTGAAGTTAATAGCAAACATTTACTTTCACTGAAAAAGTGGGAAACTGCCTTTACTTTCACAGATGTTGATGACATACACTCGTGCTGGGGTGAAATGGCAGGTATAAACATGAACACTTTGTCCACCACTTCGAAAACTGCAAAAAACCAAAAAAAAAACATACACACAGTAGTAACAAAATTACAAATGGTGGCGCATTACTCTACAACAGCATTACAGTGAGAAGAAACAAAACAAAACAAAGAACAAAAATAATCACCTTTATACATCTCTGGCACAAATTTAAAAAGTAAATATGAGTAGAAAGAAACCGAAAGCAGAAAGAAAAGCTATGTCTTTATGGCTTATGCGTTTCTGGAAATACAAGTTCACACTCCACGTGTTCCCATGCAAACGGTTACGGATATGTGATAACTTTCTTAAACCAGCTATTGAAAAGTTTTCATTTGTGCTATACAGTTACAAAAAAATCTGAGCCTGGGCTTTTCTGTTCCCAAAACTCACAATGTCTCTCATCTAGAACACTGAAAAGAACACAAATAATGTGGAAAAAACTGATGAAGCTGTGATTCACTCCAGTCCTGTACAGAGAAAACGTAAAAAAATGCATGTGTTTCAAATGGCATACTATAATCCTACAACACTATACTCAAGTAGTACGAAAAGTTCAGTACTATAGAAGCATCAGTGACGGCTGGTAGTGATAATCAATAGATATATTACAAATAACCTGCTCGTGTGGCTGTGTTTCGAATGAACCAATCATATTCAACCTTATATTCAAGAGAACTTATTATGCATTATACGTAGGATTTTTGTCAGATCATCTTTTTTTCCTCTGAATACTGAAGCCATGGTCTGCAGTGTCTCGCATTTTGAACGGGATCGATCAGGAAATTTCCAAATATTCAATGTAAAGTTCAATGGAATTCTTTAAAGGCCATCATCAACAGTGGTATCACCAAGAACAAGACATCCAAATGTGTAAAGGGACACTGATTACTCTCTTCATGTGACATCAGTCTCTCATATTCTTCATGTCTGGTCAGGGGGGTTGGTTTGGACTCAATTTTACACAAAAAAACCCTTTGGACAAAATGTTTTCTTATCAGAGACCAATTATCAATCATTCCATAATTCCAAATGTTTGGTGCAGAAATAAAAAGGTGCAGCATGGAGGGCTTGTAGAGGGAATTATGAAGAGCTACAAAAAACAGCTGATTTGACTGCACAACCTTAGTCGTCTGCTAGTTAGACAAAGACGAAAAGGAATTACAATTTTCAGCATGGCAAATAACCCAAAGCATATATATCTAAATGAACAAATCAGTGAATTAAATAAGAACAAATCCCAGGTCTAAATCTACCAAAAACCTAATAAAATCGAACAAAAAATCTGCATAGTGACCTGAAGAAGGCCGTGCACATTAGACACACCGTTACAGTTTGATGGATGTAGAATGTTTTAGCAAGTAGACTATCCAAAGATATCCAGTGATGTAATAAACCAAAATTTGCTTTAACAAAGTTTGGAAGTGTGCATACTTGATCATCTAGGTCACTTTAATAAAAATTTTTTGGAAAAACATCCGACATGTTTTGTCTTTGGTTCATTTGAAAATCTGCCAGACGTTTTATAAGCCTTTTAATCTTAGAAGTTAGACAATAAAGGCTTATTAGGGTTGAGCTATTCATTATATCACAAGGTCGTCTTGCTGTAATAAGAGTGAAGCTGGGAAAACTATTACACACAATATGTATAAAAGTCCATAAAGTCGAAGCAAAGTGAACAGAAAGGTTTTAATCCCTTTAGTTCAAAAAAGAACAAGAAAATAAAACACCAACAAAAAAACTTATATTTCGGTCATCTGTCCTTTTGTGTCATTTGTACTTTAACCAGAAAATGTGTGCTTAGTCTATCTATTTGTAGTTTCTCCTTGAAAAGGTATTAAAGGTAAATAATTCACTTCACTCACCTTCTAAATCACTGCTGATGATGTATTAGAGATGTGCCAGTGGAGGTGCTGAAAACATTAGCTCTAATAAACATTTAATCTAAGAATGTTCAATGCATTATTCCTATAACCATTGTTGTGCTTGGTTCCAGTATGATCTCGAATAATTCGCATTCAGACGACAGCAAATAATCTGATGTATATGGCAGAAACAAATATTATACTGAAGTTATTTGTTCAACTCTTTAAAAGACAGGGGGTTTAGTTGGTTTATACCATCGCGAATCATACAGTATACTGCCCTGAAGTACACCATCTGAAACACAGCTTGTGTATTGAGAATCGCCTCCGTAAATTGAAAACAATCCTGTTTTATCAATGAAATTCATAAATGGTTCGGTTTTGGACTACAGTTAAAAAAACAACAACAAACAAACAGGTATTTTAAGTGACTGGAGTGATAGTGACAAACTGAATTTTTAATCGCGACATTACGAGCGAAGATGACACAAAGAACACAAACGTTCACTGCGTGGCTGATGTCGAGGCTGGTTTGTCGGACCCTGGGTTGAACAGACAGTGTAGGAAAACTCTGAAACTGCTGCGGTCATGGTTGTGGTCACGATTCCCACTGCACTGTGCTTCCTCATCACACCTCGTCACAGTTCCAGGATCTCTTTCGATCACAAGTAGAACACGTGTATATACAGAGACACTGATGGCGAGTGAGATTATTCAGACTTGACAGTATATACAGTTTATAGTATATAGTAATTACAGCGTGTTTGCCCTAGGTAAAATCCTCCGTAAAGGGAATAGCGGCAAGGAATGCTTGTGTAGACTGTGTGTAGACTGTGTGCCACCGTAAAGAGTTGCTGTAGGAATGTAGTGTCGGTTATGAAGTCTGTAAATAATCAGTTCCCTGCAACATCCCGCATTATCCTCAGCTAGTAAAACAAGTATTTACTTTTCTCCTTCTATTAAGTCTGGGCCTATAAGGAACATGTACACTAATACATTCTGCTTTGTTCTTCTCTCAGCCTGTGGTTCCAGTGAATATCCATGAGTTCTCCTCATTAATCCTTCAAAAAAGGACATTCAAATAGTCTCTTTTAGTGCACCTGCTTTAACAGAACAGCTCAAATGTCATCCCATGTGTTGTGCCTTTTTCCCAAATCCCTCAGTTACCAGAACGAGAGATCTGCAGAGGGGTCCTGCATCACACAAAAGATGAGAAGCCTGTGAGAGGAGTACGTGAGCCTGGTGCAGGCTGCCCAGCGGGCGTGTACACTCCTCCCACGCTGTGCTGGGTCACGACAGTCTGATAGTATCCCTCTCCTTCTCCGCTGGCACACTCCTCATAAGCGCAGGCCAACGTCTCCTTCAGGCCTTTCTGCTGCCGCTTCCACGAGTTGAAGTAAGACGGATCGCTCATGTAGTGGTTCACGAACGAATGCTTGATGGGTTCCTCCTCACACTCGCTATCTGTGGCCTGGATGGGCAAAAGGGCAAAAGCATGTTAAAAAGAATATTAAAAGCTCAGCAGCAGAAAAGTGTTTTTTTGAGCGTTCGAAACTGAAAATATAAAATAAAATATCAAGTAATAAGATACAAAACCGGGAAAAGTAAATGTGCACCAAATATAGGGCATTGGCTGGGAGAAATGAGAACATATGCCAATGAAAAAGATTCTATATTAAGAGAGAAATATATGATACATGTTTGAGGGCCTTTCAAATTGTCCTTAAAATGTGGTGGGATTGGAAAGGTGTTGACAGAAGACTAAAAATGGAGGTGATACTGTATATTAATGTAAAATGCTAAGATGTTTTGCTGTTGTTTATTAGTTTGTTCTTGTTCTCTCTGTTACATTAAGAATAAGAATATATGTTCCATATGGAGAATGATTTTTTGAGGTGTTCTACATTGAAATGTCTTTCTCTATGTGAAATTTCACCTCTGACTCAGACAGATCTGCAGCTCTTTCTGTAAGAGCGGTTGAGTCTGTGGACACAGCACCGTTGTAGTTGTTGCAGATATCTTCGTCTGAGTAGTGCAGACCTGCAGGGTTGGGCCGAGGTGGGGATCTGTCCAAAACAGAGGAGACAGTAGATTTAGTCAATTTAGAGACGATGCATGGGGTCGTTTCTGAGCTTGGGTTACTGTCAGTACTATCTGTGTTGATGTGGGTTTGTGGACACCTGAGCATTAAACACTGATATTTTAAAACATTTAAAATATTACAGATTTAGTCTCACCTTTGCTGTTATAATAACCAAAAGTTTGACAAGTAATGTAAGTGTGATGGCCAAGTGTCCACACATTTTTGGCCATACACAATGTAAAGTCATTAAAATATTGTGGAAGACTGACAGTGTTTTGAAGAGTGATGTGTTCTAGACTATACAAGACGGAGGGAGCATGATCTCACCTAGTGCCGTTCTTCCTCAGGAAGGAGCTCTTGACATGGATAGGTCTGCTGTTCAGCTCCAAAGCTGTGAAGCCTCCATTGTCCAATGTGACCCTCTCCTCTACCGTAGACACAGCTTTACCTGCGGTGATTAGCATATCATCATCGAGGCAAAGACAGACACAAATACAGACCAACATTTAAACATTCAGCAGCTCAGTATAATGGGAATTGAGTAAGAGGTGGGTGCATCTGTATGACGAGGTCTTGGTCACACCTGTTCCACAGCTCTTGTACTTCTTGTTCTGTCCATGCAAGACGAGCCCAAAGACAATCATCAGCAGGAGAATCAGACCAATCAGAGCGAGGATTATAAGGAACCACCACTCCTCATAGAAAGGGATGTCCATCTGAGCTGAGGGAGAGAAGATGGGCAAATAAAGACAGATGGTGAGAGAAAAAAAAGAAAAAAAGTGTCTCCTTTTTTTAAATGCCTGCATGTTTTGTGAGATTTAAGAAATTTGGCTGAAACCTGGCAACCCGGGGTTAATGATAATAGGTGTTTCTAAAACTGTTTAGTAGACTGTATGCTAGATGACTAATCTGTCGAATATCAACTGCATGTTTAAGAGCCTCTCTACCTTGTCTCTATATTTTAAAAGTTGTTTGTGACTATGTTGCCAATAATGTTGTCCTTCCACACCAAACTCAGCAAAACATCTGAGCAAATGTATTGTCTGTTAGTAAGCTGATTATCTCTTGCAGGCAACCATACTGTACCTGTGTTCTTCCATGGAGCTTCCATAGAGCTATTATTATCGTATTTTTCTGCTGCTATTAAACTGGTATCTCTAGAAGACAATCAGACAAAAAGCTGCTAGATAACAACCATGACATCCCAAAGCACATGCTCCTAACACTGTCTGTTTTACTATTGCTTAAATTGAAGTCACCTTCAGCAGATGGCTTCACATTTCATTTCCTGGTGAAATTAGTCGTGGGAATTGCTGGCAGTATGTGGAGAAACTTGGGATGGTGGGTGAATCTTCTCTTGCTCAAGCTTTTGCTTGAGAGCGCTATAGAGAAAGTGGCCCAGATATGCCAATGATCTAAAAACACATCCTCTGACAAGGCTTGACTGACTTTTTGACAACAACATTGAGACGGAGTGACAAGGGCTCAAAGGTAGATGATGTTGCCTATGGTATGAAAAGGTTCAGTCTGGAGATTTGTGGCCCTCTCACATAACCTTCTGCCTTTGATGCAAACACAAAAGCTGAGGTTGTTTGTGTTGATGCACAAAGAACATGTGAGAGTATTCAGCATTCTGACTCAAAATTTGAAATTACAATCACAAAAAAGCTGGTTTTAAAAAGCTCAGGGGGAATTGAGAAGCTTTCGTATCTCTTATTAGCACAATCAAAAACACGTCCTTTATACGTTTGTTATTTTTTAACACATAAACCTACCATCCATGTGGAAAAGAGATCACCACAGGGCAAATGATGGTCAAATATTATTCGGCTGAGGTAAACGCTTGTTGTAGCATTTGCTAATTTTTTATTCACCTTACAACAGTGCAGTTAGAAACTTTTTCATGCCTTATTTATTAAAGCTTTCACTAACACTACTTCCACAATCACAACCACGTCACACACTCGAACGTGCCACTACCATTACTTCACTACCTCTAGTGCTTCTCTGGTGGTCCCTTTCTATTCAGTGATGGATTAGAGGGGAGTCGAGTAATTATAGATGGATCTGCATATCAACAAGAGGCCTACAACGAGTAAAGGTTTAACAGCAAAAATGCATCTATAAGAACACTGTATCTAATAAACTCACCATTATGCATAGTGTGTATAATGAATTCCTGAGAGGAATAAGCAGATTGTTTTACTTGCTTGACAAGCAATAAATATGATAAGTCACTTCTGTTGTTAAATGGTTGCACTGCATTTCCCTCTGTGATTTTGCAACAACTGTCGAGGAAAATAAATGGATATTTAAAACTCAGAGTCTAGAGAGAAAAGACTCTCTTTATGAAACACAAATCCACCAATATGCTGACAAGTAACCCTGAATATCATTCTATCGCATGAGCATGCTTGTGAATGCCACTGCATTAATGACTAATGTGTAAAAATTGTATTCAGCGCTATGGATATTATTATTATTATTATTATTTTTGCTATTTTTCCTCACATGATTTAAAGAAGTTTTCATGACTGACTTCGTGCTGGAACAGTTTCCAGTCATATCATTGATCTCTTTGACCTCTTGTTTTATTTTCTAACCACTTGAGCTATTCCATAGAAATAATGGACAGAATTCAACAGTGAGCTCTGTAACACAGGGTTAGCTGAAATCTGACAATGTGAGCAATTTTGTGATTCTTGTTCTCAGCAAAGGTGTGTGTCAGCACTTAAGGGTTTACCCTTCTCAACAGGGAGGAGCATCAACACATCGAGTGATTGTCACTATGAATAAAATCGTCTGGATTCTGCGAGGTGCTCTATCAGGACGAACACTTGTCCTGGCTTTGATAAACAGCCTTCACTAATGCCAAAGTAAACCACATTGGTGCTCCTCCACTCAGTCGTACCTCAGAACTACAGGTTACATGCAATGTAGTTTTCTCAAATCGTCACTTTTATCTGAGTAAGCTTTGAGGGCATGCCACTTTGGTGGAAGCTTAACGTTTAAAAAAAAAACATTTTTATTTGCTTATGTTGCTGAGTCTGATATGTTTTAACTCTATTTGGCATTAGAGATATTGCAATTGGTTAATTGCATATGAGATTAAAGAATAAAAATTTCAAACTGTCCATAGACTTGCCTAGTTACTAATCTCTAAAAAGTATTTATATTCATACCTGCAAACATATACTGTACATGGAATAAGACAAACAGTCAATATGGCTTTATCACTGCTCATATGGAGTCATTTAATCCAGTGTACACTTCATGTGAATGCACAGCAATAGCAAGATACATTCAGCATGAAAACAAAAATGTCTACATTATTAAATACTTGATTTAATAATTTAGCTGTTGACATTGACTTCGGACCCCAAAAGACACACTGTTCTAACCGTCTGCACTTTGCACAAGAGAACTTGTTTCTGAAATCCTTTTAAAAGTACACAAACACATCTCAGGCTGAATTCAAGGTTATGAATAAAGAAACTGTGAAGAATTATGACTACATTGTCGTGGACGAACTGGCATATTTTGGCAAATCTAAAACATCTACATGCAAATAGGAATAATGGAAATGTTCCGGGTCTAAATAACTTTTTCTAAATAGATGCTGTTTGAATAAACCAAGCATAACAAAAATCTATTTAAAAAAATTGGATATACTTGGTCACTTTACTAGATTTTTTTTATTCCTCAATTAAGTCTGAGGATTGGAAGAAAAAGAGAGAGAGAGAAAAAAATAGACACTAAAGCCTGTTGAGTAAGCTTGACTCAGTAAGCAGCCACTGAGTGAGAGAGGAGTATTTACCTGACATGGCAGCAGAGGGCGCACTTGGCTCGCCATAGCCGTACTCGTTGACGGCCAGCACTCTGAACTGGTAGCTGACTCCATGACGCAGACGCTCCAGACTCACAGTGTGAGAGGTGCTGGAGGGGGGCAGGTGCCTAACAAAGGTGTCCCACAATCCTTCATCTGCAGGACAAAGTCAAGCAAAATGTCATGCAAACATCTCTTCTAGGCAGGTCGTTGCTATTCGTTTAAATCAGCTTGCTATATTTATTTCATGGGTTCACACCTGAAGGGCGTGCCTCGATCACATAGCCTGTAACTCGGCCAGATCCTGAGTCTCCTGGTATCCAATGGATAGTCAGGCCAGAGCCAGATTTAGTGACTGATGCTCTGACGGGGGATCCTGGAGATCCTGGATTAAAAAAAGATGTACAGATCTCAGAATGACCTCAATGATGTGTTAAAAGTTTCAGCAGCACCACATACAGAGTGTTACTGTACGATGCCCAGCTTTGTTTGTGACCAACATGCTTCCTGACTTACCATGTCGATAAACTGTTAAACCTAAATAGCGATTCCTCTTAAATAAATCTCAGACTGTCACAGCAGAGTTAATGACTACATGGGATTGTTCTATGGACGAAAGCAAACAGAGCATGAAATGAAGCCTTGCTCTGTCTGACCTGTGCATCCACGTTTCTGTTACCCATCGATTCATGCTCAATTAAGCATTTCTGTAGCTCTGTTACTGTACGCATTGTGTGACATGTTAAGCCGCGTGAGTGACTTGACACCGGCCGATTTGTTGTCTGATTGCGACTCACGCACCTTGCACAGGTCCCGCTGTGATGTTGGCCTCGGCCTCGGGACCATAGCTGATGGTTTTGGCCTGCACACGAAAGCTGTAGGTCACCCCTTTAGTCAGGTCTCGCACTTTTAACCAGCGTTGCCAGCTGCCTCGAATGTCCACCGTCACCACTTTACTTATACCTACACATACACACAGACGCATTATTATTATTATCTATAAATGAACATTTTAAACAAATCCTGTGCATGTTGACGCCAAAGACAATCAACATAATTTTCATCAAGTGAAGAAAAACATCACATGACAGAACTGGGAACTGTGGCTTTGAAATGAGTTTCAGCAACAAGATGCTGCTTATGAGCCAATGATTATTTATGTGGGAAAACTAAAAAAGAACTACTGAGTTCCCCTGAGGACTTCTTGGCACTTGATCAGTAAATCGAAGGTGTACACAACTGCTGGCATCTGTGCTGTTTATTGTCATGAACGAACTGTACTGTGAATGATAAAAGCAACCAAATATATTGCATAAACAAATGCGTTCATACAGTTGTCTTTTGGAACATCATACAGTATACGGCGTACCGTGAATAGGGGCAGTGGGCTCGTACACCACTCTGTAGCCGTCAACAACTCCGTTCGGTGACACAGGAAATCCCCATGACACGTTCAGAGTAGTGCTGGTGATTTCAGAGAAAGCAATAAAGCTAGGAGCACTGGGAGCTAAGAGACAATGAAAGAGAGAGAGAGAGAGAGAGAGAGAGAGAGAGAGAGAGAAAGAGAGAGAGAGAAAGAGAGAGGAAGCAAAACTTTGGTATGTGCTGAATAATAATGAAAATGAACCCAACCTGAAACATCATGTTACAGCAAGTAATAAGGACGACCACGGGTTTTTACTTTCCGTACAATTAATTCACAACATTTGTCGCTTCTGTGTTCTCTGTTCAGCATGTGCTCCCTGTTGCTTTGGGAAATGTCAGCGAGAGTACGAGAGCCTGTGTTTTCCTGGCTTGTGCTAATGAGGTCACATCCAGACCAGTTGAATAAATTTTGAACTGTGTGTTTTTTTTCTTTTTTTGTAGATGACTCATGGGTAGAGTGTAGTTAGCTGCCATTGTGATGAGTGAGAGCCTCAGGTCAAATGAATCCCTGCTAAGTCCACGATTCAGACTGACAACATTCACCGATAACATGATTTAATGTGCAACAGGGTGCTCCGAAAGAATAAAAACAACCTGATTTGCAGTAGCCGTTTACCTGTTTTAGATTTTAACTCATTCGGGGAACAATACAAAATAAAGTAAGGCTGAGCCAGACCTGACTGAAGAGTGCGCCCCCTTCTGGGTTCGCTGAGTGGACCGTCTCCTGCTGCGTTAAATGCAGACAGTTTGACCATGTAGTATGTGTAACTGGTCAGGTTTTTCAGGCGCACATTCGTCTCGGGCAGAAAGAGGATCTTCACTTTTTCTGTCTCGTTCTGGTTGTCCATCTCCCAGTAGTGAATCTGAAGGAAAAAGTTACAGAATGGGAAAAAAACCCAACAGAATGTGAGGGATGTAATCAGAAAGGGTGTTCATGCTGCATTCTAAACATTCAATTCCAAGCCCTGGTTCACTTCTGCTTTCTGAAACATGGCAGATATTGAAGAATGCACATATTCGATAAAAGCTTGGAAACACAATTCTGCTGAATTCATGCATGGTTTCCCTTTTCGGCCGTTGCCTCAGCGTCATGCATTTTTCAACAAGGGACTGCTTAACCCCTGATCCGTCATAATTATTTCATGGCCCAAATGACCTGATGCTTTAAACACACTGTCGAACATGATCAATCACAATGAATTATAAAAGCAAAGACTGACAGCATCGATTCTAGGTATTTTTCATCCCCGGAGAGACGGAGATGAGAAAAAAGAGAAAGAGAATCTCTCTCTAAGATGTTAAGAAGTTTTAAAAAAGGGGAGAGAGAGGAGGAGAAGTTATGACCTTATAGCCCTGGATGATGCCATTCTGTGTCTCGAGAGGGGGCGGCTCCCACTGCACTTCCAGCTGGGTGGATGACACTGTGTTGACCTGAATATTCTGAGGGGCCACGGAGGGAGCTGAGAGAGAGCACAAGAGGCAGCAGAATAAACACACTGCCCACAATCACCACCCACAGGGAGCGCTGGTTCAATACTAAAATCCCAGCATACATTTTGACACGTATTTACTTCAAAAAAACCCATTTCAACAAGCTGAATGCTTAAACGAACTCAGCAGCAGCCTAAGATTTAAGTTTCTTCTCCAGATGGGCCGAGGGGTGTGAGAGAACTACAGTAAGAAACACTCCATCACCACTCATCACACAACAGGCAAAACCGTGTTGAATTCCACACTGAGCGTATCAAACCAGAGAAATATTGAATCAGTTAAGCCTTTAATACCAGAGATAACTGAAGCGTGCCAGCATGTTTGCTTCCATTCCTTATATAAAATCCCTGATTACGTATGGAAATGATGGTAAAGTGATCAGTGAGTGGGAGCAAAGAGCTCCACATTTCATATAGTGAATGAAGTGAAACCCACTATATTCTGATGTTAGATATACTCAGGCTTACCACATAAAATGAGTACCAAATCATATGGTCACATATATATCTATGTTAGCATTTACATAAGATCTTTGGCGATAATAAACTCCATTTGACTTTGTTCGGATGTGGGAAAAATGGAATTACCGTAATTTCCAGACTAATAAGCGCACCCAAATATAAGCCGCATCCAATGAATTTGACAAAGATTTTTATTTTGAACATAAATAAGCCGCACCTGTCTATAAGCCTACCTACATTGAAACTAATGAACTTTACACAGGCTTTAACGAAAGACTGTCTGTTACACGGTGTAATGGGTGAAATATTTTGTGGCTCCTTTAGGAGAAGAGCGGCATTTTGGGAATAGCCTGCTGCCGCATTTTTCCTGTATTACTGCATGTGTGCAAGGCCGAGGAATATGTCCTTATTAGCGCGACTTAATATAAAGAGTTCCAATGGTTAACTTTAACCCGTTCGGCAATTTCACTGGTCTAATGTTATGGGGCTCAGTTTTTTGGCTTGAAGCTTGTGAAACCTGGAAAAACCCAGGAAAAATCCATATATTAGCCGCTTCGTTGTTTAAGCCGCGGGGTTCAAAGCGTGGGAAAAATGTAGCGGCTTATAGTCTGGAAAATACGCTATGTCATGTCTAAACAATGAAACAATACAAAAATGGACGGCCTCCATGTTGGACTTTTATTAATGCTATCCAGCTAAATGTGTGAGATGTGATTTAGCAAGTAAATATGTCTGTGCGTTGAAGGATTTTAAACAAGAACTCATATAAAGCAGCATATACAGCAGTTAAGAAGCGCTATTTTGTTTACTGCTGATGCCTTAAGCAGCCATGTTGATTTGACATTGGATGAATTCCGATTTGACGGAATGCTTTGTTTGGAACAGCTATGTCTCATTTTGGATTTGAAGACTTCTATGTAAGGACTACAAACTAAACAAACAGCTCTCACTATATTTTCAGTGACATACCCACATTTTAATTGAAACCATAAAAAATAAAAAAAACATTCTCTGGTTAAAACAATGTAGACAAAGAATTAATCAGAGGAACAATGCAGCTGAATAATTATATGTAATAATGCAATGCCTACACCGAATCGTAACCTTAGCAGCATAGACACACACACACACACACACACACACACACACACACACACACACACACACACACACACACACACACACACACACACACACACACACACACATGTACCCTATATATATATATATATATATTATATATAAAAATTATATATATATATACATATATAAGGAAGCAAGCACCCCCCCCCCCCACCCCCCTTGTCTTTGTGTCCAAGCACCAGCACTAAAGTTTTCCTGGCCTTCATTCTCACAGACTCAAATGTGTATATTTGTGTATATATAGACAAAAGCCCCCCGCCCCACACAATTCCACAATTCCTCCCACTCCGTTTCCCCTCGAGTAGTGCCAAAAGTTAATCATTAGGAAATGTGTCTGTTTGCTCGGGCGTCCCCCTTCCTACTGCTGGGAGTAATCTCCCTGCCTGACCCCCTCTAATGATGCTGTTAATAACCTGATGCAGATAACCCTGTGCAGCGCCGCCAGCTGCTTGTTTCTTATGACAGATTCATATTTACTGCTTCATTAAGCCTCTTACGAGAGGAAGCCATAATCAGCCGGAAGACGTGCAGGAAAAGGAAACGCCAAATCTGTTGTCGGTGCTATCAGTAGAAACGTCTTACCAGCATTGCCACACTGGCAAGGTGTAAGGACCACAATGATAATGCCAAGTGTAATGGCTAAAAGTGCCCTTCAACACAAAGTGTCAAAAGAGTGTTTTTGCCTCCTATGATATTCAGGATTAAATTAAAAGTTGAAACCATGTATTCCTGGAAATTTTGCGCTGTTCGAAAGCGAGTCAGTCGACCGAGGTGCTAATGCATCTTACTTTCAGACAGTGAATTAGTTTTTTTTCCCCTCAACTAAAGGCTTCTATCAAAGGCACTGAATTGATTCAGAAGATGATCTGCCAGAGCTGGCACTGAACAGTACTTTTTTGTAAATCCTAACCTATAATGTGGTGCAGCAATTAGAGTGTGTTTTCTCGTGGTGGGGTTCTGACGTCGTAGTGTCCCATCCTGCTGTTTGGCAGCTCATTAAATAAGGAAAGCTGCCCGGGTTCAGCTGTTTGCCAGGCAAATGGAATATTGCTCCCCGAATAATTGTACTGAACATTGCCTGTTTTTAGCAACGAGGCGACTTGCGTTGAATTTGAAGAGCTCTCAAATCCGCCACTTCATTTCTTTCAGTTGAAATGTCAAAGCGATGGAAAAGGGTACTATTTTATTTGTAAATATTATATTTCTGCTCAGTGGTGAGCTCATTAGCATTAAAGAAAAGGTAGAAATATATGTGAGTGTCTGCTCATGTGTGTGTGTGAGAGTGTGTGCATGTTCTTGTGTGTACATGTGTACTGTACATGTCAAACTTAATGAAGAAACAGTACGTTGAATCTGTCAACCATGTAGTCTCGTTATGCCTGGAAAAATATCAATTTAAACAAAGTAAGTCCTCCATGTTTCCAGTGTAGGTCATAGTCAACAAGCAGCCTCCAACCAGCACCCACAAATCCATCTGCGAGACTTATCGCAAGCTGTGAATTTCAATATCCCGCAATGTACTGCTCTAAACTTGGCCGTCATTTAGCCTCCTAAAACTCCTTAATGTTTTCACTGAAATGACTGACCAGCAGGAGAGCTTATACTGTAGATGGTCCATTTGTAAACAAGTTGTTCTTTTTTAAAAGACAATTTAGGCAAATTGACTCACAACCACAAACATTTCTAAATGATTACTTTTTTCTTAAAAAAATCCACACAAACAACCACCATTTTGACAAGTGAACCTGATCTCCAGAATACCTTTTAATGAAAAACATGTCCAGTATTTATTGGTCCCTCTCTATTCTTTATTGGGAAGAATGATGTGCATTTGCATGTGCTCACTGTCTATTTACAAAAAACAAACTCATATTCTCATATTTATCATGCTGTCACATACCCATGATCTCTGGGTATTTTATCAGCAGAAACGATAGCATTAAAAAATTTTTTTTCGCTTATCAGCTATTTTGTCTGCCTTTTTGAAAAGAACAAGATATCTGACTAGCACAGACTAATCCTTGTATTGTCTTGTTTGAAAGGTTGTTCTGCCTTTTTCTTCACTTTGTCATGTGTGCTGAATGCTGCTTGTTAAAGACAACTAGGTTTGCATTAATTCATTATAAAGATCTGATATCCATTTTCACAATGTATACAGTGTGTATACAGTACACAGAACAGTCATAGCAGATAAGTACCTGCTTCTCCTACAAAAACCTCCACTGGAGCGCTAGCAGGACTCTCGCCGATGACGTTGTAGGCAGTCATGACGATTTCGTAGCGCTGGTATTTCTGCAGCTCTGTAAAAACAGGAATGTGAAATCAGACAAAATTAGAACGGCCCTTGGATACGTTTCTAGTTTTAGAAGTCGTCTAGAAGTCTGTGTGTTTCAGGTAACCTTGATCATCTCCAAAGCTACATTGTGCCAACACAATACTCTTCAATAGTTTCAGAATTTTATTGAAATAGACAATAATTGTGTTGCTAAAATATTCTGAAATCAGTCAAGTTGTTATTAATAAAACCCTATTATAGGAGTACAATAAGCTGAATTATGCAATTATGAAACAAATTTGAACTACTGGCTCTCATTTTAAGCACAATGTAGTCTTGTTCTATTTGAATATTTTTCCTTTGTTTCTCAAAAGAAGTAAAAATGATCTGTCAACAGAATAAGCTTGAAATAAATATTATTATTAAAGTTTACAGCGTTTATATAATAGAAAATACGAGATACAATTGACTATATTTAAGATATTTGAATTTATTCAGAAGCACAAAAGCTTGCAAATGCAAACAATAACATACAATGACAAGTGTGCTTTTTTTGCCATTGTATCATATGGGAGTCAAATAACAAACCTACTCGGAATGCAACGGGAAGAATGTCTATGATTAGTCCATGGAGCGGAATTCTCTATTTCTTTTTATGGTTAATAGAAACTAGACAGCTGATTGTAAATAGAAATTACAAGCTTGTATTGGCCTCTGGAGGCAGGGTGAATAATCGGCTTGGCTGCTTTTGTCAGATTGGGCAGGAAAACGTCATTTTGAATTTAAAAGCACACTGCCTAATTCAGGCCGAAGAGTAAATAAAACTTACGAGTGAGCTCGAACTCGGTCAGTGCAGGATAACTCACAGTCTTCACAGTACTTTTGGCTTGACGTGCAGAGAGAATGAAAGAGAATTAAATGAGGAATATAGTGGCAAGAGATCAGACATGATGGAAATATAAAATCAAAGAGTTATTTCATTATGTCTGTAATTTTTTGCTTTTTGACCACAAGTTTCCCCCCATCAGACTTCTCTTCACAGGATCGATGAAATCCCACAATACTTACATCTACACGGACATGAAAAACGCAAAACCAGAAGACTGAGTGATTAATGATTCAGCAGTCAATATTAAGTGGCGCATCAGTGTGGTTGATCTCCACTACTAACCCACATTTACATTAGAACATATCAACTTCTATCTTTTAGATTTAAATATTTAAGGAACAAGGCTAAATTAAGGGAGGCACACATGTAAGGGGCAGCATGCCTGCACTGTGGGTAGCCATACTGCTTTATAGCTTCAGGGTCCTTGGTTTGATCTTGAGCTTAGTTACAATCCGTGTGAAATTTTACATTTTCCTCTCATGTCCAGGTGGATTTCATCCTGGTTCTTTGGCCTCCATTAAAAATGACTATTCCAGTTATAGACTCTTTAATCTACTGGGATACAATCCTGGATAATGCATTCACTCAACATGAATTAATGACTGCCTGAATGAATGAATAAAATGAATGAATGAACACGGCATCTATTCATGGATTTTTTGTTATTCATCCCAATTCTAAAAGTCTGACACATACCTATATTACAGCACTTCAAGGGCCTTATCTACCTTATTTTCAATACCTGCTTCCAGAACATAAGCTGTAAAGACTGAGCAAACAGGGCAGAGTGTGGGAATTTGCTCTCGGATCATTGCATGAGAACTTGCACAAAAGTTAGCAGCACTTATACAGAGAAAGAGCACAAAGTTGACAAGACAAGAGAGAGAGAGAGAGTGTGAAAGAGAGAGCAAGAAAAAAAGAAAGAGAGAAAGAATAGCGGACAGTATGGTCAAGGAAGAAGAAGAAGAGACTTCTATAACTGGCGAAAGAAGTGAAGAGTGTTAAATGCGCGTTTGTGCTTGGCTGCTCCAGACTTGTGCATTTAAATGCTGTCAACACTACCGAGTCCAATTTGGCACTGAGAACTTAAACGCTGTATTGAGTGTACAGTGAAGAGTGCAG
Organism: Silurus aristotelis; assembly: GCF_946808225.1. Lineage (NCBI taxonomy): Eukaryota > Metazoa > Chordata > Actinopteri > Siluriformes > Siluridae > Silurus > Silurus aristotelis. The sequence goes on along the minus strand of NC_139594.1, from coordinate 8,723,114 downwards.
TGGTATGCTCAGTGCCACCAGCTTTGAGCTAGTCCTCGGGGTTCTGCCTCTCACGCGGCCCATAGGCCTAATAAGTTCTCATTTTTGATGAGAAAACTGCTATCCAGCCTTTAGTAAGAGGGGTAAGGATAGTGTTCAGTTAATTTTACTACCTTTTGACCACAGGCTTTAGGATTTAAACACATTTCTAATAAAAATTTTAACCACATATTCCTGTGTCTTAAATAATCTCTGCTTTGAATGTATAATGCTTTAACAGATTAAAACAGAAAATTCCCTACTTACTTTTATCTATTAACTAGTAAGCTGCAGTTATATGTTGATAAATTATAAAGGAAATATTAGAAATAGTCATTTATTCACTGATACATTTGTTCAAATTAACCAGTAGTAACCACTTTGTACAGGTATTGTATAAGTAAGTCTGGTGTGTCAGAGATGTGTGTGAGGGTTGTATGAGAACAGTGTGACAGCAGTGAAGTGTGCAGTAGGAAAGACAGACTGGTTCAAGTTAGAGATGTGACTGCATCAAGGATCGGCTCTGGGCCCTTTCTTGTTTGCAGTGGTGATGGACAGGTTGACGGACGAGGTCAGACAGGAGTCTCTGTGGACTATGATGTTTGCGGATGATATTGTGATCTGTGGTGAGAATAGGGAGCAGGTTGAGAATAAACCTGAAGAGCTGGAGGTACGCGCTGGAGAGAAGGGGAATAAGTCAGTAGGAGTAAGACAGAGTACATGGGTGTGAATAAGAGGGAGGGCAGTGGAGTGGTGCAGTTGCAGGGAGAAGAGGTGGTGAAGGTGGAGGAGTTCAGGTACCTGGGGTCAAAGGTGCAAAGTAATGGAGAGTGATAGAAGGAGTGATTTGTGATAGAAGAGTATCTACAAGAGTGAAAGGGAAAGTTTAAAGGACTGTGGTGAGACCTGCAATGTTGTATGGTTTAGAGACAGTGGCATTGAGTAAAATACAGGAGGTGGAGCTGGAGGTAGCAGAGCTGAAGATATTGAGATTTCCGTTGGGAGTGACAAGGATTGGACAGGATTAGAAATTAGTTTATTAGAGGGACAGCGCATGTAGGACATTGGGGACAAAGTGAGGGAGGCGCTATTGAGATGATTTGGACATGTGCAAAGGAGGGACATGGGGTATATCGGTAGAAGAATGCTGAGGATGGAGCCACCAGGAAGGAGGAAAAGAGGAAGACCAAGGAGGAGGTTTATGGATGTGGTGAGAAAAGACATGCAGGTGGTTGGGGTGAAAAAGGCAGATGAAGAGGACAGGGGGGTATGGAGATGGATGACCGCGACCCCTAATGGGAGAAGCCGAAACAAGAAGAAGAACCACTTTGTACAGGTCATGGTCGACACACACACACACACACACACACACACACACACACACACACACACACACACACACACACACACACACACACACACACACACACACACACACACACACACACACACACACACACACACAGGGATCCTGGATCTATGGCACTTCACTCAGCACCGCAATATCACCCGGTTATCAATGTTGCATTAAGTGTCCTTATTAAATATGTATAAATATATTTTACGCTACCAGTTGAAATAGTGTAACATGCTAACATAAATGTCAAATAGAATCTTATAACCTTTATTGTTTTGTGTTGCAGCCTCAGAAGTCAGCATGTGTATGTAACACATTAGATGTCTGGCCCCTACCTGTCGGGTCTGCGCGTGCTGAAGTGCTGTTGCCACTCTTCTTGGCCTCCTGTGGTGTGCTATCATACTGGAGTTCACGGTAATAAAGCCGATAGCCCACTAGCACTCCGTTTACGGTCTCCTCCTTTGGTGGCTGCAACAGTGTAGATTAAATTAAAGGTCACGTTCCCCTCGCTGACCTTGTGCTCCCTATTAAAGACATGGCCCATGGATGGGGCATAAAGAAGACAGGCAGGCTGGAGGGAGGGTTTGTCTGTGCAGCAGGCACTCATTGAAAGCAGAGGGTAGAAATTTTATTTCTAGGCTGGTGGCTCATTAACAAAAGCTCTGCGTTGAAAGTAATCAAGTGGGCGACGCCCCCGATAAAGCAGCCAGTCAGACAGACTAGCCTGCCCTCATAAGTCAGCAGAGAAAGGTTTCGGCTGCTAATTAATATCCCTTTGGAGTGTGCGTGGGTATTAATTATCCCGGTCCTGCCTAAGTCCTCATGAAAATGTGTTATCAATACTTCATGTGGCTGAGATAGGCAATGCTGCAGGACGAATACCAAGCGAGCCATGACAAGCCCCTCGGCACGTCCTGCCGAAGAGGGCTGTTCGTCAATGAAAACCAGATAATTAAACAGATAATGGTTGTAATGCGTGGATTTAACGGACCATTATCTCCACCAAGCCAGCCCATCTCCTCAGACCAGAATAGTCTGCTTGAAATGCTGAGTGTAAACATGCATCTCTGCACACTTGATAGTTTCTGAAGCTCATTAGAAGGGATGACGTGACAAAAAAAAAAAGAAAAACCAAAAAAAAAAAAAAAAGAAAAAAAGTGCAATCATACCTGCCACTGCACCAGAACTGATGTAGTTGTGGATGGCTTTACTGACTGAATAACAGGAGCCTCATCGGGAACTGACAGAAAACAACAACAACAACAACAAAAAAAAACAGGATCTAAGAATCTACAGATCTCAGATTGTCTAATGCATGAGGCTCTAATTTTATGCAAATAAAGATTACACTTAATACTTACTTAAGACTAAATTCAGTGGATTAAACATGAGGAAATTCTGTAACATATCTAGCTCATCTAAGTACCCAGTTAGTTAACTATTTTGTTTCACCTGAGTGAAATATTATGTCCTTAGAACCATGTTTATACTCTAATTTCATTTCGAAATATTTTTTATTCCTCAGCATTTATACAAAACAGGTGTACGGCTAAATACACGTGACTCAGTCATTTATAAACCAAACATTTTTGTGGAATTGATTGCAGTTTCTCACTAATTTGCCTAACAGCATTTCCAACAACAGATGCTCACACAGATAAAAATGACTCCCAGGCATGCATCAGAAACCGCAAGGTTCAGAGTGCTCACACTGGTGCAGCACAATTACAGAACATCAACACTGTCGTGAAAGGTATACTACACGAGTAAAAGGTTGTGGACACCAGACTGTCACATCCATATGTGCTTGTTGAACATCTTGTTATCCAGATTTAGTCCTGTTTAAGCTGTTTTTATAACCTCCATTCCACTGGGGTGGCTTTCCACTAGATTTTGGAGCATGGCTGTGGGGATTTGTGATTGTATAGCGACAAAAGCATTAGTTCGATCAGGCACTGATGTTGGATGAGGAGGTTTGGGGTGCAGTTAATGTTCTAGTTTGTCATAAAGCTGCTCAGTGGGTTTTGAGGTCTTATACTTTATACACATAAACATGAACTATGATCTCATGGCAAAAATAAACTGACAACAAACGACAAAGATCAGATGAAAGCCAGACAACATGTTGCTGTGCAAGACTTGACTCGCAAAACACAAGTGCTCTTTGAAGTAAAACTTGAATCTGGTGCAAACAGTCATGTGATATGGTCCGGTAAGGTGCAGTGGCTTATGGTAGCGTAGTCCTGTGCCTTGCCATGTTGGTGTAACCAAGACAAGTTTTTAGATCAAATTTGTGGATATGAATGTTTTATAAACGAGGCCCTGGGAGTTTAGCAGGTGGGAACATGGTTTAGTGAAAGCCTGCAGCTCATAGTGAGAAAGACATTGAAATCACATACTGTGAAATCACTTACTCATAGCTCATTCAAATAACACATAGATCACTCACACCTGATTTTTAGCACAGGTATACAAGTCTTCAACCTTTAATCCTTTCATGGTTTTCATCGTTTTTTTAAGCATTAGCATTTTGCTTCTTTGTCGTTATTTTTTTATTTTGTATATTCGCACTGAAATAAAAATTATCTGCTTATTCGTTCGTCCTCCTTATTGTGTGCCAAAATGTTTATCCCAAATTATAGAGGAACAAACATGATTAAGGAGCATCGTATCGGAACAAATATGATTATTTTGAAAGTATTCAGCACAGACAGGATTTCTATACAAAGAAAAAAAGACAGATCGGCCACCTGATTTGCTTTCATGCTTATAATGTTTTTTTTTTTTTTTTTAATCAGGCATTAAACAGAACAAAAGAAATTAATGTAGTATTTTTCAATTGGTCAAACTGAGTCAGATTTAAGCATCCAAAATTTTGGCTTGGATCTGGAGGAAAAATTTTGGCTCCTGTGTTTTTTTTTTTAGTGAGCTGTCTGTCAAAACAAATCCATAATAGCTGTATTTACTGCATAGAATACTTTTTGTACATTTACAATGCAGCACAAAGTGCTTTACAAAGAGCTGACAAAAAGGAACAATAGGCTTCAGTCGATTTCCATAGCACCGTGTGCTTGTAGACTATGAGAAAGATAAGAGAAGCTTATCCTGCTCTTCTCCAGTTCTTTTATTAGAATCAATACTGTATCAGGTAGCGCCAGAGGGCACACGAACGACATCTCCATCTATACTCACCATCTTGTAAAGTCGTAATTGCATCGGTCTCGCGGCTATACTTGCTGTCACCGATGTCATTAGTTGCCATCATTCTCAGCTTGTATGAAGTGTAGGGCTTCAGCCTAGGGGAAAGTGCAACTCCAGTTATCTCATGTTGGACACGACTTAATCATTGTCCAAGGCCACTGGAAATAAGGCCACTGCTTTCCAATTTAAGAGTCTGTTTATAAAACTCATTATTGGTTCAATAATGTCCAAACACAAAAACAATTCATCTGTGTATTTGCTTTAGCTTCAATACAACACTTTTCTTAGTCTTTTCCAAATACGTTCACATCAAAAATCGCATCGCTATGATTGTAGAAATATGTTCACATAGTAATAAAACAAATCTACACACAAAAAAGTATTGTTAGGAAGTCTCTATTGTATAAACCAGCTTTCTGCTTAGCTGAACAGGAAATGTAACTCAAAAAGCCTCACAGTGTGCAACTCCTCCAGGGATCCAAACAAGCCGAGCCACAAATCAGGCTTAAATAATCTATTCAACTCTTTAGAAGGCGATAAAGAGATGATGGGTTCGAAAGTCCTAAACAGAGGGAGGGGAGTCATCATAATCAAGATGAGATGGGCCTCTGAATGCATATAAAATGGCACTTGACTGGCCATATAATCACAGCAGCGGCTCAAGCAGAATTCAGATGCAGGGCTGGTGTACTGGCGCTCCAACAATACAGAGTGGGCTCTGCTTTCCAAATGGGGTTTGAGCATCATAAATTGCTACAGGAGGTAAAAGAAAAGGCCTGCTAAGCTTTTAATAACACTCCAGGCATATAACTCTCATTGCATGCTGTCAGCCTGGCAAGGACAAGCATTGAGACAGAAACATGAAGGAAATGTTTATGAAGTTTAGTGTGATAAAATTGCCTTAGATGGAATTCGAGCTGGATCTCGAGGCTGCACACAAAACTGTGTGAATGAATGAATAGAGAATGGAGAGAAAGAGTAAGTGAAAGAGAAGAAGGGGGAAATAAAATCTTACCGGTCAACCACATAGGACGTGCTGTTGTGGCTAATTGAGGATGAGTGTGAGATCCAGGCTTTATTGGGCAGTTGGCATAATTGCAACGTGAAATAACGAACTGGTGATGATCCATCACCACCCGGGACCCAGTCCAACCTGAGCTGCCGTGACTGAACCTGGTCCTGGGGCACACTGAGCTGGAGTGGAGGCTGAGGCCTCTCTGAGAGACAGAGAGAGAGAGAGAGATAGAAAGAGATGGATGAGCATGAGTGCAGAGGTCAGACCTGTCTCGCTGACTAGTCTTAATCACACTGCATCCGTAGTGCCTTTAGAGCACTACGAAGCACCGGCCCCATCAATTTTAATGCCATGAATCGATGCACACAGGCATAATTGTTTATTTAAAGGTGGAAAATATTGATTACTATTAAAAATGCAGATCATGCAAAGGAAAAAAGCATCATCCAAACCCCTTCTTCAATGATCCCATTGCCTACCCTCAATAGTTTTTTAAACCCAGTCTGATTTCTATAAGGCTGAAGTAGCTTTCTAGTGTTTATTTTAAGGTTTCTCAGAAATAAAGAAAAAAACCATTACACTAAAGCGTAATTAAGAGTTTCTCCATCTTATTCCGTTTTTTTAAAAGCTTAACTGCAAGGTTTAAAAAAACTCCAATGGTGTGCCACTGGCCTCAGAGAACCAATGAACTTGGCCTTAAAGGCTAGTATTTCTGAGAGTGATGTGACCATTGGGACCCTGTCAAGTGCAGAAAATAAAACAGTCACTAAAGATTGATGCTCACTTTGTACTGTGTGAGTTTGAGGGAGAGAGAAAAAGAAGGTCGAAATTTAAATAGAAGGAGAATCACCTCTGATCTCTGTAGTGATGACCACAGCCTGTGCGGCTGTACCCCAGCCCTGCTGGGTCTTTGCAGAAATGCGAAAGATATAAGCAGACTCGGAGAGCAAGCCGCTGGCTGTGAACTGTGTGGTGTTAGTGCCCACCTCCACCGTGGTGAACTTGTTCGGATCTCCAGAATCCAGACGATATGCTACCTGATACCCTAAAAGACAAATAGCATGAAAATATGAATGTTTTGTCTGAAACAATTAGAATAAAAAGCTGCTGTGTCTACACTGAATGACTGAAAAAAAAAAAAAAATTTTTTTAAATAATTAAGCAGATCTGCAAATCAGCTCAAACCCTCAGAGGAGACAAAGAACAAAAGCAGAGAAAAAATTATAATTCCTCATCAAACCCACACAATGGTTTGAAAGTAAAAGCCGCTTACAGAAACACCTATAAAAGTTAGACATTTCGGATGATGAATGACTTTACGAAGGTTTTTGCTGTATTGGAAAATCTGCTGTCCTCTATCACTAACTTCAAATGAACCAGCTATTCTCTTTCTCCACCTTTCCTAATCGCTATCTATGAAAAAAAAAAAAAAGAGTCAGCACAAACGTTGTACTGTTGTACAAAATGTTTGCTGATTGCTTTGCTCAAACTGTGCTCTAATGCAATCAAAAAATATTTAAATGGGAGCGTTTTCTGGCTGGTGTATTGCTAAATGGAGGTTTTAAACAGTCTTTGTTTTCCAGCTGAGAGGTGCAAAAGGAAGGCATGGCTAGTTGCATTATTCTTCAATCTTCCATCTCTGCAGCGTCAGGAGGAGCGACAAGTGTGGCAAACAAATGCTAACGTTAATGGGGAAACTCGGCAGATCAGGACGCGTAGGCCGAGCCTGGCTGAATCAGAGATGAAACATTATTACATCTCGTATTACACATGCCATGTGTTTGCTCAGTGCTTTGCCCCCTTTGGCTGTACAGTAATAAGGTTGGCCGTCTCACATTGTGGAGCCTGTGGTACTCTTGGACTAGTATTTCATTCTGATGTCCATTCCATTTATGACGCTCTGTAAAAAAATATCATCCATCTCTTCGCTATATGCACGCGCACGCAACGATGCATGCGTGCCCTCAATATGTTTGTGCCAAACTCTGTTTTCCAGCACATGGTGGTGAATCAAAACAGACTGAACTGAGTTTTGCTTTTGCACGAGAGCAAAATCAGCACTACCAAAGGCCTGTGCAATAGTTTGGGTCGCTTCACTTTGCTTCCTTTGCTCTGTTAAACCTCCACTAAAAATCACCTACCATGTGATTCCTATTGCACTTGCTCTGGTCGCATCACTGTGCTACACCACTAATACTCTAATCCCTGTGCTTCCATAAAAGCCATGCTGCAAACTCCTGTACACCATGGATGCTCACGTGTAGCATATGTGTACTCTAAAAAATTTACAATTACATTTACATTTTCGGCATTTAGCAGACGCCAGTGTCCAGAGCAACGTACAAAAGTGCTTTGAGTCTCTAGCAATGAATAAATCTACACTGGTGCGCTAGACTCTAAATTTAATATAAATATAACTCTTGAATTCTACAAAGCAAACTTGGAAAGTGCTTTTTAAGTGTTTGAGGAAGAGGTAGGTCTTCAACCGTCGCTTGAAGATAGCCAGGGACTCCGCTGTACGGATATCTAGGGGAAGTTCATTCCACCACCTCTGTGCCAGAACAGAGAAGAGCCCAATTTACAAGCCGTACGCTAAATGACATCTCGCCAAATAATTCCATACGTTGTGTGAAATAAACTCATGCAAAGAAGAAAACGCTTCCCATGCGTCGCACTGCTTCTTTTAAAAGAAAGGTAGAGAGATAATTAACAAGGGTTCACACTGAAGGAATTGTCCACATCTACATTTGCACAGCTAAGAGGCTTAATGTGAGCTCGCGTGAAACGTGGAATTAAGGTTTCTCGGGTCGGGGAGTGCTCAGCTGAGAGTAAGGCTGTGGAGAGAGAGCAAGCTGGGGACAGATTTAGCAAGGAGCAGGATTATTCTCACTGCTGCAAATTCAAAAAGCAAACTTCCAGCAATGCCTGCTCGCTGTGATTTTTTTTTTCTAGCCTGGTGGATTTTTCATCGAGCACGTCTTTTGATGCCTGTCTGAAACTGGATTACATATAAGACTGGCTATGAATAAACCAAACCCACATGACTTAAAGCAGTGTCAGCAGTTTAAAGAAAAACAAAACAAAACAAAAAAATATCGACTAGTATAGAGTCCGTTTGCATTCTTTTTTTGCACCTTTATTGTGCATGCCAATAGTTCTTTATTATTTTTAACTTTGAATTTGATTATTAGGAGCTTCATTCACAAGGAGGTGTTAATCATCTTTATTAACACAGTTTTCCCTCCTCTCCGTCTCCTACTCCCTAACCATGCAGATGTGGTTTTTAATCTCAAGTGGAGTCGGTTTGCAACAATGCAGCCCAGATGGAACTCATCTGGAAATCGAAAACATCGCAGGCCCTTGCTTATGTAAGGGGAGGACTAACATGCTCAGGCTTCACATTAAAGAACATGTAGCAGATGGCTTATGAAGATTACTACTTCCTCAGGTGTATTTCCTCAAAAAATGTGATGCTTACTTTCATTGTTTTCTTACCCATAATGATGCCATTCGGGTCTACCGGAGGCTGCCAGACCACCCTGACCTCCTTCAAACGCACCTCTGGAAACACCAGTCTCATGGGCGGCCCTGGAACTGAAAGTAACATAAGAAGGAAGACATTAAATGTCAGTACAATATAATTGTAATTTGTCTGTCTTATTGGCAAGAGAAGCAATAATTCATGTGCATATCCAATCCTTGCTTCGGTCCCATTGATCGTTCCATAGCAAAGGTATAAAAAATAAATGTGTAAAAACACAGAATACAAGTGTCGCAAACACGAAGAAAAAAAAAAAACAATACAAAGCTGCTTTTAAGTGACTGTAGTACAATAAATCCCACAATGACTTCAGTGAGAGATGAATGAGTCTATTGCTCTTCGTCTCAGAAAGCTCATTATCTCCGTGTGTGTTTGCATGCAGATAGAGTTACAGTAAGCTCGCCTGAGGACGCCAGGCAAACTGCAGTGGTTCAACAAGATCATTGACAGGATGCTTTCTCAGATTTTATGAAAACCCGTGAGACAAGGAAAAAAGAAAACCTCAGACAAACAAGCAAACAAACAAACAGAGAGGGATGTGTCTTTATTTTCACACTCTGCTTGAGATTCAGTGGGCTGTGCTGGTGGAATACAGGCCTAAATAATATTTGTGCAGGTTTAGGGACATGTTGTTGCCTGGGGGTGGGAAGTGATGAAGCTGGAGGACCTCAGGCTAGGATCTGATGTAGGCTCGCCTGATGTACACAAGCTGCCAGTTGAGCAAAACATGGCCTGTTTGAAAGAGATCCTCAAATGTGCTTTACCCTATTTCAAAAAGTACCTCCTATAGATACACAAACTAAACACCATCCTGTGGGCACTAACCAGATAATGCGCCAGGAACATTGCAAAACATTCAGCAAAGCCTAATGGGATCTTGTTGTCCTTCTCTAGTGGACACCCCACACTATATCAAAAGCTTTCAAAACAATGCCTTTTCCTGGACCATTTGGTTACTTCTCTATGGATTTGTCAGGCTCTAATGGTTGGTTAGGCAGCTTGTGTATTTCACCTCCTGGCAGTTATCACACTTATAAATCTTACACATCCAACACAGATTTGATTTGTATTGCTTTTTTAGCCATCATGGTATGAAAGACCATATGGATGTCAGTCTCTCACACGCACATACACACATGCACATACACACACCCACACACACAAGCAGGAGAGAAGCAGTATTTGTATAGTGAGCTCTCCTGATGCGCCTCTTTTTGCCACCGTGTATTGCTAGCATTCATCATCCTGCTATCAGATGCACTGTGGGTTCGGTGCCTGCTCCGGAGATTAGACTAAGCTGAGTATGAGTGTTGTTTATGAGCAAATCGTGAAAAGTACATTTCCTTTTAATTACTCCGTAATTACAAAATCGTCCATGTATCCGTTTCATAATAAAGTGCTGCGAATAAAAATGACTTTTTGACCCCTAACTTGCTTCCCATGAAACAGCTAATGACCCTGCTTCTAATCAGATCAACACGTTTGAGAATAAATCGATGTTCCCTTTGCTATTTAGTTTTGCTGATATGGCCTGATAGAACTCAATTACAGGGTGTTTGACCTAGCGTTTGAGATATGGAGGATTGGGGGAAATCCTGCAACTTCATTCCTGCAGTGATAAAAAATAGGAACTTCCTGCAATATGTCCATATGCTGCAATGGCAAGACTACATCTGGCACTGTCTTATATTCTGTATCGTAGTTTAATGAGCCTCGTTCTGGAGGGGATTTTTAAAAGCTAACAAAGATAATGGCAACCAAAATTGAGTAAGCACAGATACTGGCTTGTTACTTGAGATGGCATGTCCTTGGGCTCTACTTGCTTTGAAGGATAAAGAGGGACATTTATTTAAAATTCAGACTTCATTTATTAATCCATTTTTTTGCTAAGAGATGTTACTCTGGTGGGTCAGAGGAACTATGGAACACCTCGGATTGGATGCCAGTCCATCACTTGCTCTTCTCACACTCATTCACACCTTGGAGCAGCTTATAGTAACCAACCCATTAGCTATCTACTAGCAGGTTTCTGGGAGGAAGATGGAAAAAACAGAATCCTGAGAATTCTCACCCATACATAAGCCGTAAAAACAAACAAATCCTCACACCCGAGCTTTTTGTTGTACCTCAGTGCTGCCGACATTTTCTAATTTATTTCATGTATTTACTTTACACTCAAAAAGCCACTCTATTGATGTGACCCAGCTTCATTTAGAACTGTTTCACCAATCTCACAGCTTGGGCTCGGTACAATGTCCCGGCACACCATTACCTCTTACCTTTTAACGTGATTCTAGTGCTTGCTTTATTTACATGCGGCGACCTACATTTTCCAGCGTAAGTACTTGATTAAATTAAGTGCAGCTTTATGAATGTAGTGGACATATTAATGAGATGTAAAGAGTTACTGGCTGGACATGGCATTTTGATAAGAGCAGTCTGACAAAGCTGTCAGCACATCTCTAGGTTAAGAAGGGCAAACTCTAGGATAGTATCTTCCCTCCACGCCTGAAATAAAATGCCTCTCTCGACCACGCTATGGGCTTCCCAGCGGAAACATAAAAGCAAATACACTGTGGATTAGTTTCCGTGGCGATATGTTTGGGAAATCCTGATTGAGTCGATGACCATTATTTGTAATAGATTGCAAAACAGCAGTGCTCCTTTGGAAGCTTTAGACTGCAGATTTACACTGCTGTTTCACAGTTTGTTTCATACTGCAGTGCATAGAATAAACATTCACAGGCCATCGTGGCTAAAATCAGCAGTGGTTGTTACAACATCGATCTTTTTGTTTTTGCAGATCGGTTTTGTATGACAGCATAACCGAATCTAGCCCTAAAAGCCAATTTCAGAGCAGTGAGAAGCGGTGAATGAATGTATATAAATCCAGAGAATGCAGAGCTTCGCCTCATGAAGCAGCACAGCAAAAGAAACGACTTGCTGTCACAGCGCATGCACACGCTACATATGAAAAACACAGACTCTTAGTCTTAGACAAAGTAGAGCTAGCAGAAGCAGGGAAGATGTTTTTCCCCCCCAAGTCTTCCACTTTATTAAAGCTAGAGCTGTATCAGTCTGACCACTTCTGGTACAACGGGTACAAGACGCCTCATAAAACGGGGGACATCTGACATCTCATAAAACGTGAGAGTGCTTGGTCAAGGAGCACGCACATAAAAGTCTTAGGCCGATGAGTCATAACGCTTAGCTCCTGCTCTAGTAATCAAGAACGTGTCAAAGCCGCTTTTAATCTCCACAATGACACTGAACCCTTCCTCCTAAAACAGACTCTAACAGATGAAGCTGTTCCACTGAAGTTAACTTTATTGTGTGTGAATGTACACTCATATACACACAGTGGCCCTTTTTCAAGGATACTTTCCCTGCCTAGTTAATCACATAAACCTAACATGTAGGTCTTTATATGCACACTCCATATTACTTAGCTTCGAGACCATAAGACCACCCCTTAGTAGTGAATAACCAGGTACAATAGTAACACTGGGTCTTTGTATATTTCTGGCTACACTCATTAAACCCACCTGCTTGTCCTACTTGCAGATACACTATATTGCCAAAAGTTTGCAGACACCTGGTCATAAGTATAGTATTTGCTTTTTGAGCATTGCATTTCACATCTACCGTAATTTCCGGACTATTAAGCGCACCCAAATATAAGCCGCACCAACCGAATTTGACAAAGATTTTTATTTTGAATACAAATAAGCCGCACCTGTCTATAAGCCGCTAATGAAACTAATGAACTTTACACAGGCTTTAATGAAAGACAGTGTCTGTTACACGGTGTAACGGGTGAAATATGTTGTGGCTCCTTTAAGAGCAGAGCGGCATTTTGGGAATAGCCTGCCGCCACACTTTTTTCCGGTATTACTGCATGTGTGCAAGGCCAAGGAATATGTCCTTATTATTTTCTGATACTCATTTCTAAGTTTCCTTGACTAACCCATAACGCTGTTGCCAAGAAAAATAAAAAAGCATGAGTTTTGGAAATCTGTCTATGCTTATATGATTTCTGCTGCAACTGGAGTTAGCGAGCTCTCCCTTGACTCAGACTCAATGCGTTACAACGGCTTGTATCTAAACAGTAGCCTACCAAGAAAGTCATTGTTCACTGTCTTCCTCCTTTCTTTCACAACTATTTCTCTCAGGAGTTTATCAAAAAATTACCATCGGTGAAGCTTTTCTCCCGATGCCGTGCAGCTCAGAACACAGGTGAAGTGCGTTTTTTCATTCCCGTTCGACATTGTTAATGGTCTAATGTTATGGGGCTCAGTTTTTTGGCTTAAAGTTTGTGAAACCGGGAAAAACCCAGGAAAAGTCCATATATTAGCCGCTTCGTTGTTTAAGCCTATAAATACTATTATTTCAAATAATATCTGTTTACTATCAGACCCTAGATGAGACTTAAGTAGCTGAGTAGATAAGTAACACTTTACCTGACTCTCTGAAATGTCGAGCAATGTGTACAACAAGCAAAAAGATTTTAAATAAAAAAAAATTGGCACACCATCATCTTTCGTCCTTTCCAGGACAGATGGGCTACTGAGCTGGCCATCTCCGATGCGTGTGAAGGCCAAGACCTGGATCTCGTACTGCACGTACTTGCGCAAGTTCCGAAGTAGCACAGACTGAGTGAGGTTTCCTTTCACCAGCTGTACCTGTGACTCTATACCCGAGTCTTTTTCCCGGTACAGCACCTAAAACAGAGAAAAACACCAAGAACATACAGGTCAATTTAATAACTAGAAGGTGAAGCCTTGATTTTTCTATTTGTCCTTATTAATGTTCTATAAATGAATATATACATTGAGTGCATAAGGGCTCATAGCTGCTCATTCTAATATTTGTTCTTGCATCCGTCAGTGAAGTGCATTTATTTTCCAGTTCATGCAAGAAAAAGCAGAAAAAAACTGCAGTGAACATTTTCACATGATTACAAAGGAAATAATTGTCAGTTTAAATGTGATTCTTGACAATACTACAAAAAGTTATTTCACTTAAGTATTTTTCTCCTTTGTCATCCTGCCTCGATTTCCCAAATGTATTTGGGTTCATGTTTATAATAAAGCAGGGAATGAAACCTTTAAAATACCCAGGGAGGTCAGCAACGTGCAGACAAACAAAACATACATTCTTGTAGTAATGTCCACTGTCGATTACTTCTTGTGTGTTTGTTTTATTCCATTTTAAAATCACTGGAATATGAGGAAATATTTTTGAACATGCCAAGCAAAATGAGACGACCTCTCTCAGCTGAAATTGAAAAAAATAAATTTTACGATGGTCCAGCTGGAGTTACAAAACAGCAGGGACGTGCTGAATTGCTCGAAATGCGAAAGCACAAGACCCTCTCCTCAAACTGGGGAAATGATTCTGCCCTTGCTTTGCCATTTCATCATATGGAGTATGATCCAAGGGCCTCAGAGGGTGTGATCATGCATGAAAGTCAAGCCTTTACCAAATGAAAAAAACATTTATGCAGTAGAGCTGAGGACTTCTAAATGTATTCATTTTTTTCCCCTTGCCCTTCCAGTATCCTTCAAAGTAAAGGCCTTGACCACTGACCGACAGTTTCTTGGATATGGCCACTACCTTATATCCGAGGATTTTGCCGTTCTGCTGTGGCTCTGGAACAGGTCCCCACGTCACCAGAATGCGTGTTGAGCTCACGGCCTCGGCCGTCACGTTCTCTGGAGCTCCGGACGGCACTGTGCAATCAAACAAAACAAACATCATCTATGGGCTCCTTGCTGTGTGGCAAATAGTCCAGATTAGACACTACACTATCAGCTGTAATAGAGGAAAGGGATGCCAAAAACTGGAAGAAATATCGTAAGTATGTGCATGTGTGTGTCATGAGCAGACCTGGTTAGGTGGAATGCTGTGTGAATGAGAGCAAAAAACACAAAAAGATTGAGAAACACTTAGTGGTAGCCGGAATTCATCAAGCAGCCAGGCACCCATTAGAGACTAGTTTCCACAATAGCCTAAGATTTTGCAATTATTGTTCACCAAGCATGGGTCTCTGCTGCTTTATTAAAGTGTTTTGTTGTTTGCCACCAGAGGCATGCATCACCCATGCTGCTGTAACAAATAAAAAACTGTAATGCTGAGACAAGGCACAAAACCAAGGCAATGATAGAATTCACCGAATGAAATTGAACCAGCACCTGTTCATATCAAGAGGAGCGATTAGCAAGAGAATGAACATTTCCAGATGCTCCTTCTACGAAGCACTGGAACAGCTGTATTTATTCGAAATGCTGGTTCTGCTCAGGCCTGTGCCAGAATTAAACTAAATCTGGTTTGTATTGTTTGGCTAATATGATGCTAACTGTCATGGTGTGTGTGGATGTGTTTTATCACGTGTGTAAATTTCAGCGTTTTATTACCTGACTCGCGTGTGCGCCCCTTCACGGGCTCACTCCAGGGGCTGGGGCCAATGGAGTTGAAAGCCTGTATCTGGAACATGTACTCAGTCCACTCTTCCAAGCCCTCCAAAGTAATCTCCCTTTCTAGTCTGTCATTCACCACCCTAGTACTGACATCCCCTTGCTGATCAGCACGCCACACCCGCACCCTGTAGCCCACGGTCTCCGGGTTCCCGTTGTACTCCGTCTCTGGCAAAGGCTGCCAAAGAGTCAAAAAGAGAAAGAATTAGAAAGAGTCAAGTCAAGGTTATTTCTATAGCGCTTTTCACAACAGACATTGTCTCAAAGAAGCTTTACAGAAAAGAGTTAAAGTGTGCATTTATCCCTGATGAGCATATGACTGTGGCAAGGAAAAACTCCCTTAGATGTTATCAGGAAGAAACCTTGAGAGGAACCAGACTCAAAAGGGGCACCCATCCTCATTTGGGTGACATCAAGAGAAAGCTATCAGTCGTTCGCTTGCTGGAGTCGGCATGCAGTGTCTCTAACGAGTGGTCTATTAAACTGGAATGCTCCCATAAAAGCATTACTCACTCTAGATTATCCTTTATTATCTTTATGCATCTTAAAATCAACTTTTTGGCTGTACTCCAAAAAAATTAAGCCAATGGCAAAGACTGGCAAAAAAAATAATAAATCTACCAGCACTTGTCCAATTTTAATTTGAGCTGTATTTAGAAAAGCTCAATTTGGACACATGCTCTCACATATTGGCGTTCTTTATTTCATGGGGAAAATCAATAGATGTCTAGCGGCAGAAGGTATTCAGTGGCGCGGGCTTAATACATCCTAACGACCCGCTCTATGAAAAGCGAGGGAAGCGTGGCTTGTGCCTTTGTTCGTTCAGTATCATTTTCTTACATAAATCACTTCTCTAAAAGACACAGTAAAGAATGGACGGTTCTGAATAATGCAGCCTAATCCATCTGCACCGCACTCAGGAGTACAATTCTCTTTCAACACACAGGACCCCCCTAGTAATACATCACTCCCGCAGCCTCCCATGGCAACAGGCAGCCGCTACAAATGTCAGGTGAGTATGAACTACACATGGTAATGTTTTTCAATAAGAGTCGGCTTTAGTACTAGAATGATTTGCAGAGAAAACCTCTTGAAGGTTTTACCTTTTATCTTTAAACTATAGAATGGTAAAACTGCACCGGAAAGAGAGAGAGACCGCTATGTTATAAAGCGGTAGTAAAAATCCAAGCCAAGCTCCAATAGTATCATTTGTTCTAGTGAAAAAAAGAAAAACTTCAAATAAGGACATGCTCTACTTCAAGTCTTGGTAAAAGTATGGTCAGTGATTTTTTTTTTTACACCTTTTGTAGTCTCTCCCTCTCTCACAATCTGGCAGCTTTAGTAAAATCAATGATCAGCAAAAAAAACTAGACTCTGTGAAGGCCTATGCTTTGTAAATGAAAGAAAAAATTATGAGGAGCCCAAAGATCCAACCAATTAAAAAAGTTAGCACCTCTACTTTGTCTCTCATCTGCAGGAGATGTGGATTATATAGTTCGACTATACGGCTGAAACTATTGGCTATCAGCAAAAATATATACCAATAGTTTTATTAATCACTGACATGTGCTGTATGTTTTTACACGGGAGACTGCTGCTGCACGGAGAGCGCTATATTATATTTATTATTTATTAATTATACTTATATCTATTTAATTTAGCACATTTTCATGATTCAGTACTGTATTTGAATTTGTTAAGTTTGTAATTAAATTATCTACTATTGTACATGAAGTGTTATGCTTGCTTGTGTTTTTAAATACGGTTTCCATTTTAAAAACTATCGCTTGATTTATCGGCTATCGGCATGTACGATCCAACCTAGCTGTCGGTATCGGTAAAATCCACTATCGGTCGACTTCAAATCCCAAATTCCTTATAACAAATACAATTCTGTTTTAAAGTCCACATTAGGGTACTTAAAACACGCAGCATTACTCACGTCTTAACGTGATTTCCACTGACACACGGTGTCCTGTGGCTCCTCCTACATTTTTAAATAGCCAATAGAGTCACAGCCCAGGCTAAGCTGTACTTGAGAGATGTTGGGGTGGGACACTTTAGATTCTAGACATTGTTGAGAGATTGTAAAATTGAATGCATATATCTTCTAATTGTGAAGGTTGTCACTGTTTTGTAGCACACTTACAGATAACCTGAAGGCTAACATATTTATAATAAAAGTCACCAAACTTCATGGGGACTCTACAAAATATATTTTCTGCTTGCATGCATGAAATGAAGTGGCTTTATTAATGTGTGTCCACAAAACTGGGCTGCACAGGGTGATTACTCTTCTGCTTAAGGTCAGACGAAAAGATCATTTTGGCACAAAGCATCAAACACAAGTACAATTCTGATTTAAAGAAAGATTTAAAAAATGGCACTACGCTGGTGGACTTTAAATGCCACATCCCCTGGTACACCAAGTCAGTACTGGCATGTTTGTTTCTGATCATGAAAGTAACAAACTAGAGGTACAAACCTCTTTCCACCTGATTGCATTTTTTTCAGCGAACCAAAATTTAACTAAAAAAATTACACTTTTGCCAAACTAGAGTGCTAATATTCTTATCAATACCACCTCATTGACATTCCCTTGAATTTCTTCTACTGGGAAAATTCCTGTTAGTGTTTTTTAAGGCCACCATTCACATGCACATGCACACCCACACACAAACACACATCTCAACTCCTCGTCCTTGTAGCTTCTTGGGGAAATAGACTTTTTTGAGAGACTGTCAACAAGAATGTCTTTAAAAAACACAGCATTGGAACAAAAAAAAAGAAAAAAAAAAGCAGGAAACAAAAACTTGTACATACCACCCAGCGCAACCACACGCTGGTTTCACTGGCTGTACGAACGCTCACACTGCTGGGAGCAACGTCAGGAGGAGCCTGAAGAGTCTGGATCACCCGAGATGGCTCACTAGCTTCACTGGAGCCCACAATGTTCACCTGGCGCACACGGAACCTGCAGCGACACACAATTAGTTCTGATGGCTTAGGGTGAGACCCTCGCTTTCTTTCACAAAAAAATGTCTACTATAAGGTTCAATTTTGTATAAGCAAATGACTTGAAAATATTTTTTTGGAAGGGGACATAAAACAACACTGTGACTGGTAATTGTAAGAAAAAAATAGCTGAAAAATAACAATTATCAGTCATCAGTGTTTGTGAGTTATCAGTGTTTGTGAAGATGTACATGAACAAGGTAGATTACTTAAAAAAAATATTTTCTTCAGGCAAGAATTAAATAGACTAAACAAACATCCTGCAATCAAAGTACAAGCTACACAAAGAGACAAACAAACGACAGAGCTATGAGTTTCGTTTTCTTTTTGAAATGCTTTGGAAGTCCAGATGGTACTAACAATCTGTCTTTGAATGTGTGTGTGTGTGATTTAGTGTGTGAGCATAATATAATTTTATGCTTGTGAAACTCCACATGATGAGGCTCAACTCTAATGGTTCCTTGATAGTAACTGCAAGTTAGTGATGGGTCGTTAAATCAGTTCTAACCCTCCCATTCAATATCCATACAATCCGTCACTGTTACATGCTAAAAGCACCGATCATGGTGGAAATGAACCAGGTGTTCAGGCAGCAGAAGAGCTCAGGCACTATGAGCTTCATTCTAATTGCTTATTTGTGCACTTAGCATAAACCCCAAATTTATCAACCAGCCAAACAAATGATTCCAACATGCATAAGTTCTGAGACAAACTGCACAGAGGAGAAAAGCCATAAAGATGCTGTAATTTATCATACACTGATGGTGAGGAAGATGAAACCCCCAAAGTAGTAGCAATGTTAATCAGGAAGAGCTTGTACTGACCTGTAGTGTGTGAACGGGTACAAGTTAGGCACTTCCAGGACCTGAGCATCTGGATCATTCTCCTTCTCATACAGCACTTTCCATTCTTCTTCTTCTCCTGTGCTGCCCACCTATATGCCATATATATATATATATATGGCATATATAAATATATAATAATATTATTATAATATATATAAAAAGATACAGAATATACTGTAATATAATGTAATAAAATTAATATAAGGAAGCTGAAGAAGGCCAAGCAGGGGCCAAGCAGCCAGAGTTGATGATGTGTTGATTCAGAGGTGTTTTAAAATGATTGCCTAATCTATCAGATTCATATATCTACTCTGGGTAAACCTTTTGGAGTATTCTATAAAGTGGATATTGACAAAGGATCAAATGAAAAAAACTTCACTAGACCACTAGAATTCATAAATGTCTGGCAAATTTTGGACACAAAGGTTTAAAGGTTCTAACAATTTACATACTTCTAAATAAGGATAAATTCTGTTCCAAATTTTGTTGGCACTAAAGGGCTGACCGGACTAATCAGGGTACCACATTTCGCTACTTTTTTCCCTCCAGACAGTTTTATGGTCTGTCATTGACGTTCAAGCAAAAAAAAGAAGAAACAGAAGAAAAAATAAATAAAAGGTAATAAAGTAAAGGTCATGGTGGTGGTAGCTTAGTGGTTAAGGCATTGCACTTTGGATCTGAAGGTTGTGAGTTCAAATCCCAACCCCACCAAGCTGCCATTCCTTGCCCCCTGAGTAAGGCTCTTTAACCCCATAGCTGCTCAGTTGTATGATTGAGCTACAGCGGGGAAAATAAGTATTTGGCACATCAGCATTTTTATCAATAAGGGGATTTCTAAGTGGGCTATTGACACAATATTTCCACCAGATGTAGCCATCAAGCCAAATATTGAATTCATACAAAGAAATCAAAACATTTAAGTATATACATTGAGTCATAATAAATAAAGTGAAATGACACAGGGAATAAGAATTGAACACACTTTATTTAATACTTTGTAGAAAAACCTTTGTTGGTGATTACAGCTTCTAGACGCCTCTTGTATGGAGAGACCAGTCGTCTGCATTGCTCAGGAGTGATTCTGGCCCATGCTTCCACACAAATGGTCTTTAAATCTTGAAGGTTCCTTGGGCCTCTTTTATGAACTTTGATATTCAGTTCTCTCCATAGATTTTCTATGGGATTTAGGTCAGGTGATTGACTGGGCCATTCAAGCAACTTGATTTTCTTTCTTTGAAACCACTTCATTGTTTCCTTGGCCTTGTGTTTGGGATCATTGTCTTGCTGAAATGTCCACCCTCTTTTCATTTTCAGCTTCCTGGTAGATGGCAGCAGATTTTTATCCAGAGTGTCCCTGTACATTTCTCCATTCATCACTGCCTTCAATAATATGAAGTCTGCCAGTTCCCCTTGCTGAAAAGCAGCCCCAAACCATGATGCTTTCATGATGTATGGTGTTCTTGGGGTGGTGGGCAGTGCCATTTCCTCTCCAAACATGGTGTGTAGAATGACTGCCAAAAAGTTACATTTTGCTTTCATCTGACCATACTATAGTCTCCCAATAATCCACAGGCTTCTCCAAATGCTCTTTTGCAAACTTTAACCGAGCCTCAACATGCTTTTTGTTCAGCAATGGAGTCTTGCGTGGTGAGCGTTCATGGATGCCATGGTGGTTCAGTGCATTGCTTATAGTTTTCTTTAAAACAACAGTACCTGCTGATGCATGGTCTTCCTGAAGTTCTGCCCGAGTGGTTCTTGGCTCTTGGCGAACTCTACTGATTATTCTTTGGACTCCTCGGACAGGGATCTTACGTGGAGCACCTGATCGTGGCCGGTTTATGGTGAACTGATGCTCTTTCCATTTCTGGATAATGGCCCCCACAGTGCTCACAGGAACATTCAGCATTCTGGAAATGCTCCTATAACCATTCCCATCAAAATGCTTTTCAACGATAAGATTCCGAAGATCCTGAGAGTTCTTTGCTTTTACCCATCATGAAGTCTTTGCTGTGTGCCTCCTGGGTAATGAGAAGCCTTTATAGGCCATCAATTAGGACTAAAGCAGCTGATATCAATTAGTACTGATAGGGGGCAGGGTTTCTCTCTCAATACCGACAAATTTCATGTGATCTCCTGGCTTTCTATGCCATTTTGCACCTTGTTATCTTCATGTGTTCAATACTTATTCCCTGTGTCATTTCACTTTATTTATTATGACTCAACTTGTATACTTAAATGTTCTGATTTCTTTGTATGAATTCAATATTTGGCTTAATGGCTACATCTGGTGAAAATTTTGTGTTAATCGCCCACTTAGAAATCCCCTTACTGATAAAAATGCTGATGTGTCAAATACTTATTTTCCCCGCTATAAATGTAAGTCTCTCTGGATGAGGGTGTCTTCCAAATGCCATAAATGAAAATAAATAATGAAAATAACTATAGTGTGCTTATGCATCTTCTGTGCTTGGTCCCATATTAATAATAATCGTGAAGTGTAATGATATATATAAATCAAGGTGTGGAAGGAACAGCACAGATTCAAGAGACTGATTGTCACTAGTCAGGTATACGGGGCTAAATAGACAATCCTGCGGTTTAAAGTGTTCACCATGCAGCACAAGTACCAGATGTTTCTGGCATAATTCGGAAGTGCAAGCTAGGCCTGAACCAATCAAAGCTTGCAGCACTCTGAGAGATTTACGATGACCAATGGGGTGTACTGGATATGGTAAGCATTTATGCCAATGTGATCGATGTCTGACGCGTTGCACCTTATGCCAGTGACTGCTGCTGTATTTCATAGAGGGTGTGTACTCAGCAGCTCACCCCCCCACCTCTCTCTCTCTCTCTCTCTCTCTCTCTCTCTCTCTCTCTCTCTCTCTCTCTCTCTCTCTCTCTCTCTCTCTCTCTCCCCGTCACTGACAGATTTCTGCAGCTGCAGATAGCCCTGCCTCAATCAACTTAGCAATTCAAGTGCTGCTAGATGAAAGGCTGAGCGCACCCTTCTGCAAGTCAGGGCCGGCGCCCGTCTTGAAGGTTAAGTCAATTACAAATTACAAGTCACTACTATGATTCAATCTATCATTACTTTTGCAGAAGTTGCCAGCAGCATGAGTGGGGCGGACAGCAGCTCAAGAGCTACAGAGGATGCTGCTGAATCCAATAGAAAGTTTTAACAGAGAATATAAGCCTAGAGAAGCAAAGTTATGCATACCAAAACAGAACGTGCCAAATGATGCATAGGATATTAACAAAGTCCTATAAAAACTGAGTAATAATTCAGAATTGAGTCTAAGCAGTTAATACCAAGTGTGTGTGTGTCTATCAGTATTCAGACCTCATATGTAACTACACACTTAAGTGCTGCATAAAAAAGGTGTGTGTCTCAGTTACCTGCTATTCTGACCTTGAGCACTGCTTATGCTAAGTGCAAAATTTGGCTTTAGCAATGAGCAGTGTCTGACAGATATCACTACAATATGGCACACTGAAATACAGAGTGCCATAATGATATTTAGAAATTGCTTAATTCCATTCAAAGGCAATATGAAATAATAAATATGACACCGATAAGTCATTTATGATATGATAGCTGTTCAGTCTACAAAAAGGCATATTAATCTGAGCCATGGCTGAGATTTTTATGAATCAAGTGTAGCAATGACTGCTTGGTCAGCATATACTGGGGACACGTTCTTTTTCATATAGAGTGGATAAGGCACCAAAACATACAACCTCAATTATAGTATCAAAGTTGGGATACGGCGCTAAATGTAAATAAAAAACAAAATTCAATGAATTGCAAAATCAGTATTCTAATTGTTCCTGTGGGCTCACCACCTGCAGGAGGGACCGTAAGGGACCGGTGCTGAGAGGATTGGGCAGCAGTCGAAGCAGGGGCCTTGACAGCCCGATCCCTGGACACGGAGAAGTGTCTGGGGAATCTGCTTGGACTGCTGCCCCCGCGACCCGAATTACGGATAAGCGGGAGAAAATGAAATGAAATGAATGAATATTCTAATTGCAATAAAAAAATAATCATCTCAAATGATTGAACTGAGAATATATGCCAATATGGGGAGAATATAAGGAAGAAATGCGGTCATTTTAAATTTGCTGCAACATGTCTCCAAAAGGTTGGGACTGTAATTTTGTTAGTATCATTTTGCTACAAAGTCTATTGTAATAGATGCAGTATGCAGTTAGCTTTGTCTTGCTCAAATCTGCAAGGCCTTCCTGGAAAATATGTTTTCTGGATGGAAGCATTTGTTGCTCTAAAACCTGTACATTATATACAGTTCAGCATTGATGGAGCCTTTTCAAATGTGCAAGCTAACCATTCCACAGGCACTAACACACTCCCATACAATCAGAGATACGCCTTTGAACTTAGAGTTGATGATAAGCTGAATTGTCCATGGTTTTCAAAAAAATAAAAATAAATTAATTTCGATTAATCTGTTTTACACTTTTCCTCAGTACATTTAAAATGAGTTTTGGCCCAAAAAGGATGGGTGCATTTCTGGATCATGTTCACAAATGTCCTCTTCTTTTGCATAATAGAAATTTAACCTGCATTTGTGGATGACATGGTAAACTGTGATCACAGACAATGATTTCTGCAAGTGTCAATGAGACGCATTGCAGTCATCAGATATTAACCTAATTTTTTCCTTAACATGGTACATTTTCTCAGTTTAAACATACCGTATAGGTTTTCTATATTTTATTGTGATTAAAAATTTGTGTTTATGAGATTTGCTAATCATTGCATTCTGTTTTTATTTGCATTTTATACTATGTCTCAACTTTTTTGGATTTGGGGTTTAATATTTTGACTAACGAAAAATTTGTAATAAAAAGTGCAATATAATCCAATAATGTCTTGTGGATGGTATCTTTACATCATGCATATCATTAACTGTAAATCAAATGAATATTTTTGGTGTCCTGTGCTCTCAGAAGCTGCAATTCGATCACATGTTTTATTACTGTACCTCTAGTTTATTTTACAAATTAGTAGAATGTGCATGATCAAGTTCAATCCTATATAAGCTATGGGGGTGGAAACCATATTAGTAAAATAAACCACTGATTATGTGAGAAATATAGATACTACTTACCACAATTTATTGACAATATATTGTCTTTTGCTTTTTAAATTTGTCAGCAATGACAATGTGAATTTTCTTCTTCAGACTGCATTTTCTGACTCAGAAGTCAACAAGTAATTTTAGCCCTGTTATCACAGGCTTAAAGACAGGAGCTTGTGTTTAAAAATGTTAGTCTAGATGCTACTGGAAAACTCTGTCTCAGACACGCAAAATCAGGCAATCTCTGAGGCATATACTACACACAGGTCTTTTTAATAGTCTGCACGAATCGCTCAGAAAAACAACATAAATACCTGAGAAAGCCCAACTTTACTCACATAAATACTGATATATGAAGTCCTCAAAACTGAAGATGACCATATGTAACTTTAGGCTGTCTTTATACAACTTGGAGTATTATATGTTCTATAAATTGAAAAATAAAGGATGTCCTGTACCACTTACCTGTCCCTCCACAATCCATTTAGAGATGGACGTTTTCCCATCATCCCCTGCCCGGAATTTCAAAGTGGCAGAACGTGGGCTGATTTTGGATATTTGGAGGTTTGAAGGAGGTCCAGGAAGTTCTGGAACAAAGATCCACTATAAACCTTTTACCTTTAAGAAATTCTAAGAATCAATTGATAGGAAGAGTGAATAATTTTTGAACTACTTCATTTATTGCATTATTTAAATAATTTCTAGGTACGTTCTTAAATAAAATCCAGAAGGTGTACCATGGAGCCCTTCAAAACTATTTTCCCTTCAAGTGCTGTGATAAAAAGGCTGGCTTTTAATTTTGAGAAACTTTGATGGAATTACATTGGAATTAAATCAAATAACAGACGATAGCCGTGCATCTGTCTGAAATCCCCACTGAGTTTCATAGCTGTCTGTTCCTTTAATGTCTCACAATATGCCATTTATCAGCAGGCATTACCGCTCCAGCTTGGCATTCAGCCACTCAAACATTTGTCTCTTTTCTCCGGGAGAAAATCATCTTCTGAGCGAGTTTAAGTGAATCTTTCTCCATTGCAGCAGGATTTGATTTATAGATGAGCATGTACAACAACTTGCCAGCTTCTAAGTGAAAAAGGCCAGCATAAAAGATAATTACTCATCTTCATAACCACAAGCTGGGGATGACTAGCTCCAGGATGAGTAACACAAGTTCTGTTGTGCGTTCTCGTGAGGAAATGGCAGTTTACTGGGTAGTAACAGGGGACGCATGAAGAAATTGCTGATTGCAAATACATCACAGTGAATAATTCTCTTTGTAATCATAGAATGACATAATATCCAGAGTGAGGTGCTGTATAACGGGTAGAAACACAGCTAAATGAGGCTGATTTGAAACAACAGTCTCATGCCGCAAACATAATTAGGCAAAGATATGTTTATGCAAACACCTAATTTTCAGAAATGTTCTGCTTATTATTACATCAGGAATTGCCAATGTGTGTAAATGATTGCTGAGAGTGAAGAAAATTAATTTGAGTTGAATCTGAAAGAGTTTGCTTTGTGAGAAACATCTTACCTGGGGGCACACCAGAGGAAATGGTGGAAGAAGAGAGTGTGCCCATGCCTGCACCGGTCATCGCTGCCACCTCTAAGGTGTAGGTGGTGAGAGAGGTGAGGCCGGTCACCTTGTACTCCAGGGTGTTGTTGGACATGGTGCGTTCTACACGTGACTCCTTTTTGCCCTGAGCCTCCCAGGACAAAAAATAACCTGAAAAAAAAAAATAAAAATGTTGCTCAGAACAGCACTTGAGTCCTTGAGTCATAACCACTAACCAGCAAACAGCTGCTGGGAATAAGACTACTCCGAAATCCTCATTTCATGAACTCCAAAGTGTGACAAATGCACTCATGGGTCTTAGAGCAGAGAGCATTTTTTTTTCAGAGGTTCCAGTTAGAACTAAACAATCTCATACTCTCTGCTGGGTGAGCTTGTGGAGTGACGGTTTCGGACCTTGGACCCCGTTACCTAACCTGGATCTAACTGAGACTAATAGCCAGCAGAGGTCCTGTGTAATTTGCTGTTTATTGGGAGTATTTTCCACCACAGTCAGCACTGTTTCCAATCACTGAATGTCCTGTTCCATTGAGGCACTCATAAATCAAGCTTTGCACCGAGACGCCCAGCTTGAAAACAAGCATACAACATTCAAAGGGTACCGATGCTGTGTATACTGATATAGACAAGAGCCGTTCCTTCTAATGCGCTTCTAATCTCATCCGTCTCTCTGCCCTTAATCTACATTCAATGCCTTTCCTTCACGGGGGCTGTTTAATCTATGTCCAGTATCACCGTGTTGCTTACACATTCGTCTTCATCTCTTTTTCTCTCTATTGAGTGTATGTGGGAAGAAGCCTTTCATCTTGCAGGAGCCGCTACATCTTTTGCCAGATAAGAACACTGCAGGTTTTTTTATGCATTTTACATTTCTTCATTTCTGTTGGTAACCAGTAATTGTGAGATGAAATGCACACACACACACACACACACACACACACACACACACACACACACACACACACACACACACAATCCTTTTCAGAGCAGAGCTTTTGGTGCTCAATTGTTTTTGCCAAATCTGTTTTGTTTTTTGCACTGAAAACAGTTATACAAATGGAATAAATGTAATAATTTCCTTTATGTGAGAAATCAATGTATATGCTTTAATATACCTTTACAAACAGTGGCATATTTAGAAAAGAAAAAAAAGAAGAAAAAAAAAGACTCAGGTGCTGTGCTGGGTAATGAAATGCTTAGCCACAGAGGGGGAAGGAACTGATTTCATTTACACACAAAATAATGTAATTTTAAGAAACAAATGCTTTGGCTTTGCAGAGTGTTTGGCTTTTTCAATAGCATCTTCTGATCATGTGAAAATATGACAAAGGATTTTGGCCAGAAGGGAGGAATCCTGTTGACTAGGATAATACTGGGCTTTATTTTTTAAAAACATCTGCTTCCCAAGGGTGTTGTACCGCGAGCGATGAGCTGCTGTTTGACGTGGGAACACAACATGTAGGACAAAAAACCCACCTGTGATGATGCCGTTTTTCTCCACAGGCTCCTCCCAGCTAACTCGCAGAGATGTGTCGAGGATTTCAGTAAAGCTCAAACGCCCTACAGGGCCTGGAACTGAGGTGTAAAAAACACACACACACACACACACACACACACACACACACACACACACACACACACACACACACACACACACACACACACACACACACACACACACACATAGTCAACACCCACAATGGAAGACTGTCACAGAGTTTACCCTCCCTAATGCTGATTTCTGACACATTGCACTGCACCACCAGCTCACTACAGCAACAACTAGTGATGAGCTAATCAAATTACCCTCACTTGTAAAATTATGGATGCATTTATGCACACCTTGAAATGTCGAAGCATGTTGACATTATATTTCTGGAACAATGCATTTAATTAATGTCACTTTTTAAACTTTTGACAATTAGTATTCCACACCTTGCCCTTTATAGCCGAAAAAATGGCAGCAGAAGCCCCCGTGTAAAGTCACACTTCACAGTGGCATAGAATAATAATTAAAGACAAAAGCAGGCACAATTTTGGTCTTTAGGCAATTAATGAGCACAAGAAGTTCCAGTAATGGCTTAGATGTGAAGTAAAAGGAGTAGGACGCATGGTCGGTACTCACTGTCCTCGTGCGTCTGGATGAGATTCTGAGTGCTGCGAGGGCCGTTTCCTGGCGTGGTGAAGCACAGCACTGAGGTCAGGTACCAGGTAAACTTCTTCAGGCTATTGATGTAGCCCTGATGACGTGTACCATGGTAATCAGGGGTGATGGTCACCACTGTGGTGGCTTCAGGTGAGTGTTCAGGCCAAGCCATTAGCTGACAGTTAGTGAGACAGATAGTGATAGTGAGATAGATAGAGGTGTCTTTCAGACAGGACTCCAAACAACCTTACTGAGATTAGATTCACTCACTCATGGGATACCGGTTAAGAAACAGAGTTTGAAACTAGATACAGCAGTTTGTGGGATATTTTCTTCATCAGAACACTGCATATGTATTGTCTGCTCTGTAATCCTGTGCTTAGATTGGTTTTCAACCGCTATTTGCATCCAATTAAAATTTGTGAATTTAAAAGATGCGGTTTGGTTATATCCTCCACACAAAGTAGCGATGAGAAATAAATAAAGGGATTACCTTGTAACCTTGATTAATGCCATTTATGAACTGCTGAGGTGGCGGATTCCAAGTAAATTTTATGGTGGTTGAGTTGACAGCAATAACCTCAACATCCTGAGGGGGTGCTGTGGGAACTAAACAAACAAAAGGAACTCTCAAATGACAGCTATATAAATAATATAATCATAATGGCAGAACAACACTAAAGGTATGTATTATTGGATTTTTGCCCATTTTGATCCAGTATATTGACATGCAATTATATAATAGAGCTTAATAGCTACACTGACCGACTTTATCACAAGTTCTCTATCCTGACTTTTACAATTGGCTCACATTATAGGCTCTCACTTATGCCCATTGTATTATGACACAAATCTGACTGTATGCATAAATTTGGGTAGTGATCAAGTTTCAATATTTGAAATAAGCTAGCATTAGTTGATTATGTGACTGAATTAAAGCAGTCAGTCTCTTAGTAATAAACATTTATTTATAAAGTACATTTAAAAACAACAAATAATATGCAACAAAATGTTAAAAAATAATTTCAATTATTTCAACATCTATCACGTCCTTTTCAGCCCAGACGTTTTCTGTGTTTTTTTGTGGCTATTTGAATATTCGAGTCTGAGAGATCAGAATTATGTTGCAGTTCCTCAGTGAGAGTTGCACAGGAGGAACAAGTCATGCACATAAAAATGATCTTCACTTACAATCAATTATAAATTCTGAGTATTTTCATTAATTCACATTTATGCTTTTGTCAAATAAAGACAAGTGCAATATCCCCAAAATCAAGCTTGCCATAGGACCTTCACGTGGGCCAAACTCATATGCAACGCTGATGAAAGAGCACATAATACCTTAATAGTGATTTCACTGTAGCCTTCAACATTACTTATTCCATACACCTTTGCCTGCTGAGACATTTCAGCTGTGAAATGATAATGGATAAGAATGACTCGTCTTCTTTTCATGTCCATATTCCTAAAGGAGGCTAATAATTGGTTTGGAGAAAATATGGTAGCAAAAAGCACTTCAAAAGGTCTCTATGTCCACTTTTAGTATTAGGGGGGGAAAAAAACCCCGGCAAGAATGAAAGCTAATGTCCTGGATGCAGTAGCGTTTGTTAAATAACCACTTTATATCTGACGTCACTGGATGCTTTCAATGCAAAGTCTAGACTGTTCCTTTACAATATATGCATGTTAATGTGCATGTTTTAGACTCCTAACTGCTTTGCCACAGTTCTTTCAAACCAGGTACATTTCAAGGAAAAGGTAAGTTTTTTGGACAGTGGTGTAAAAAAGGCCAAAAGCCATGACCACTTGAAAAAAATTCCTATTTAAAGTGTCAGAAATAAAGAGGTATTCACGTTTGTATATAGAATAAGAATATCAGTATTGCATGGTTTTGGTGCATTTTTAGCTCTGAGATATTCAGTCTTTTCAAATTATAAGCTGAAGTAACAAACACTTAATTTATATTTGATGGCCACTCCAAAAGGCCAGAGCTAGACAGCTAAACAGCTGTGCAGCAGCAGGAGGAAAATGCCTGATTTAAACAAAAGAGTTTCTTTCATTTTTTTTTCCTTTTAAGACAGATTGCTCTTTGTTATTATTTTCTCTGACATGTGGTGAAAGGGATTTCTTAGCATACAATATACTGTGGGTCAACTGCTTGTACACCACCTACAGGATTTCAGACTATTTGTTTCACTGCATTTATTGCATCTGATAAGCAGTAGCAGTAAATTTATACTCTGTCATGAGTGCTATATTTTAGAGAATATCATGGCATACTGCCAGTCAGGCTTGTGAGAACCAATTAAAAGTCTGCTCTTAAAAGCTGTTAACAGATTCAAAATGCACGACTTTGTTACAAAATGGCCACTACCAGATTTTACATAATTAACATGGGATAACTGAGAAGCTAATTCAACTGGACATTTATTTAATCAAAATCATGAACAGTGGAAAGCCAAGTGTGTGGCACAGATTTTAACTTTCATCCCGATTCTGAAGCAATCCACCAAGAAATTAAGTCGGTCTGCCTAACGTTTACGCTGCACAAAAAAACCCTTTTCAAGCATGATAAATTCAGCAAATGAAGTATCTCGGTGTGGTTTCAAGTACATTGGCTCTCAATCGTCTAAATGACCAATCAGATGTGTCTGCAATAGATTGGACCAGTATCCTAGTTTAATTGAAATTTATAGCAATGGATCAAAAGGGAATAATAGATGTAATAGTTTTGAACTGGATTAACATCAGCAGAAGTTTGCCGCTTGTGAAATGGAATGAAATAGCATGTCTACTTAAGGCCAGCCTGCGCTAAAACATGGTCTCTAACCAGCTCTTGTCTTGCTGGCCCACTTTTCATTTGCGAGTTCAGCTTAAAGGAGAGAAGCTCTAAAAAAAAAGAAGGAAAGAAAGAAAGAGTGATTGAGGTCTCACCTCCCTGGAGCGTGTACTCAGCGACAGGCTGGCTGAAGACACCGAGGCCAGCTCCTGTGTACGCCGCCACCTGGATCTCATACTGTGTCCAGATGATGAGCTCGGTGATGAGGCAGTAGTTGATATCAGGACTAGTGATGTTTTGCTGTTGGTACTCGCCAGGGAGCCCTGCCAGCCGATACCTGCAGCAGAAGGAAGAATCGATGAATCCATGAATGAGCAGTTAAAAACAATGATTTCTTCGCGAGACGCCGCTTTATTATAAGTCATTGCAATAGGCTGCAATAAGCAGCTCTTGCTCCTTTTTCTTTTTTTCTTTCTTCTCACTTGATGAATCCTATTCATCAATATACTGTGCTAGACACTATTTACAAGCAACCATGCTTACACTTCAAGCTGATGGAGCTAAAAGAACAGTTGGTCAAACATCAGGAGTGCAGAAGGCGATAAGGGATTCACTTCTATAGGTCATTAACTTCAAATTTATGTTAATCTCGTATTATTCTACGATGGAATGGTAGAGGTGAGGTGGTGGAGTGTGTTGGCAGCCTGAGCAGATGGGTTCCCTGTCAGATGCTCGGTGTCTTCCCTCAGCTACAGGAGGCCTGTAGGGGATGACTGTTTGGATCTCCTCATGCTGTACAGGTTTTCATTGCTGTGCCGAGCATCTCAGCCCACATAGTGAGAGCAGCTGTGGGTACGAGGTGCGCTCCCCTAGAAACACTGCAGGCCCGGGCAAACACAATTTAGCTATCAGTATGCTCAGTCTCTCATCAGAAGGTGAGAAACATAAACCATGCCTCCAGGAACCTCAACTTAAGCTGTGTGTGCACTGAACCCAAAAACTGCTGTTCTATTTACTATTACAAAACTGGATTTATATTTCTGTAAACCCGTTGTTTTTGTGTTCAGGCTAAGCAATTTAACTGAGACAAGCTTCCTAAATTACTCCACCAGGAGGGACACACGACACAAAGTGCAGCATGAAATCAGTCCTTACCAAAAAACAGGTACAAGATCATTCTTTCAATGCATATGAATGGATCTAACAGCTTGAACAGCTTACATTATGTTGTTCGTAAACTAGAACACTGGAAAAGAAACACTCAGAGATACAGGCATCAAAGTTTCAAATAGACTTTTTGTACTCTTGTGAAGTTAGATTATTAGCCATCTGGTTAGCATTGGCACAGTCATGAATATGACTTAAAATCCTTTTAGAAATCTTGTCAGATTAGCGCTTGTTAGCTGTTGGCTAGCAGGAGGGATAATAATTGCTTAAAATGACTAAAAATTTCTGTCAGAAATGTCTAAAGCTTGCTCATGCTCATATATACATTACAATTACAACCACAATATTAACCATTTATTATTGGGACAAAAATAATGCTCACAGAATTGTGTCAGGTTGCGGTAAGTCATACTACTATATATATCCAAAGGGTAGCTCATATTACTATATACTGTATCCAAAGAGTGAATAGAAAGGACTTGCTCAGTATACGAAGCATAAAAGCTCATCTGGCAAGCACAGAGGAGGTAGTGACATGGCATGAATGCTTCTGGAATGGGTTCCACGAATCTTTATTGATGATGTAACTCAACAAGGTAGCAGCTGGTGAATTCAGAAGTCTAGAAAAACATTCTGTGAGTCAATTAACATAGAATGCATCAAATCGAATTGAAATCAACTTTATAATACAACAAGACTCTCAGGCAAAACATACTTTTAACTCAGGTGAACAGTTTTTGCAAGTAAATATATACAATCAAACATGAAGAGTTATTCACTTTGGCCATCTATTCAAATACTTTTGCTCACCTATACATTGACCAGTCTGCCATGTTCTACAGTGGTTAACAAATTCAGATATAAATATTAGGATAGGAAAGCTAATATTCTATTCATTCTGTATCTTTTGAGGATAAAACTAACTTTTCTTTATATACCAAAAATGTCCTTAAAATTGGTGTTCTAATACTTTCTTTTGAAAAGGGACTGTAGTTAGACTTACTGTATATAAGACCAGTAGAAATAATTGCAAGAAGTTGCAAGCGGTAAAACTGTGCATTGTGAGTGTATTCAGCTGTAATAACAGTCATTCAGCATGGTTTTCAGAAGTGTTTTATAGCCTACTGAAACACCTATATTCACAGTGAAGAATAGAGAGAGCGCATTAAACTTATGTGACACTCTGTGGTAGCGAGACAGCAGGTCCCTACCTGAGGACGTAACCTCTGAGAACACCATTGAGCTGCGGTTCCGGAGGGGGCTGCCACTGCACCATAATGGACTGATTTGTGCGTCCGCTGGCTACTATGTTTTTGGGTGGAGCGCTGGGTGGCTCTTCCCGAAGCATCAATCTACAGGGGAGAATGGGAAGAATAAAAAAGACATAGTTGAAGTAAGAGCACCGAATGCTCAGGCATTACTTCTTCACATACACATATACACATACAAGTTGTCTTATGTAACCCATTTGCTGCTCGCTATTTATATTTTTTTTCTGAACTTGAGTTTGCTGACTCGCTCTGGGGCATAACAGAAAAAAAAATTAGTGAATGTGAAAAACTATAACCCTCTGGTCAGAAGTCCATTTCCCAATCTGGCTCGCTACGATGCATCCGCCCACTTCATCAAAAGCACTCAAAGCTCTAGCTGTTTTCCAGGAAGAGCCTCCCTTGGCTCGGAGCACCCCGGGGTCCTCTGACCTGCGAGGTTACCACATTTTCAGCTGTTTATATTATCTGTAGCGTATGGCTTGGACTTAGTGACTAGTTTAGGCAATAATCGGTAATGATCTATCCTCAGATCATCTGTTCACCTTTGTTATGGGTGCATACAGCATTAGTATTTAAATGTTGTAACAAATAATTCATCCATCATCAAAGTTAAGGCTATTTATGTTGGAAGACAGGCCAATT
Source organism: Silurus aristotelis (assembly GCF_946808225.1). Lineage (NCBI taxonomy): Eukaryota > Metazoa > Chordata > Actinopteri > Siluriformes > Siluridae > Silurus > Silurus aristotelis. The sequence goes on along the minus strand of NC_139594.1, from coordinate 8,688,969 downwards.
TATCGCTTTTAGGGGCCTGTGGTGCTCACTTCCTTTGACAATATGGGCTCTGCTGGAGTCCGAGGAAGGTTAAAAGCTTAAAAGCTGTGGCCTTTTCGGTGTACGTACATGCTCCATAATGACATTTATCCCATCGTGCGGCAAGAGTAAAAAAAAAACAACCTTAAGCTTCAAAGCCCTTGTCCTTTTGTTATTTCGGTGTATACTTTGTGCATCTGGGGGCAGTCGGTCTGAAAGAGCAATTAGCCAAGATGCAAGCAAACATACAGACTATATAATTGCATGATAACTAAAAAGTAAGTTATAAGCATTAGTATCTTCCAAAACAACAGGAGTATCCATACCACCCAAATGTATGCTCTTTTTAATTAATGGCATATAAAAAAATCTATCAGAGCTGGACGCTTCATAAAGTCCAAGGGTTCATTCCGCCTTATGTATTTCATGCTAATGGACAGTTAAATCTGCATTAAATTTTAATGGGATCATTGGATTATTCAGATTTATAGGCACTGCCTTCCTAAAACTCCTTCCACTTGTTATTTCTCCCCAGAAGTCCATTTCATAAATTAATGCCCCCAATAACCGATACTGTGGTGGCTCTTGCTCTGTAAATCTGCCTAATCATGGCCATAAGGAAGAGCCGCTCTGCTCTGTTGGCTTTCAGATGCTTTCGCCCTGCCCTGTCCTGTCCTGTCCTTCAAGCAGTATTTACACATTTGCTACACATAGTCACAGTGAATCACTGGACATTAAACATCTGCCTCTGCGCATAAACAATGAAAAGAAGCGGCCATTAATTTGTGTATGGAATGCGCCACATATAGCCACTTGGGACTGCGGGGGCTAATGAAACGGCCTTAAAGAGTCTGGCAGCGTTTGAAACACAGCCAGTTAATCATGCCTGGTGTTTAAAGTCCACTGGTTATTAATGGACCCCTCCATCAACAGTAGAGCTTGAGTGATCGCTAGGATTTTTGCATGTGGAGACCAACATTTATGGTAGGTTGTGGCAAGCAACCCTTGTTGAGCACAAAAACCCAGTGGCATAAAGCTGTGTTTGTATTTGTGTGTGTGTGTGTGTGTGTGTGTGTGTGTGTGTGTGTATCCACACACTCATTATCTGCTGTTCCGTTATGTTTTTTTGGCCACGTCAGGCGTTTACGCTTGTCTCTGCTTAATAAGGCCAGAAAGGACAGATGTGACAGCAAGCAGGAAGACATATGCCTGTAGGGAGAAGAGTGATTGGCTCCTTCAAGGCAACTGTCTCAGTCAAACAGTGTCCCCAAGCTGACTGTCTTCAGCAAAGTGTCTGACATGGTAAAGTTTGCTGTATTAGACACCTCTGGTTGCTGTATTAGACACTCCTGTTAAAAAAAAAAAAAAAACTTAAACACTTCATATTTGAGCAAAAGAGCCTTGTGTATCTGGATTAAACACCTCTGCCTGTACTTCCAGTGAAAAAATAATTGTATACAAAATATCCATTGCAATAGAGTGTATGAAATTGCAGGGAAAAAGTACTTCATATATCAGGCAATTCTTTGTTCTGCTCTGTTTTTTCCCCTCTCCAGGATCAGAGATTAAAAAACTCCTAATTCAGTTCTTTCTATTCTTTCTCATATAAGAATGGAAACACGTTCAGTCATATTTCTGTAGCTAAAAGTAGCTTAATTGTACTCGATGAACAAATAAGAGCAAAGGAGCAAATGGTTACACATTATTCATGCACCTGTTTTCTAAAGAAATAAAAACCCAGCAGTAATCAGCTCGAGTAAAAACCCAGCCACGGCAATAATTGCGAAATAAAAGCAAAAAAGAAAAATTAAGTGGTTTGGAAGGGGCTTGGCGTGAACCTTCCGGGACGTGTTTCTTTAAAATGAGGTCATTCATGAATAAAAAATTAAATTTTTAGCTCTAGATGCTGCACCAGTATTTAACCTGGATGTCATAAATAATTTTAGAAAGCTAATCTAATAAATATGTGTCTGTGGAACGCAGCAATAGAAGTCTACCAACAAAAGTTTTGGCGGTTGCTTAAAAGTCTAAAGTGCCAGAGCTTTTATCACTGTTTTCAGAACAAGGTGTTCAGATAAGTCAGAAATTATTACCAAGAGAGAACAGATGGAAGAGGCCACTGGTCACATCATATGATTAGCATTGTGCTTGCCTGAGAATTGCAATAATGTCACTGAACATGATCCTCCACTGGTTTGCTTTTACCAAAATTGTTTACTCACAATCACACACATTATAGAGATGAAAGGTTTTGCCTCTGTGAAATCTGCTACAATGTTGTTACCTATAAGATTCCACATCCTGTTTAGCTTTCTTGCTGAAATCTCAATGTGTTAAAGCCACTACATATATAGCTAGGCTTTGGGAACAGAAGTAACTAATTTCAGAATGAAAATATGCTATCGAGGGTGTGTGATAGCAGTTTCGTTCCTTTTCCCTGAGCAGAGGTGCCATGTTTTAGCATGTCTGGCACTGATAAGGGCTGCTGGTGTGAGCAGGACTGAGGTGTCTGCCACCCACAGCTCCAGGCTGTGTGGATGTGAGCTGCTCCAGGCGCTGATTACAGCACAATGTGCGAGCACGAGCCTGCCACTCTGTGCCCGAACGGTACGCTTGTTCACCGCACACCGAGGGTGCTACAGGGCTATGACAGGAGAAATCACATTTAAAATCACAGTACAGTGGAGCTGTATAAGTGGGATATATTTATCCGTCCTCTATCAGAATAAGATAAGCAAAAGCATGCTGCTTCATGCTTGTGCTTCCAAATAAACGAATTGCAACTGTCAGCTAATTCATGCAGTGCTAAATCATACATATTTTACAAAATAGTAGTGCATCATGCTGGCATTGTGAGATAAATCCGTATGTCGAAATCTGAGCTTTCTCAGAAATAGACAGACTGCAGGTTCCTGTTAAATGCTAGTCAAGATCGTGGTCTTATCACGTTTCAGATCACAGGTGACTGATATAAAGTGTGAAGGCAACACCTAAGATTGTTTGCTTATCAGTGTCAAAAAAATAAAAAAAGGAATTTATTTCTAATGGAACCGCAAACAAATGTGTTGTTACTGATATGTTGCAAATGTGTCGTTACTGATGTTCCTTACCGATTTGTCTCACTGCTGTACTGTCCTTTTCCGACTTGATTGACAGCACACACTCGGAACTGGTAGGATCGTGCTGGAGTTAGACCGGTCACCTCGGCTATCGTCAGCATCGGATTAACATTTGGTAAGTAAACCCTCCATGGAGAATCTAGAATCGCAAGAGGTATTCGTTCAGAGATACACACACACACACACACACTGCTCAGAGCAGAGCAAATAGCTATTCAGTGTTAGTATAGCTGACTTATTTGCTCAGTATAGGGCTCTAACCGAGGCTCCTAATCGCACATCGCTTTCAAGCCTGGATTCCCCACTAGAACATGAGCAATTATTAATACTTAATGATCAGATCAAACAACATTGAGGCTCTTTAGAGAAATTAGCTTGAAAATTATACAAAGGATTGCACTGTGGATTTGTAATCAAAGCATATTAAAGCAGCACTACACTTTATTATAGGAGGCAGTGCGGATGGTGAACTACTAATAGGATGGGGGCTATTATAGATAATTTGTTCACAGCACTACAGATGTATGGACTGGAGGAGTTTGCTGTTGAAGGTAAATCAGAAAAGCAAGGATGGTGGAAATCACAGCAAGGGAGAGTTTGTAACGGCTGCAAATCCATATTTTTAGCATGACTATGCGTTAAAATCAAGGTTTTTTCAGCAAACTGTGGGGTGATTACACTTCACTGGCAATAACACTAGCTTATTTAATGCAATAGTAAAGTGTTTCACATTGAAAAATACAATTTTGGATGCAAGTGGCATTATGGTAAAATGGTCATGGTAAAATGAGCAGATGTTTAGAAGCAGCCTTTTTTTTTCCGCTGTGGTCCAGGTGTTTTTGACATCCTAGGGGCATACAGCAGTGTTACACCCCCACCTCTGCCTCTATCTCTACCTCCACCTCAGCTCATTCCTCACTGTCCACTCACAACCTGAGCAGACAATCCGCTCCATTCTGGCACGATAGTGGTGATGGAGTGTCTCCACGCTTCTATACATCTCTGTTCTTTCACAAGACGGCACTCTTTAAGTAAGATCTACCTTCTTTATCTAGAATAATTTATCTTTATCTAAGCGCACTTAGCATGACTCTGACCCTCTCATGCCACCAGACAAAGTGTGTGTGTGTGTGTGTGTGTGTGTGTGTGTGTGTGTGTGTGTGTGTGTGTGTGTGTGTGTGTGCGCGAGTGTGTGTGTGTGTGTGTGAGAATGCGTGTGCACATGTACTCCTGGGGCTGAATGTCAACTGTAGCAACGTCGACTAGTCAACGTGACAGAAAAAAAGGCTAAATGTACCTTTTAAGCATTTGACTTTAATTGAACATTGTTGTTTTCGTTAGTGATTTTATGCTGACGTGTTCCCTGCAAGGTTTTTCACTCAAGCGCATTTTGGGAATACGTTCATTATTGAACACAGAAAGTATTAAAAAAGTGAAATCCTAGAATTGTGTTTTTATCAAGCAGGCTTTGGTATGTCTTGCACTAAGGATTCCTAAACTTTGAAAACTAGTATAAACAAAGAGTCATACAACACCATGTCATGGCACAAAGCAAACACGTACTGTTCTCTGAGAGCTCCACGATGTAGTGCAACAGGGGGCTATTTCCATCAAAGGGCCTCATCCAGGAGAGATGCACGCTGCGGCTGTCGGTGTCGTTCAAGCTGGCCTGCAGGTTCCGTGGTGAGTGAGGCAACTCGCTGTGTACAGAGAAAAGTCATACAAGTTTAGAGTCAGGACCCACAAACACAACCAGCATGCAATACAGATCTAAAATCCTCCTTCGAGGTATAGGAAAAACTTCCAATGTGAATCTCAGTCTTCTCAATGTGTCTTTTTAATGCTTTCCCTAACACTCTGCGCCGTGCCTCCCTTTGCTTTGGTTGGTCTGCTCCCCTTTACATGCTCTCATCAGGGTTCAAAGAAAATCACTCTGAATCCAAATTCCCCTGTTAATATTATTAGCTACACTATATGCATTTAAAAATCCCATTCCACATTTTGGTCTAGTGGTTAGGATGCAGCGCTCTCACCGCTGCGGGCCGGGTTCGATCCCCGGTCAGGGAACCAACCCCAGCCACTCTCAGTGCCGGTCCCAAGCCTGGATAAATGGGGAGGGTTGCCTTAGGAAGGGCATCCAGCGTAAAAACATGTGCCAAATCAAACATGTGGATGATCCGCTGTGGCGACCCCTAACAGGAGAAGCCGAAAAAAAGTTTTTCACATGTACCCTATTTGCTGTTATAATAACCTCCATTCTACTGGGAAGATGTTTCAATATATTTTGGTGTGTGCTAGCGGAGTTTTGTGCTCATTAAGCCGCAAGGGTGTTAGTAAAGTCAGATACCGATGTAGGCATCTTCCATTCCAACCCATATGTTCTTGGAACTGGCTTTGTGCATGGGGACATTGTCATGCTCGAACAGGTTTGGGTCTCCTCGTTGAAGTGCTACTGCATACAAAGTTGTAAACAATTGGGTGCCTCTAACTTTGTGGTGACAGTTTTTTGGGTAAGACTCACATATGGCTGGAAAAAATCAAATGTTCCAATCCTTTTGCCCATCTAGTATATGCTTGTCGTTTTTTTTTTTTTAACAGAGTTGGCATGGTTTGGCTTCGTATTGCAGTCATGTATCAACACATCAACAGCACTTTCAGTCCGAGGAAAGTTTTCTAGTCTAAATTAAACCTAGAGAAAGAATCATTAAAGCTCCAGATTCCATCACTTCTCTTTTATTCTTTTTAACTCGGCAAGAAACTTTTGACGATCTCACACAAGGACCCCGATACGTGCCTCTGATCTTGTGCATGTCTGCTGACAAGAAAAAAGAAATGGAGAGACTCGCATCCTGAAGAAGCGATACATTCTTCTACAACTATACACATTACATTCCACTTAAAGATTGTTAAAGCTCACTTGTGAACTTGATTTCCTGAACAGAAAACAAAAGTCTATAAATAATGACTCCAGGCTGTAGTCAAAACGGTAAAGCCTCTTTCTTAAGTAATTCTTAAGCAATATAACTGCTGCATGGTTAAATAATCTATTGCCAGTGGAAAGGAAATCGGACTAAAAAGCCTTTTCTGTCTAATGACATGGGCAGTCATGCTAGGTAGGTTGAGAATACTTTCAATGCCTTATTCCACAGAACCCATCTTCCTTGACAAACGGCTACAACTGTTAATAAGGACCGAACATTGTCACAGACAATCCTAATCCTACATTGTGTATTCCTATATATGTATTCTCCACGAATCCGCACAAACAGATTAAAAAGATTATTTTGTTTAAACCTAGAAATTTTTACCTCGAGGCTATCTTTAAATTATTAAGCAATACCAATCAGCATTTAATTATATGATAAACTCTGATCAGGAACCAAAGAGCAGCAGCTTTGAAAAAGATAAACACTTTCATCACACAATTTATAAAACTTAAACCGAAACCTCATAACATATACAACATCAGAAGATTTAAAAGTAGAGGAGCGAAAATCAGATGTACAGAAATACGATTAGCAGCCTGCTGCTTTCCAAATGTCTTTGGATGTTTGTGTTAACAGGCATCTGAAATATAAAAGCACTTGGAAACCAGATGGAAAGAAAACTCTGAGAAAATGTTCCCACCAAAAAAGACGTTAGTCTACAAGCTCCTGCTGGGAATTCTAGCCCACATCAGCAAACTACTATAATACTCAAACCTGAGCTTAATGAACAAGTGGGTGCTGTTAAATACACAATGTTGTTTAACAGAGTAAATATGGGTATGCAGAGCGCACAGACTGCCCTGGAGAAAGTACAGACAAGAGCCAGACTGTGCTAGAGTGTCAGAGTGAAGCATTTCCTGGCATATAAGCCACGGCTCCAGCATTGCAACTGAGATAACAGATTACAAACTTTATTTTGATAAAAGATTGCTGAATATTTTCTTAAGATAACAGATTTCCAGTATTCACCCATGTGTCACAAAGTCCCAACATTGTGAGTTAGTATCACGCAATAAATGTTCCATTGGATCATTTCACCAGGCATCTACCGTTTTACATTCCTTCCCTGCTCCAGCACACACCCATCTCCCAAAATGACTTTCTGCACCATGTGTTTTGTGTCATCAAACGAATAAAGCAGTGATTGAGACTTTTTGAAAATGCACAGAGTAATAGGCTCATTGTTATGCCACAATGTTCTTCCAAACCATAACATGAACATCAGTTTGGATAATTACACCATGCTTTTCATTAGAAAGGAAAATGTTTGGTAAGAGCATGAGTAGATGTCAAAAAAAGGCAAAATGCCAAATAATAAAAATCGATTCATATTTCAAAATGAAGAAGTAAACTCTCAATTTAAGTACCTTAACCAAATCCACATCTAAACATCCAAATGTGAAATCCAAAAGCTTTTTGCTACACCATAAGTTACAACCAACAGACCTCTATAATATGACAAAAAAACAGCTAGAAAATAGAGGGAAGCAATGCTAACAAAGGCATGTTAATAGTGAAAAAGAAAATCCTGCATAGATTTTTATTACTATTATAGTTGCTGTTTAGCTAATTGCACAAGCAGGTGTTAAGTAGCGTGTTAATATTGTAGAAAACTTCTGGATTCTGGAGTGTAAATGTGGAGATTTGGTTAATAAAGTCAGGTACTGATTTTGGGTAAGGAAACCTGGGGTGCAGTCAGCCTTCGAATTCACCCCAAAAGTGTCAGGAGGGTTGAGGTCAGAGATCTAAAGCAGGCCACTCAAGATCTTCCACTTGAACCCATGTAAAGAATATACTAATTAAGCTGTCTTTATGCACATGGGCATTGCCATGCTGGAACAGGTTTGGTATCTTAGTTCAAGTGAGGGGAAAACTTTATGCTACCGCTTCCAAAGAATTCTTATAAAATGGTGTGCCTCCAACTTTGTGTAACACTTTGAGGAAGAACCACATATGGGGGGGGGGAAATGTCCGGTATTTTTTCCAGGTAGCTTTTACACAGCTTTGAAATGTTTTATTCAAAGTTATTACTTTGTGTAGTATAACAGCAACTTTAATAAACTTTGAAACATCCTGAAATGAAAACAGAATTCACTATAGAGTTGAATCCAATTGCACATCATATATTTCTCATATTAAGTTATTTAGATCCATATGTCTTCTTCTTATTTCAGCTGTATTGTATTAATATGTATTAATATCAATTATGAGGCATCAGTTGACACAATTTCACTTATTTAAAAAGCCCACATGTCAGCCGGTGTCATTTCTACTTTTTAAACTACTGTGCTATTCACCTTTGCGTACTATGTACATCTGCAGGCACCTTTTAAGCAACACGAAGCATTTCGAAGTCTTGCGATTAACAACACCGTTATATAATATTCTACAACTGTGGTAAAGTAAGAAACAAAAAGAAGTTTCATGATTTTGGTGTTCCTATGGATAACTAATAAAATATCTAATGATAAAGTTTTCTTTTTTTAATGTGTATTTGTATCAGAATAAACATATTTATGATCTATAATATCAAATTACATAAGATGATTATATGAAATGCTTATGAAGGTACACTTTAAATAAGTTTTTAAAGACTGTTTCAATACTAATACTAATTTCTGATACTTTACATGATGTTAGATGGTAAGAAACATTCTGTCGCTGGGATTTGACCACAGTTTGAAAGCTGCACCATGGATTTCCCTTTTCATCATGAGCTTCACAAAGCCCAGATGCTCCTGAAAAAAAAAAAGCTTTTTGAATGCTGACACTAAAAATATGCTTTTGAAAAAAAGAAGGCTGAATCACCCTGGAAAAAAAAAAAACCCCGGAAAAGCAGCACACATCAAGCAGGACGGAATAAACAGGAAGCTATGGAGCGTGTTTGGAGCTTACATCACTTCCAGGCGTGCGGATTTGGAGTCATTGCCTGCGAGCGAAATCACATCGCAAGTGTAATCGCCTATATCCCCTGACCACGTCTGAGAGATGTGCAGGGAGCCTTGTTGCACGCTAATCCTTCCTCCTCTGGACTGGCTGACCACCTCGCCACCCTTCGTCCACACAAACCTGCACATGCGAGAAAGAGAGAGAGAGAGAGAGAGAGAGAGAGAGAGAGAGAGAGAGAGAGAGAGAGAGAGAGAGAGAGAGAGAGAGAGACAGGGTAAGAATGAATAGAACAATGGGATAGAAGTGATAAGAAGAAAAAAAATTAAGAGGTGAGGAAAAAAAGAGTAAGAGAAGAAAAAAAGTACAGAGCAAGAAAGAAATTAAAGAAAGATTTAAAAAACAGAGAAACAAAGACAGTTTATATGAGATAAATACAGCCACGATATCAAGAAGGTTAAGAGTGTAGAGAAAAACAGAATGAGAGCGGAAAGAACGAGGGCAGAGAACAGTTCGACAGAGAGAGAATGAGACAGAGGGAGAAAAAGAGGACAGGACCAGGGAACGCATGAGTGCTTCATTACACTGATTTCCTGCGTATTAGCGCTGAATTAGGTTTGCAGCATAACGGATTGCATTTTGAATCTACTTAACGTCGCATGCACTGGCACTTCTAATTAACATTATAGTCTGTATGGATGAGGCTAAGCTTGGCCTTGGGGAGCCGAGTCTGGACTCACAAGCGTCCAGAACTCTACAACACCACCCACCTGACAAGCACACGTCCATCATGTACAGCGCCACACTCCAAAATGGCTGTTGTCCCCTTGATGACACGTCGGTCCACTGGAGGCTGGGAAATGTAAGTGAGACCTTTGGGGAGGACACAGTACCAGACAGTGAACACAACGATACAGGCATAGATTAAAAAATGGTTACAGCAGCAAACTTCAGAATCACCAAACATGCCCAAGAACTAGAGTATTTCTTTTGCATTCCAATATTTCTGTATGTGAACAGCAGGTGGCCTCAGTTTAATCTTACAGAGCTGCCAATAGAAAGGCTGGTACTTGTAAGCAACAAAATGTTCCATGAACACTGCAAAGAATCAGACACACTCTTTTTATATGGAGTATGTTTACCTGCCACAACGACTTTAAATAAAATCCTGATAAAACTTTTATGGACAGGGATACTGTGGACTTTTGCCAATCTGCTGGCTATAAAAGTGTTTCTCCCTCTGATACTGGAGTATAAAAACTGATTACACACAAATCGGGTACAAAATGTTTAAAACTATTAAAGATCATTTTAATGTGCATTTGACTAGTGAAAACATTGCAAAAGAATTCAAATTCTGACATGAGTATATTAGTATTATTAGACTACTTAAGTTTGTATAAACCCTGGTGACCCAGATTCAACCAAAGATTGACCAGGCGCTTCACAAGAAGTGCAAAGCCTCAATTAAAAAGCTGATCTTTTATACATCAAATTAAATAATGACCTAGAAATAATGCACAATATCTTAAAAAATTCCTGTCTTTCTTTTAAATCTTTTGTTTAATTCCAGTAAAAAAAAACCCGGTATTTTACTGTAATCAAAGACTGTACACTGTACAATATATTTTAGATGAATGACTGCTCTCTTCAATTTAACACCTGCTTAACACCCTGCTTCACCTCCCATCCTGTGAGATTACATCATTTAAATATGTTTAAAACAGATTCTTCTTTAAAAAAAAAAATACAAACAAATAAAGACTAATGTAGGACAACTGATCACTTAATGTCCTTAATTAATGCCTTTAGCTCTACACATTCATCACACTCTCATAACGGCATATCTCTCCTATTAGTTACACTGTTAATGAATAATTCATAGTAACTACTGAATAATCTGATTTAAGATAAATAACTGGATGGTAAGCTGTGACTGAATGGAGTTCATTTGTGCAGTGGAATCTCAGGCAAATTACTTTTAGGACTCATGATTCATAATTCTCTAATTATATTTTCTTCTACACTCGTACTCTTGTTTCTTCAGTAACAGATATGCGGCAAAAAGAAACATTATTTTCATTATAAAAATATTTTGGGTCAAGGTGTATTGCAGTTATCGGTCTTAAGGGGGTATTTGTGTGTGTGTGTTTGAAAGTATGTGTTTGAATAGGGAAACAAAGAGCTTACTCCACACAGTAAGCTCAGCACTGGCATTGATCGCCCCCTCACTGTTAGCAGCATAGCAGGTGTATGTCCCCGCGTCCTGCAGCGTCACCGGCTGTACCTGCAGTCCCCCAGACTCCAGTAGTGTAAAGCGTGGAATTTGTACAGAGCCACTGGCTAGAATCTGTGCATCTGTTGATACACACACACACACACACACACACACACACACACACACACACACACACACACACACACACACACACACACACACACACACACACAGTGTTCAAAGTCTTATTTCTGTGACGACACGAAGAATTAACAAAGTATCATGAGTGGCTATTTAGCTGTTCCTGATGTTTTATTACACGCTTAAAGTTTTCCCAAGGGGAAATTCTTTAGTTCAGCCTGTCTCATTAGGAGAGCTCCATGTACATAATTGGGAAGGCTATTAAAATGACTTCAAGAATAAAAGCCAGAAACAGTGCTGGGATACAAAGAGAGATTTGTAGCGCAGACTTTGCACAAAATGATCTGTTATATTGCCAATCAGCCGCAACAAAGACGTTTTAATAGGGCTCTGCAACACACAAAAAAAATTGCCACGTTGTGTCAATTCGTCGTCCTCGGCTAAAGAGCACTAACAAGCCCCTGCGAGTGATAAATAAGTTTTAGGATATAGGTGGCAGGCTGTGCGGTATTAAGCTGGAGGATAATTTAATCATCTATTAATTCATGCATTAAAGGAAATTCATAGAATAGAGTGTAGAGAGAATACCAGCTCGAGACAAAGCAGCATACACACAAACATTCACACTCTTATTCACGACTCGGGAACATTTTGCCAATCCTGCTATTATTGAGAGGTGGAAAGAAACCGAAGAAACTGGAGAAAACCCACATAGACTTGAGGAGAACATGCAGGATGTTGCAGCACTACATGTATGCCACTTTTTGAATCAATCGTAAATTCTATAAAAGAAAATGAAGAGTATTTTTGTTTTTAAAACAGTGTTCCAAATGGAACCCCTTTTAAGATAAAAATCTAAATGTTTTCTCCAGTGAACATGTGGAAAAATCTTCCTATCGAAGACAGATCAAGAGTCGGAAACCGGAATAAAGTCAATAAACTTTATTTGCCTCAGTACACGAAGCTGGAGCTTCCAGAGAAGCAAACACTGGAAAACGGGTGGGATACAGAGCATTGGTAGTCCGGAGATGATCTGTAGTGTAAACTGTAGATTGGACGGTGAGCGAGTGGTAACGGGGGCTTATAAATCGGATTGTAGATTGGAGACAGGTGTGGGTGATTAATAGGAAGGAGAGGCTAAGCGAGTGTGCTAAATGCAGAAGGGAAGCGTGGTTGGTGGTTTTTTTGACATTACCCCCTCCTCCAGGGGCGGTGACTGGCGTGAAACTCCTCCAGGAGAGCTGGGTCCAATACGTCCTGTCTGGCAACTCAAGAGCATTCCTCCGGTCCGTACCCCTCCGAGTCTACGAAGTATTCCAGGGTGGAGCCCCTACATTGCAAGTTCAGAATCCCCCAAATGAAGTACACATATGTCTGGTCTAGCATCTTTGGGGGTGAAGGATCGACGGTGACTCCAGGGTCCTCTGTGTTAGGGGGTGTGAAGGGTTTCAGGAGTGATATGTGGAAGGTCGGATGGATGCGGTACTGGGGAGGGAGGTTGAGTCGATAGGCCACTTCATTGATGTGCCTGATGATTCTGAATAGCTCCATGTAATGGGGACTGAGCTTTTTGTATGGCAGTCGGAGGTGCAGGTCTCAGGTAAACAACCAGACCTGATCACCTGGTTGGTAAGGGGGGGCCTCCGATCTCCGGGGATCTGCGAACCTTCAGGTGGTCCTGAGGGCTCTTTGGAGCTGCGTGTGTGAAACTTATGAGGCTGCATTTCTATATTGAGGTTAACCAGCAGAAGGAAGCCGTTGCACTAGGCCGCATCTCTGAAATAAGAAACTGGAAGAGCCATCAGCTGCTGGAGGTGGGTGGTACCGGCTGTGGATCCATCAAGGTAAAATATCGGTTCACGGTCCGATCTTCTGTTTTTGACGGATCAAGAGTCGGAAACCGGAGTAAAGTCAATAAGCTTTATTTGCCTTAGTACACGAAGCTGGAGCTTCCAGAGAAGCAAATACTGGAAACAGGTGGGATACAGAGCATAGGTAGTCATTTACATTTACAGTTGCGGCATTTAGCAGAAGCCCTTGTCCAGAGCGACGTACAAAAGTGCTTTCAGTCTCTAGCAATTAATAGATCTACACTGGTACTTTAGATTACAAACTTAATATAAATATACTGTATCTCTTGAATTCTACAAAGCAAAATTGGAAAGTGCTAATTTAAGTGTTTCAGGAAGAGCTAGGTCTTCAACCGACGCTTGAAGCTATGGACACCGCTGTACGGACATCTAGGGAAGGTTCATTCCACCACCTCGGTGCCAGAACAGAAAGCCTTAAAGAGAACAGAAAGCTCTCATTCGGAGAGAAGGTGGTACCAGTAGAGCAGTGCTGGAGGATCTTAGACAGCGTTGTGCAGTGCAAGATGTGATAAGGTCACTGAGGTAAGATGGCGCTGGTCCATTTTTGGCCTTGTAGGCAAGCATCAGTGTTTTGAATCTTATACGTGCAGCTACTGGATGCCAGTGAAGGTAGCGCAGCAGTGGGGTGGTGTGGGAGAACTTGGGCAGATTGAACACAAGTCATGCAGCTGCGTTTTGGAGGGGGCTTATAAAGGGGAGTGTAGATTGGAGACCGATGAGTTTATTAAATGACATGCTGGAGTGAATACATATGTGAGGTACTGTAAAGTGTATAAGCCACTTAGTCACAAGGCATGCTAACAATTACCTTTCTTCCAGGTGATAGCTGTTTTCGGTGCTCCAGAGACCTGACAAGTGAAGGAGGCCACAGTGCCGTCTGTAACATTGATGTTAACTGGTGGAGCGCTGAATATTGGAGCCATACCTACACAATTCATAAGCACAAGATGTAGCAAAGCAGGCAGGAAAACTTTTAATGCCACTCAATGCAGCTTACATACGCAAACAGACGTGTGAATGTAAAAATCATTACCAGAGGACTAACAAAAGGAAATTGAATTAAAGCCCAATTCTAGACCTGTTTCCCTCCCAACACTATTGTTTGTTTTTCTGATTGGTGTTTTTTCCTCTACTCATTCAGCAAATCTGTTTTTCAAATCAGAAACAGTAAACAAGCAGTATAAATCCAATTACGCTCTTCTGATTGGGTGGCTATAATGGAAGCATTTCAGGGCTGGTAGGTTATTTCATCATAGGCAGAGATGTGTAAATGAATAGGTATATCCACTGGGTTGTGGGGCCTGTCGTTGATTAAAGGGAAAATAAGATTATTTGGATTCTGAATTGAATTTTTTTTATTTTTGCCATATCAATTTGGAGCCAAGATGCGAAAATAAACCCTATTACAGCTTAATTTACACGGTGGCTACAAGGCCAGTTTCCTCTCAACCCTGTATATGTAACTTTATAAAGATTGATGAGGTAAAAGCTCAGCAAAGAACATTTCTAAATGACCCTGAAGTCATATTTACATATTTTAAGAACAGACACCGGTCCTAAAGAAATACTGGGCATATTTTTTCAGCACATGCATTACGTAGCCCAGTATTAGCTCGCTCTGGCTCACGTGGCCATTGAATTTCTGGTACAATTTCACACACACGTTCAAGCCTTCCAGGCAGTGTTATAGAGAATGGTCATGTTCGTTTTCTTAATGGCTTTGCCAGCACACTAGAACAGCAGTTTGCAGGCCCTTTTTTTTAGTCTGTGTGCTGAATATTTACAGTGCATGCTGGTATTCATTCACTCTTCTTGCCCTTGATCACTTTGGCATGAAACAGATCTATACAGGAACAATACACCTAGGAGGAGGCTTTAAATGGCTTTTATTGAACCACTGGTCAATATGAGGGACAAGATATATATGCTCAGTAGAAGAAGACAGAAGCAGCTCTAGACATCAATACCTGATCTTTCTGCTCTCGGGATATATTGTTCAGGATTTTTTTTTTCTTTCCATATTGTCTTGCATTTTGGAATAGAATGCTATAAAGCGCATTCAGATCTGAGACAAATGACTCGGGTTCACATGAAGCAAATTCATTCAGAAGATCTGCTTCAAGTGATACTGGTCCATTTTCTCAAACATGAATCTGAAGCACTTCATTGAGTTTGGATAAGCATTAAGACATATATCAGACATATATCTATAGTATACAGTGGAACCTCGATACCCACGACCTTGACACTCGCGACCTCGATAGTTTGTGATTTTTCATTTGGAAGAGTAACTCGCGAGTTTGTACTAATAAATTACATAAAAATGTTTGAAAAACTATTTTATTATTGTATTATTAATTTAAAGTAGTAAAAAAACCATTTATGACATGTAAGTCACAATTTTTGTTGAGTTTACAGTACAGTACATGTACAATTCCCCTTGAAAAAGGAACCATCAAAAGGAGAGTCAAAGCCATATGATTTTTTGTTACTCGTGAGGGGTCATAGAACGTAACCCCCGCGAGTATCGAGGTTGCACTGTACACCAATCAGGCATAACATTATGACATTATAACATCAGAACATTATCACCGGTGAAGTGAATAACACTGATTATTTCTTCATTATGAAACTTGTTAGTGGGATATATTAGGCTGCAAGTGAACATTTTGTTCTTAAAGTTGATGTGTGAAAAGCAGGAAAAATGGGCAAGTGTTAGGATTTCAGTGAGTTTCAAAAGGGCCAAATTGTGACGGCTAGACAACTGGGTCAGAGCATCTCCAAAACTGCAGCTCTTGTTGGCTGTTCCTGGTCTGCAGTGCTCAAATCTATCAAAAGTGGTCCAAGGAAGGAACAGTGGTGAATCGGCGACAAGATCATGAGTGACAGACGAGATCCTGTAGCTCAAATTGCTGCAGAAGTTAATGCTGTTAATGCTCGATGGGTCAGGACTGTTTTGGCAGCAAAAGGGGGACACAATATTAGGCAGGTGGTCATAATGTCATGTCTGATTGGTGTCTATAAATGTATGCCTGATCGGTCTAAAATATGATGTACACACATGGGCATAGAAAATCGGTAAAATATGAAACTCCTGAGATCTCCTGTGCCCTCATATTTATTTCCTTTACTTTGCTGCAGTAAACTGTTTTGGTGAAAAGCTAGAATCATGGAAATTCACATTTATATTTTTGTTGTACACAAAAATAATAATAATAATAATGATTAAAATATGTGATGTAAAATGAAACATTAATGGCTGTTTAAAGCTCATCATCCTTGAGCGCAACAAAATTGACTCAAAAATATTGAACGCTGACTCTATAAAAAGCGTTCTGCATGTTTACCCACAAGGCTTAAACATCCCATTTTTATCTATTTGTTTAACTCTTGCTTATTTTCTGATCAATGATTTTTTGTAAAGACCATAAAAAGCTCCATATGTTGCCATTTGGGGCTTGGTCCATTTCGTTACCCTGGAGTGTTTATACTGTATAACAGTATAATATAATACATGCAATATATATAATAGGTCAGGCACCCTGTCCGATGTCACTCAGAGGAAATAAACAGGGAAAATTGAGCAATCAGAGAAAATAAGATTGTCTAAAGTCAAAGTGTTAAAGTAAAAAATCATTATCGCAATCCCGCCAGTGTGATCACACAGCGGCCATGTAATTATCATCCATGATGGGAGTGTTTCTCCTAGACACCTTTATAGCCTCACACTGCACAGGCAAGAGAAGCCTCGACACAGCAAACATTATGAAGTAATCATCACCAGACAGGCCTTTTCCACAGGGAAACGCTTCAATTTCCTAACTGGTGAGCGAGAAGCATTTGGTTTCACATTAGCAAAAACGTATTTTGTGACTGCAGGATGTTAAAGCATAGGAAGCGAGTCCTCTTCAGTCCGTCACACATAATGCCTTTTATTATGCTTCCACTGTCTCCGCGAGCCAGTAATTACGGCCAGACAGAGCGCGAGCTTTTCCTAACACTTGGCCAACCTGGAATACAAATTTCTCTCCGCTTGGCTTCTAACTCACTTGTCACATCTAGATAGGTGTGGACCTGCATCTCCCCAGCAGCATTCCTGGCAAAGCACTGGAAGATGCCGGCATCATTTGGCTGAAGTCTCCTGATTTGCAGTCCCATGCTGGAGATGACTTTATAGCGTGGATTGTTCAGCTTGCTGAGAGGCACTGCATCCTTGTACCACTCCAGCTTGGGCATGGGCATACCTAAGGGTTCAAAGCAAAGAGGTGAAAGAGTTTAACACTATAAATTGTAAGATACACTACAATTATGGTGTAGGGGAGTCATTAAATCGGCCATGAATTCCTCTGTCTGACAGATAAAGCTTGGCCAAAACTGGGCCATGCAACAGCACAATGATCCCAAGCACCCCGACAAATTGATAACAGAAAGGCTGAAAAAGAATGAATGAAATACAGTGGTGGTACCTTAAGAGAGCAAAGTTGTAAAGAACAAAGAGGCAAAATTTCTCCACAATTAAGTGAGAGACCGATAAAGTCATACAGAAGATGATTATTTCAAGTTATTACAGCTAACGGTGGTTTTACAAGCTATTCATCATAAGGTGTACTTTTTTCCCCACATGGTTTTAACATTTCATCTTGTTGTTTTTTTTCAAAAAATAAATAACGACACCGTGTAATGAGTCATGTGGTGTTGTTCATCTGCATTTACATAATTCTAATACTTAATAACAGAATCCTAATTACATTATCCTAATGTAATCCCAAATGTAAAACCATAGAATTCAAAGTGGGTGTACTTTCATTTTTCACATGACATATTTATTTTACAGCAGCAAAAAAAAAATCATTCCAAGCTTACAATATCCCAGATGAGGTTATATATGACTGCCTGGCGACAGCAGTAACCTTTTCATGTTTAATCATTACAATTAGTTATAATTTGTAAGATTATGTTTTGTTTTGCAGCAATGCTTTATATGACCACTTTTGACAGATCTTTTTAACTCTGAACAAATGAGACAACTTTTTAGGAATGAATGTACGCTTCTACATTGTTCTTTTCCTTGCTGGTATTGTGTGTCATCTCAGAGGCGGCGACTGAAATCTACAGAAATCAATAAATGTCTGTAAAAAATTATTTTTTTCTGATTAACTATTTTCAGGTAAATTATGGATGAATAATAAAAGCATGCATGATACTGCACTGACACACATTTTTAAAAAACGAGCGTTTGTAAAAACAATAGCTCGTTTCCGCTATCAATTTTATATCCCTTAATCAGTATTTCTCGAGTACTTGGTTTTACTGTTTTACTTTCTTGGGTCTGCATTTGGACCACAGTGCACTTAGTTGATGAAATGTTTTCTAGCTTGTCACTTTGCCATGAATTCAATCATGATTGAAGATTTACACACACACACACACACACACACACACACTGTCCACCTGTCAGATGATTACACTACTTGTGTTTATAGTAAAATGTTTTATTTTGTGGCCACTGGCAGTGAAAACAAAGCTTCCAGGTCAGGCTTTGTGGACTGGACATGAATGCCAGCCATCTCCTAATAAATGGCTGCAGAATGCTGATAATCTGGCTCATGCTTTTCAGAAAGTTGGCGCAAATCCGCAGACTGGTTAAGGGTCCTTGAGGAGCCTGCATTGGAAACGTCTCCTACATAAGCCGTAGAAAAGAATATCAAGAGGAAATTAGATGATCAGACCCAAGCCTGCTTTGACTTGGACACTTCTGAGAATTATTCTGGCAGATTGAGAAGCGCTCTCAAGGGATGCTTTAAGTACCCAGCAAGAGCTGTTGGGAAAATTCAGCACTCGTATCAGCTCCAGCGGACTTCAAAAGAAAGTCACTGGACTGTGTAACTTATTTAGCTTTACACTGCCAATCTTTCACTGGTAAAGAGTTTGTTTCCAAGATGTGTTTATTGACAGTTTGCGAGTTTATTAATAGAATTAAATACGTATGAGTCAATACTTGCA
The DNA here is from genome assembly GCF_946808225.1 of Silurus aristotelis. Lineage (NCBI taxonomy): Eukaryota > Metazoa > Chordata > Actinopteri > Siluriformes > Siluridae > Silurus > Silurus aristotelis. Next base: position 8,669,726 of record NC_139594.1, on the reverse strand, counting down.
GCACAGTGATGTCAAGTCTAGCGCACTAATGCACATGATTCTATTGTGCATTATTTTCTAATTGAACACGACAACATTTATTACAAATGAAATTACCGACAACAACTTGAGTGAAAAGTTTGCCAGACCAGTTTTTGCTTGAATGACATTGTGCACTCAAGCTGGCACGGACAAGTACTTGTAAAACCTGATGATCCATTTTAGATAAAACTCATCTGTTTTCTGAACACATACACCAATTAAATGGATTAGACATCAGGAAAATCTGACATTTTCTACAAAGCAGTTCATGTGATCAATATCGCACATTTGCTTACATTTAAAGTAGGAACTAGAAATAATGCAAATTATTGGATAATTAAATATTAAAGATATTGAACATGTACCTTTTGTCTCAAATATTTAAAAATTTAGTTTATTTACTGTTAAAACAACAGATTTTCAACGTGGGCTCAGATAACACTGTATTATATATGTATAAGTACAGAGAATCAGATATGCATGCAAATGTGATTAGTTCCATTCAGAATGTTAGTTGTGTATAAAAACCAACAATATATATATATATATATATATATATATATATATATATATATATATATATATATATATATATATATATATATATACATGTAGTATGGCTGTCCAAATTAATGCTTTAATAACGCATTAATGCAAATTCATTTTAATGCCACTAATTTTATTAATGCACGAATAATGCAGTGCGCATTTCTGCTTGACCATTTTTATTCATAATATAAATAAATAATTAAATAAATAAATCATTTCACAACTTCCTTTCTTTACTCAGATATATATATATATATATATATATATATATATATATATATATATATATATATATATATATATATATATATATATATATAAAAAATTAATTTAACGATAAAACGATAATAATTAAACGATAAATTATTTTATATCACTAAATATTTGTTTTACTGATGCGGCAAGTCTCAAATAAAGCACTAAAATCAGCAATGATGCGCACATTAAAACCGTCTGTGTGGAAACATAGCAAAAGTTCAGTTTGGTGTCTTGATGATGATTATATAAAAATTTTAACATTTACAAGAATATTTTGTGTTCTTGCTCTGTGTTGAGTTTGGTTTCACTAAAAATAAACATGCATTTAAATAAAGCATCCATATTTGTCTATGCAAATGTTGATTAAAGTATTGAAAAGTAATAATGGAAGAATTTATGGAACATTTAATCCAGATAAAAATGTGAGATTAAGTTGCGATTAATCGTGATAGCCATTATATATATATATATATATATATATATATATATATATATATATATATATATATATATATATATATATATATATTTATATATAATTCTGTTAGTTCGGAAATACATACTGGCAATTTTTTAAACCCTGTTACTGTTTTCGCTGATGTGAAAGAAAAAAAAATGACAGAAAGCAGTTTGAGCCAACATCTTAATAGAGAAAATAAAAAAAAATTGAAAAGATTTTCCTAAACGGTCCTGTTACTGATTAGATTTACTGATGCAATAAAAAAGGGTGCTTCGAATTAACATTTTATTCACAGAAGACACAACAGAAGGCTTAAACCGGTGAACATATGTTCTAAATGACCAAATTTTGGGATTGATACTGATTTTAATACAGTCTTAGCAAAACAGTAAGCTTCTTCATAATTATATATATATAGATAGTCACTATATACTGTATGTTCATAAATAAAATGTAAACATTAGGGCTGTCAATTAATTTAAATATTAAAATGTAATTACTCTACAAAATTTGTATCTGTTGTAAATGTACCTTTACAAATAAAAATAAAATAAAAAACTCCGAATGTAATTGAATAATTGCAACTTACATAAAAAATACAATATTAAGTAAATATGCAACATAAAAAAACAGAGTGCACCTGGTAATTTATTGAGAAAGAAAAGAAAAAGACTGAAATGTGCAACTTGTCAGTGTGTGTGTGTGTGTGTGTGTGTGTGTACAGTGACAGTGAATATTGGGATATGTATATAAGTTACTATTAACATCTGTTACATAGAGGTGAGTCATTGTACAGTGCAATGGTATACGTAGAAATAATTTCCTGAACTCTTTTCTTATCCTTCAAATTCAGTGTGTGTGTGTGTGTGTGTGTGTTTGTGTATGTATACAATCTTAATTTTGGTCTCAAACCAGGCAACTATCAGATTTCTTTAGGACCCTTCCCAGCAAGTGTAGCAGTGATCTGATTCTATCTCCCACTCTGTTAAATTAGAAGTGGCCCGACTGATTGTCTTTATTTCTCTCCATGGTTCTGTTGAGGATGGGATGATTTCTTTTTTCTTTGTCACCTCTGAAACCGTAGAACTATGACACCTGGATGCAACACTGACAAATATTGTATAAATGGCTCTGACTATTGGCTGACCTTCCACTTTTAGGCTATTAGAAAACTGGTGGGGAGAGCAATGGAGAATAATTCTGGCAGAAAGCCAATACCATTTCCACTGCCCATTTTTTCCCCCCACATAATGATAGCCGGACTGGCCCTTTCCCCTCAACTACTCATCTCTCACAGCTAATCATGACTTCACTACTCCTCCGAAATGCCACCATTTCTCTTACGGTCAACTCAGAATGACATTTTCAGAGCCATAATGATTTTATAAATCACTCCTAACAATTTCGTAGTTCTCTGTCAATATGCACTTTTTAGATATTGGCTGTACTTTACTCAATTCACTACAGATCACTGGATATGCTTTGCTTGAGGTTTCTTTTTGCTGATAGCGTGGGGGCAAGAGAATACATGCTGAAAATGTGATTCCATCTACAGCAGTAGTGAAGAAACAAACTAAACTGTATATGAATGTATATTTTCTAGTGCTGACCTCGAGCCTGGCATGGGATGTCCACAATTTTCTCCACTTCTCCCATCATCTTCCTCCTGGGCTCAGCTGTGAAGAAGGGAATCTCTGCCAAAAGCAAAGAAGCAGTAAACACAAACAAGAACAACACTGGTGTCACACTGATGCTTTATATCTATGCTCGATGCTCTAACCATCAGGCCGTGGACCGGTCCAGGGGAGTGGATTATTTGGTTCTGGGCCACACAGAATAAATAAAAACTTTTACATTTTTAATGTATTTCTATTTTATTGACTTTGGTGGTCTGCAGTGTGTTCTATTTAAAAAAATACCATTTTTAATTGTGCCAATTTCCAGCGCTTGTTTTAGTCAATGTTTTTTTTTCCTATGCATTGATAAACTAAGATTCACCTGATTCGGATTATATTCAGTTACATTAATATTTCAATGATTAAATACAAATTCATTATAATACAGTATGCACATTACAGTGTGTGACAATGTCAAGACCACCCCTATTGGAAACTTTGTTTCTAAGAATATTTCTTTAAGAATGTGTCTTGTACATACATTTAATATTTATATTCATATGTTTATTAAAATAAAAAAATGTAATGATTACTTTTCTTAATAATCGCCTTAAAAGTATTGGTGCTTGAAAGAAAAACCCTTTAAAGCATTTAAGGTTTTTTTCTCAACCAAAGATTAGACAGTAACTTGATGATCTGTTTCGCTTATATTATTTAAAGGATAATTTTGTTTTAATGTTATTAATAAATTTTTTTAACATGCAAATTAAAGATACTGTATGACCCCTTTAACTTACTCATACGTGTAATTAAGATTTTCCAACAGTGCTTATGGTTCTATATGTTTGGGATAATATAACTGAATATAATGTATAGTAAGGAGGCAAAGAACCCCTAGTGTGAAGCACAGTGCATTATGAATGTGAAAGGTATACCTAGCTTATAGCATAGTCACTCACCAGCACTGACAAGTTAAAGCTGTTGGTAATGTTTAGAGTGCAAAATTTACCTGGATGATAAAAAATGATGACGAATTTTCATTCATTTTATATACTGATCATTCTACCTGCTCTAAATTATACACATAAAAAGGATTCAAATTAAATACAATAATCAGTTATTAAAGTGAGAGAGAAGTTGTGTGTCTATGCATCCGTGCCGTGTCTCTACTAATAATGTTTTAAGTAAAAAAAAAAAAACGGATTTGTCCCCGTTTAAAAAAATTTGTGTATTAATTTAGAAAGGTTAAACTGAGAGAATATTGTGTTGTTTAAATCAATGGTTTGAACAAACACCTTCCATCCATGAAATAAAGGGATAATATAGCCATATAGTAAGCATACAGTGCATAGTGACATTGGGCTTGAATGTTTTTTTTTTTTCGTTTATTGTTATTATAAAATCTTAGACAAATGATGAAGCAGTTTGTGGAGTGAAAACCAGCAAACTTCATTTTAAATGAATGTACTCCAGCTGCTACTCAAAATCATGGCCCTGGTATTGCAACATATGGTTACTAAGCTCTGCTATGTTCTGTAATTTTTTTACACTACAATGTTAATTGGATATACAAATATACTTTTTTTCTTTCCCCTTTTGTTTCTTTTAGGTTCTTTGAGACTTCCAGGATCCTAATGAATATTTAGCCCTAGAGGACTGTTGCATTTGTAAAGCTTTTATTTTTAGGGACAGTCTTTCTGAGTGTATTCCTGATGTCAAGCCCCGCCGTGCCCCCTGCGCTGGTGCGCTGACGGCAGTGTGCTCAAGTGGACTTTCACATCTATAAGTAGATGAATAAATGCATTTTTAAGAACCTTGCATCTTGCACTGACAGCCATGCAAAACAGCCACCGAGCCCCAGACTTATGAGTGATGTCACACCGACAGGCCACATTCATCATCTCGTGCCACCTCAATCTCCATGAGTCACGCTCCTACGCTTCTGCTTTCTTTATATGTATGCATATAGAACTTAGATAACAGACAACACTTTCAAGGTTTGCTCATACAGGCATAATCAAGTGTGCTAACTCTTTCACATGAGACTGTATAGATAACGTTCAGGAAGTAAATAAAGTGTCAGCAATTCGCTCAAATAGAGCAAAAGCTGTTGTAAAGTCACATTTTCAAAGTGGCAGAGTTGAATTCCTGTGTAAATTTATACACATGCTGACATCACACACAATTTCCGAACTGATTCTTTTTTCTGCAAATTTGGAGCAAAATTTTTGTATAAACTAAAAGCGACAGTCAGAACGTAATAAACTGTAATAAAGACGTTATAAGAAAGAGCTCCTGAGTGGTGCAACAGAAAAGAGCTCTCCCTAGTATCGCGCGATCAGAACATCAAATCCTAGCTGTACAAGAGTGTGGTTGGGAGGAGGCACTTGCCAACTGTGGGTGTCTGTGAGCTCATGCATTTGGAGGAGGGCAGATTTTGTGATAGTGTGATAAGTTGCACAAAGTTTGAAATGTAGAGGAAGTGCATGTTTGCCCTACACTCCTCATATTGTGTGATAGGAGAGAGAGAAAAAGAGAGAGAGGGAGCTAGTGGGTGGGATTTGGAAAAATGGCCAAACTAAGGAGATAATAAGCAATGAAAACTGACACGCAAGTCACTGAGGGCTGCTTAGCCTTTAATTAGCAAGAGCTGTTAGCAAAAAATGTTATAGTACCTATAATAGAGAGAAAAGCTCTGGCCTCCACTGGCTTGACACTGCTGTCAAGCAGCGAGGCCTCACACACGTACAGTCCTATGTCTGCAGTGGTGGGGTTAATGATGGTCAGGCGGCGACCAAAAGAACCCACACCACTGGCCACCTCCACATCATTTCTCCTCCACGCCAAACTTAGCTTGTCCACAGGCCTGGAAAGAGAACAATAAAGAGAAAGGAATGGTAAAATGTGAGCTAGAAAGAAGCAAAGGTAAAAACCTTACCAGCATCAAATGGCCATTAAAAGGCTAGAGATCTCTCGCTTCTTAGGAGACTTTTAGGTTCTACGTCCTAACAGCAGAAGCTTGTTAAATGTTGTCTAAAATGTTCATACTTTTAAGAGGTTATGATATAAGAAATGTTCAAGCTGTCATTATGCGATTTAATGGACTAGGAAATGCTAAAGCAAATGGGCTAGGATGGACATGAAAACTAGAGTAATGCTTTACTCACCGTGCATTAGCGACACACTCCAGCGTAACCTCGCTCACCCCTGCCACTACCGTCGTATTCCTTGGGGGAATCACTATTACTGGGGCTACCGGGTCAGCAGGCGCCTCCCAATCTATCAGTGGGCAGAGATGAAGAGGAGGAGAACACGGTGAGGAAGAAACTTGAAAGTCTTTATATACGATTTGTTTTTTTAAATAGACTTTACCACCACCGGCAGGTTTTGCTTATAAATCTACAAATAATAATTCACACAGCACACCCGACTTCTGCACATCTTTTCAAGGAAATCCACAATGCTGAGTCGAGAAAAGTACCAAATCTCTTTAAATCCAAACCACAACGTGTTGACTATACTGCTGTGTCACAGTAACCTGCTCTAGAACCCAAGCTGATGAGCTGTTTCATATCCGTCCTGCTCAGAGGAGAATGTTTTGAATAATTGGTCTCTTGGCACTGGTCCTGCAGCCATGGTTGAAAGGGCTTCGGTCGACTCCCTACTCGTTTGACTTTTAGACCGATTCACTCTTCCATGGAAATGCGCTTTTTACATTTTTAATACGAGCCGAGTTAATCTGTATTCTAATTGCGAAAAATTACACTGACTGTTAAATCAAATTCAGACTTGCAGCAGGGAAATTGGAGAACAACTAAAATATTAAAATGGTTACATGCCCACGAGGTCTTGTTTCTTATGGAGCCTTTGATGTTGACTTTGACAAACCGTGAAATGAAGGTAAAAAAAAAAAGAGGGAAGTTTGCACACCTTCAATTTAAAATGATGAAATGAGATGTTACTTTATCACAAGAAACATGAATCAACTGAAAGTGTAAAAGTTGACGATGGTCAAATATTAATAATGTAACAATTAAATGAATAATCTGCTAGAAATGTTCTCTAGCTGTTATATGCCCACACTCTAATTTTACAACAGCTTTTGGATCATCTCAGTTGTAACCTTCACTCATTTTTCCCAGACATATCACATTGCCAGATTGCTTGGCCATCTGTTTTCAAATCAATCCAATGACTTACTATTATATTAAGGTTCGATGACTAGGAAGGGTCAAGGCAATACCTTGACTTTTTCTTTTTCTGTTTATTTTGCCGTATGCTTATAGTTTATGGGTTGCTGTTCTAAATACACCAACATTACATCTTTAACTTCATTACACTGTAGATGGCACGATGTTTCCTTGATTCATTTGTTTATATTCATCTTCTTCTTCTTTCGGCTTCTCCCATTAGGGGTTGCCACAGCGGATCATCCGTCTCCATACCCCCCCTGTCCTCTACATCTGCCTCTTTCAAACCAACTACCTGCATGTCTTCCTTCACCTCCTAGGTCTTCCTCTTTTCCTCCTTCCTGGGGGCTCCATCCTCAGCATTCTCCTACTGATATACCCCATGTCCCTCCTCTGCACATGTCCAAACCATCTCAATCTCACCTCCCTCACCTTGTCCCCAAAACGTCCTACATGCGCTGTCCCTCTAATAAACTCATTAATTTGTTTATATTAAACCGGGTTAATTCTACCTTCTTCTTTTTTCAAGCTTCAGAGCTACAATGTTTTATAGCATAAGCAATGTGAGCTGCCTTGTGTTTGTCATTTTTTCCTCAACATTTAATACAATTTGTGCTTGATTCTATGGCAAGGTTTTTTTTTTTAAGATCTTTGCTCAGTGGAAGTGTATATCAACCAAATACATATAGCAAATTATTAAATACAACATTAAAAATTAAAAAGCACATAAAAACAGTCTCAAAATATAAAGCTCATGTCCCTACAGTAAGCCAAATGCATGTTGTGGCACATGTGAGTCCGAGTAATCTATTGATGCATTTATTAATGCTTATTTTTTTTAATACATTTTTTACATTTAAGAGATGCTCTCAACTTTGCATTGAATTAATGAGTAGAGAAAAATGAAGGATTTACCTCATTACAAGTGAAAATGTGTCACTCTGTTTCCTTGTGACTGTCATATGCCGTGTCCAAATAGAACGTAGCACGAGAATGTCTTTTATTTGAGCCCCAAATTCCAAGCTAAAACAGGTGGGGCGAACATGTGCTTCCTATTAAGATGTTTGTGTTTTTTGAAACGTGTGTGTACAGAGCAGTGTTTGCCCTCTTCTGCATATCTGAGCTGATTGGCTAGTTTTTCTCTGATTGCCAGAGAAGAGACTTTACTGCCATCACCTCCACCCAGACAACCTTTTCAGCTCTAAATAATGGCATGTGCTGTTTGTGATGATATCTTCAACAACTTCAATAAATTTTTAAACCCTATTCAACTTTGTGAAATGCCATTGTTTTCTGTTTTAGATCTTTAGAAAAGAAGCTGTATTCCTGGCACTCTTGCACATTCTTGACTCTTGACTGCTTACAACAACCTTTCAGTGCTTTAACAATGTAAGCATTTAAATGAGGCACATTTACGTTCAAGCCATCTAATAACAGCAGGTCAAAACGGATGCACACATTTCAGCTTACCACTAAACATAATTGCTCATTAAGATTGAATTATTGCAATGTTTTAGGACATGTAAGACCGCTAAATGTACAGTATGCATTTATGCAGCTTGAGGATTGTTAAAAAAAAAAAAAAGCTAAATATTTTTATCACAAAAAAACTGCAGCTGAGTTTTTTTTTTTTAATGATTAGCACCAGGCATCACAGTCAACCCATAGCGCTTAACGTGTCCCCCCATTAAATAAAAGCAAGCCAAAGATAACAAGCCAACCTGCAAATGATTGTTTTAGAAAGAAATATAAGCTGTAAACCTAGAGGTTGTGTTACAAGGTATTTAAGGCCATATTATGTTGAATCCATCACAATAGAAAAATGTTTTAAGAGGCATGAAATGAGGTTCGGTGCTGCTAACCTTTTCATTTGTAGCTATATTTAAAATATTATATATAAGCCGAAAAAATTATATTTGACCTGCCATGAATTCCAACAGAGCACAGTCTTTTACTTGTTCTTTATTTTCACTACCTGGTTCTGATTGCCTCAGTCTATTACCTGTTTGCTTTTAAATTAGCTTCTCTATTTATACATTCATAGCTCTTGGTGTCTTAACAAAATTTCATTTCACGTTTCTGAGATGTTTTTTATTTATTTTTTTAATGGTCCCTTCACTCCACTTCCAACTCCAAACTTTACTTAGTTTAGTTTTTTATACCTAATAATGATTATCATTAATATTATTATTGATTATGGATGCTCTGTTTTTGATGCTGTTTATTGGCATTATTTGTGTCATGCTAAAGAATTCACTTAGACTTTAACTTTTCTCTCCCACACACACACGCACACGCACGCACACGCACGCACGCGCACGCACGCACGCACGCACGCACGCACACCCAAGACCAATATGAAGAAACAAGACTAACCACCAAGACGAACAAAAAATTCTTCAAAGTTCTTGAGTTTGGAGATAAAGCAGGGATAAAGTAGACATTATGACTTTAGCAGTGATTGTTCAGGTTGTACAATTGGTCTGGCTGATCAGTCATTCATAAAAATTGATAACGGAACTAAAAATTCAACCAAACTTCTAAAAATAAAAATAAAACCTTCAGCATATTCCATTGTACTTATTTACATGTTCTGCACTCATAGCACTGCTGATTTACATTTAGTGATGCCCACAAAACTCCAAAGCTTTCAGAGCTGAAAATGACAAAATGTCCATTAAATAGTGAAGCACAGCCTCCTAAAAAAACAGCACACATAGACACACTTTGTGCTCATTTATGAATCTGTTTTCCGTTTCTTTCTTTCAATTCAGTGGAATGAAATGACTGGGTGCGCAGACGTTTCACAATTTGATGCTGATCAGTCAATTTATGCAAATTCAGGATCTCTCCTAGGATATGTTTTTCATGACTACCACTTTTCTTATGTAAACAATTTAGGCATAAATCTATTCATCTCCCACTCGCACCTATTCAAACATCACTGCTTTTCTTCAGCACTAAAAGACATGAATGTGACACAACGCTACACACTTCTATCCTCAGTTATGTCAAAGAAAACGTTAAAAATGAGGACGTAGCATTTTCTTGTTTTCCTACAGGGTCAAAAAATCAATTTCTATGTGATATTGGGTTACATCAGTATGTTTTTCCTCTCACAAGCAAAAACAAGTCTAAATTATACAGAGGAAAAACACCAGGGACACTAAAATGGCAAATTCATATCAGCTCGGTGTTGGAAATCCTTGCTATTAGCATGGTGCTTATGGAAATTGGCACTATGGAACTGCCTTAAGTTCTAGACTATTGATAAATTTCTGCTTTCTGAACTCCAGGAGTTCGAGGATTAATGACTGGCCAGATTAAACATTTCACAGTGCAGAAATATTACAAAATGAAAATCTGAAAAACAGGGGAAAAAAAGTTGTTTATTTATTTACTTAGTTCTGAAGGTCATGTCTATTAAAGCACCTACACCTCCTGTGTAGCAGGGTGGCACAAACAGTTCAGGTCTGAGCGTCTCAGCTTTCATTCCATTCCCACATGTGGACACAATGACTTTTTGCACGACACAAAGGTATTATTAGATGCCTGGTATCTGCCCTTATTGTGAAGAAACACTGAGCTCTGCCATACTGGGCAAAAGGGTAAGTGGCAGCTTGGAGGGTTTTTTTTTTCCTTGCCTCACCTCAGCACCTCTGTTTTTATTGCCTATGCCTTCTGAAAGGCAAGTGAGTAACGAGGGATCTGTTCAACAGCAGTATCTCCCAAGCTCTGTGATCTTTGACTATGTCAGAAGGCATCAGATACAGCTTCTTTAAGCTTGCTCTGAAAAAAAACCCAACAACCTTATCTTCAAAGACCGTGTCTTTTTCTCCGAAAGCCTAGGCACCTGTTTTTTTTTTGTTTTTTTTTTTTATTTTTCTGAAATTTAATGGCTCATAAATATTAAGATGGATCATCTCCCTCTCTGAGCTTCTTACTGTTTTTTTTGTAAGTATTGTCATGAAATAATTTGCCTAGGTGCATGCATGCTTAGCCAAAAACCATATTTGCATGATGGCTTCCACAGTGGGTCATCCTTCTGCATTGTTTGTAATGACTTGATCTCCACCCTTCTGGCTTACTCAAAGAGTTTGCACTAGGCTGCACAAAAAAACAGGCTGTTTACTTGATGTGTTGGACAAAAAAATAAAAAATGCAAGAATATCCGGCCCTTAATCCTCAAGTCTGTCTCTGGCGAACAATCAATACGGAGACAATTTCTCTGTGTGGCGCGCCCCTGCTGCCAATAGAGCCAGATTAGTCACACATTAATTATTCGAGTGTACAAAAGGCTTTGGAGTAAAAAAAAAAAAAAAGCAGTAAGCATGTGGTGCTATGTGGTGCATGCACCGAGGGAAGACGAAAGACCAGTCAAGTACATTTTTAATCGGGTTTCTCTGAAAATATGTTTAATAATCAGCATGAAGCGAACAACTGTAAGACATTCTGTTTATCTGTAGAATATAAAGTGAATAGAGCATTAGGAACAACGTGTGCCTACAATTCTATAAAGAACACTACAAGAACAAAAGCATTGCGACAACTGACTTTTCCAGCCATATGTGGTTCTTCTTTCAACGGTTATTACAATATTAGGGGCACACAATTGTATAGGACGTCTCTGAATTAAGTAGTATTCAAATGTTCACTTCACTTGAACTGTGAGACGCAAACCTGGTCACAAAGCCAACTTCATGAAGATATGCTTTAGATGGTTTGGAATGGAACATGTCGAGTGGCTTACTTTAGAGCTCTGACGTCAACACTACTAAACAAGATGAATGTGCTGAATAAACCTCAGACCTCCATCACTACCTGACATTACTTTTGTGCAGCTAAATGAGCACAAATCTCCACAAGTACACTCCAAAATCCAGGGGAACATCTTCCCAGAAGAGTGGAGGTTATTAGAACAGCAAACGAGATTAAATGTGGAATGGGATGTTCTAAAAGCACATATGAATCTTATGCTCAAGTGTCAACAAACCTTCACTGGAGCCTGTACTATTATATATATAATTTAATATATAAACACACAGTAGGGTTTCTTAAGATGCTCTAAATAATAAAGCAAATAAAGGTTTTCTATGTAGAAAAACATTTTCTACAAATAGCATTAAACAGTAATAGAAAAACAAGTATAGTGAAGTAAAAATAAGTAAAGCCAATTTTTGCCAGCGACGACCCTTTTAGTTTTTATAAAAATGCGTCAACGCTCTCAGGTACATTTTGTGCACATTTAAAAGTTTTTTTTCCTGGAGAATCTTCCATATTTCGGATAAGATCCAGTTTATTTATTTGGGATGGAAAGTGGACTGTTATCTGATATGTTACCTTAGAAAAGTAGTACTTTAGCAGTGGCGGCATTGTGTTTTTCTATATAATAGATAGATAAATATCGATCACATATTTGCACAGTGGTGCAACTTTATCTCATTTATTTATTAAAATTAGTGTAACTTTACTAATATACACTACATGTACATTCTTAGGAAAAAAAATCTATATTAAACATATAGAAATATATCTGCACAGTACTGTACTTTTTTTTTATAAACTATTATTTGAATTATAACAGCTAATTAAGGGTACACTACATGCACATCCTCAGGAAAAACATTAAATATATAAAAGACATAAAATATTACAGATTGTGGTTCTATCTCCAAGTGTGTCATTGTTTTATTAATTCATTTTTTTCAGATGTTTGTATTCTCATAAAAAAAAAAAAATGTAATAAAATAAATCTTACCATGTGATTTACGATTCCTCTTGCTTGCTGTCCGGCAGCAGAGGTAAAAAAAAAAAAGACAAATAGCAGCCAATACATTGAGTATGTTTAAAATAATAATAATATTTTTAATTGACTAATTTGTTATATATATATATATATATATATATATATATATATATATATATATATATATATATATATATATATATATATATATATATTTTTTTTTTTTTTTTTAAAGGTTAATTAACTACTAAAACTACTTGCAAATGACTAAAAACTTAAGATTAAAAAATAAAATTTTGACACACACACACACACACACACACACACACACACACACACACACACACACACACACACACACACACACACACACACACACACGTTACAGTATGTAAACCAGAGGCATGTGTCTTCTACACAAGGCTGTTTTCTGGAAAGAAAATATCAAAGTTGGACTGGCTTTTAGTGGCACATACATCGGCTCAAACAGTCACCCGGAGGTTGGCAGGAATTTGCGAGGCAGTAAATTGAAACAGAAGGGCCTTAAATTGCAAAGCTGTCCTTGTTTATTTCCCCTTCTAAATCAACGCTGTGGCCTTAATTTAGACAGTCCCTAATGAATTCACGTGAAGCGTGAAAAGGTGATCTGATAACACTTTTTTAAGTGGAAAAAAAACAAACCGAACAGCAGAACAGCTGCCAGATTGCTTTAAAAAAAGACAACAGACATTAAAGCTATGAAATATGCAATGCTTTAGAGACAAGGAGCTTCAAGGAGCAAGGTTTAGTCAGAGACAAAATTTAGCCAGATGAGCCTGAATTCAAGCACCAGACAGAGCAGAGAAGAAAATGTTGCTGTGTGGAAGAGATATGTATATGTGTGTGTGTGTGTGTGTGTGTGTGTGTGTGTGTGTGTGTGTGTGTGTGTGTTTGTGTGTGTGTGTGTGTGTGTGTGTGTGTGTGTGTGTGTGTGTGTGTGTGTGTGTGTGTTTGTTTGCAGATAATGCCTGGAAGCTGAATATTTGTCAGTGGATGCTTGGAGGGTTTGGGTTAAACACTAGGATTACTGTATGTGGATCTGTGTTTGGCTGCTGGTGCAGTTCAATTCTGTGGCTGCGGCCAGTCATTAGTCCGTAATTCCACTAGGAACAGTGATTTTTGTGCTGTTAACCACCATGATACTGACCAAGAACAATCGCCAGAAGGTCGACGCCATGGAACAACATGCTGATTAACAAAAAAATTATTGATAAAAATGGAACTCAAGCAAACGTTGTATAACCGTAAATCTAGTATAACAAACTAACAAATCAAAACCCCCCCAATGATTTTGATTGAAATACATTTATTAATATTCACAAATAGCAGCATGATGTATCAATATATGATTATCAACATTATCATTATAAATGATAATTATTTGCCTTTTTGAGGCTGTGCCATGTCATAATTTAGGAATTTGCTTTGTAAATCATGAACAATGTGGCCTCTTAATCACATTACCTACTGTATGGACACACAAATGAAATGTTTCTGACCTGTTTCTTGATTTGTTTGTTTTTTCATTATTTTCTACAACTAAGAAAAACCCCCACAATGTTTCAAAATTTCTACTTTGTTCTAGATTTCTTACAGTTGCGGGCCAATAAGATGATTTTTTTGGCATGTAACAGCCGCAAATGAGGATGCTGGAAAGTGTGTTCTGACAACTATCCTGTCCTAAAAGACTGCGATTTTGTGACAGCTGGTGAGATTGTTGATTGCAAGCAGAATTCTGTCTTCCCATCAAGCTGTACTCTCATGCTTGTCGTGTGTTGGCTTGGTAAATAGAGATGGCGCTGTGGCTGTTCCAGACGGCCGTGTCCCTGCGGGCTTATGTCACTTGTTGTGCCAGGTGATCAGCCTGGCACGCAGCGCTCCACTGGGCTTTGTGGCCTTTCTCTTGTCGGCAGGCCCTGAGGGGCAGAAGTTGGTGCTCAGCTCCTGTTTAGAGACACTCCATATAAATGCATGTGAGCAGCACCGGTGGCCCAGACTCCCATGCACGTCCATGGAGGTTACAGCAAGACGTCGGGATGTTGCTGATCCATATTCATTGCCTGTTCCTCACTATCAGTTAGGATGTCTTATTCCTCTCGCCTCCTTCACCATCTCCCTCTGGGGAAATGTGGCCCAGCATTACACAGACTCAATTCAATCAGTGGAGCATGTCAGCATCGCTTGGGCTTTCGGAGGATTAAAAAGCAATGATCACTTGTGTTCGACCTACAGTTATCCTGCGAGTCTTCCTCCTCCCGAAACCGCCCAATCAAGCTTCAAATCCAAGCAGAGGCTTACAAGCACCCCGGCCTGTGATTAGGACTTTCTACAGCCATCACTGGGAGAAAAAGCAGAACTAATTCTGGCTTTGATTCCGCTAACATGACTGATTGGCTCCACTTGTGACTGGTAGGCTGGCGAAAGTAACAGGTAGCGGAGTGAGAGAGGCTGTAGATTTTCCTGACCGGTCCAGACCCTGAGAAATAGCCGATCACCTGCTGGGAGGACTGGGGGAGAGTCTTGGCACGAACTTGGCACGAACTTTCGGAAAATGTGCATGCATGGCATGTGGTAGGTTAAAAGCTCGGGATAATCAGACCAACCGCTGCTTCGGTTTGTTTTTAAATTCAAAACTCATCTGTATATTTTTAAGAGAAATGAGAGGCAGCGCTGAAATCTGCCCTCTCGCACTGCAGAAATCCCAGCCGCGAAAAACCTCTATGTCTAAATACAGAAAAGACCATTTCATAATAGCTGTTCCTGACGCCATAAAATCCTGCGGTCTTTGGCTTTTAAAGTCAAAAGCTACAAAAGTAGTTCTGAAGTGAAATATTAAATGCGCCACATGAAATGTGTCGTGAAGAGAGACAGCCGTTCCCTGTGCGTGACTGTGCAAAATATCAAGCACTGCTGCATGCCAATAAGGAGAGATGAAGGGCGGGGAAACTTCCTGTCCTTAGAACGGACTGAGACAGGTTCATAAAAGGATGCTCTGCTGCATGGGCTACCATAAGAACTGTCAATCAACGCGTTTCTTCTTGACATTTAATACAAAGATATAATACACAACACAGCGACTCGGAAAATAGGGACGAAGCCTGTGATTAAATTAGTCATAGCTCCGTCTGACACTGTCTGCACCCTTTCTGCCAAGTCCTCTTTCCAGTCTTTTAGAGACGCCGCTGCATATGCATTTAAAATTCCAGCATGGGGACAGGTGCAAAAAGCATCAGCGTTCCAACTTACATCAAGTGCAGCCAGACACATGGCAAAGAGAATAAAAGATGAAGCATGAAAAGCTTGTTAAATACCTAAAGTCTACCTCAATAAGTTCCCAAAAGTTACAGGAGGCAGGACTCACTGTACTCTTCATCCTCTAGTCCAGAAATGATTGGCATTCCCGTCTTTAACAAACTTCCTCATGGATTAGCACCTTTTGTTATTCAGAGTCTTATGCACATGCTCGTGTCCTCTTTCTCAAATTCTCTATTCTCTCTATGCTAAAAAGAAATCCCTCGGCCGTCACTATTGATCCTCCATCCCACCACAGCACAAGGTTTATCAACACTTGGCCTTATTTTCCTGAAAAGACCAGAATGGATTACGTGAAAAAAATAAATATCCCCTCTGAGATCACGAGACCTTCAGAAACCTTTTCAACGTTCCGTGACAATCGGTCCAGCCGACAGCTATGGGGCAGGCACCTAAACTTTAAAAAGCGCTGGCATTTCACCTGGAGAAGGGGAGCTGCTATTATGATCCGGGTTCACTTCTGCTACTAGAGAAAGAACTACGCATACACATGTATACCTCGTGCTGTGTAGTCCATGATCGGAATCTGAAATAGCTTTATTATGATCTCTGCTTTGTTCATTTCATCAAAGCGTGCAGCTGGGGATAAACACAAGTCACCAACTGTTTAATTGAAGAATAAAATATTTTCTCATCACTAAGCAAATTAGGGTGAACCCACTCTTCCCATGGTTCATCATTTGAATTTGGTAAGAAAACAAAGCAGTACCATTGTGGTGCTTCGGAGTAAAGCTCGCTGTCGAGCCCAAAACAAAAATAAAACCCCAAACGAAAATAAAAATGCATGACATTTGGGTTTTATTTCAAATTGCAACACTGTCAATTTCAGTCACTATTTATTTAAAGAGGGAATCAGTAGTTCCAAATTGAAAGCAATTTCGGAGAAAGATCGACAACAGCGAGCGCTTTAGCACAAACGAATTACGTACACTTGTACAAGCGGATGAAATGTTGGCATCGGAACAGTAGCACTAACACTTTGGTAGCACCAAAACTTTGTTTTCGCTCATTACAGTTTGAGGAAAGGCGTGTTTGCAGCTCATTGACTAGCCTTTATCCATTTGGTCTAATGCACAGATTCAGCAAATGACAGTTGGCTCTGTTCTACTAGAAGGGGGAAAAAAAAGCACTCCTCGAGCTCAAAGCAGCCTTGTGCGAAATTGTAATCATTTTAAAAGGAGCGAAATTGCTTTTTAAGAGTTACACAAGCCTGCCTATTGAACGCATGCCAAATGAAGAGATGCGCCTATTCAGAATTCACTTGACTACAAAAAAAAGAAGTCTTTGAAATCCTTCATCAGCGACCTGTTCTTTTTTAGCTCTGTGAGCGATTTCTTAGCGCCACAAGCATTATGCCTCAATAAACTAAACTGTGGTACAACACATACGGTGGCCTCAATGCTCTCAAAATATCCCCCGAATGAAATAAAGTGGCTAATTTCGCCTTTTATCTGCAACACAAGATCTGTTGGGTGGATTCATCCTCGCGGTAGCCGTGGGGGTTCGAAGGGAGATGGCACTGCTAGAAATCTCGCCGGCTTAAATGTTACACTCCTCTACACCAATCTCCCATGTTAAGAGAATTTTTTTTTTCCAGTCCTGTGCTACTCCTCGCCAGGGACATCATTACTGAGTTCCATCTCCCTGCAAAATTACAAGCCAGGAGTGGACTGGACTGGAAATTAAACCACACAGATAAGAAGGAGGATGGTGCGGTGCAGTGAGGTGGAGTGGGGTGGTGAGGTATGGATCGGTTTTCACCTCTTCGAGCTGTCTGATGGGGAGACAGCACTAGATATTTCCTAGAACTTTTAATATTTAAGTGAGGGCCGATTTTCTTTTTCAATATAGACATGGAGTCCATTGCTTCTTTTTCCCGATTATAATAAACTAAGACGAAAATAGTGCGAGACAAGTCAGGGTTTGCAAAGTTGCCTGTGCATTGTTACCAGGCTTAGTTTTGAAAATCCTCTGATAATTACAGGGCTGTGCTAAAGCACTTATAAAAATGATCCAAGCAACAGCTTAACGCATTGTGGCGTTCTTATGTGGATCGGCATGGACTAAAATAATCATAAAGACTCAATAGCGCATAGAAAATCAACCAATTAATACAAGTGTGATGTGTCAGGTACAGAAAAAGTAAACAGTGACTGGTAAAATGTAAACAGTGAAAGACTAGATTAAAACTCTAATTTATACACACATACAAAGAACACACACACTAGTCTTTTTACTTTCAAAAAGAACGTTCATTGGCATAATTATAAATGTAGCGAATTAATGCTTTCCTATAATTAAAACAGTTTTAAATGTACACCTTTTAGCTGTTTTATTCTTTCAATTAAATGATACAGGGTTTGTAAAAAAAGAAAAACGCACACACACACACACACACACACACACACACACACACACACACACACACACACACACACACACACACATACACAATCTTTACAATCTTGCTTTTCTCCTCTGGCATCTCATTTGCACAGGAGCAAGGTAATAAAAGTCAGGGAATAGAGGCCAAGTTTAACGGCCGCACATGTTTTCAGTTTTCGGTCTTACTTTCTGTCTGAGCTTCCTGACCGCGTGAAAAGGGGATTCCTACAGGCAGGGAGGAGAGAGGGAGGCAGGATTCAGAGCCAGTGATTTTGCAAAAGGTTAACGATCCAGTGGCCAGAGGGCTGCTCTCCAGAGAGCGGATTAGTGATGGACCACAGTACTGTGGGGTAAAGGAAAAGCCTTTTAAGAGGTTCAGGATAGTAGGCTGATTTCTTCTTCTTTTCTTTCTCTCCCTCTCTTTCTCTCTTTAACCACACACACATGTACACACTCACTACTGAGCCATGCTGGATTTCCTGTCTAAATGTTAACCACACAGTTCCTGCCCCAATAAACAGCAGTCAGAGGCAAATCTCAAGCTGCCATTTGCCCAATAGATGGGGGGGGGGGGGTGTGGGCAGGGAGTCCAGGCTCTTTTTATGACCACACAGGAAGACAAGAGTCAGTAGGGAACAAGACTTAAAAAGCTTCTGGTGGGTAAATGAAAAGGGAGAACCCACTGCTTGTCATAATGGCATTCGTGAATTTCATAGATTCCAAATCATCCAGTAAAATGGTTTCAGAACAAATCCAGATGTGCAGAATTGCGGATGAAAGCAGAGGAAGAAGCGTTAAAGGTAATGACTACAGGCTTTTCCACTCCTGCATTCTTTCCATCTAGCAACGGCAGGATGGTCGTCATCGGTTGAATCGCAAAAATGCCTGGGTCGTCTTTTAAGATGTCTTGCAACAGTTCCTCACTGCGATAATATCTACTGATGGTCCCCTAAAAACTCCAAATGGCGCCGATCCTAAATATAGTATCGTTAAAACAAGCACGAAAGGGCATACTTCCATTGTATATCTGAGCTGTCACACACTGTAAATCCGTTTAAAAAAAACTCATCACAGACTTAAGATATTCTATTGTACTGCTGTCCTTGGGATAAAATGTAAAAGCACATACCAATAATATTACAGCAAGTGCGCTTTTATAGACATTACATTAACAGCTATTGTTCCGATAACGTTACAAAATAGCTCTCGGAATAGCACTGGCAAGGTAATTCGGATAAAAAGATAGCACGAGGGACGGCAGCTGTCTGCCTCCGAATACAGAGAGGGGCCACGAATGACAACCTGAATTGCGAGTGCGTTGAGAGCAGAAAGAGCAAACTAACGGCATGAGCAGCCGGTGTTTAATAGTAACAGAATCAAATCTGGATAACAAAAGAAACAAACCCTCAACTGCTGCCGGATCTGCACAATTATACAGGAATACAAATGTGTTGAAAGAAGGAAAACCTGTGTTGATTTGAATCGGTGTACAGCTCTGCTCTGTTACTCTGACACTAATGACATAGCTCATTATAATTACAGATAAGAGCCGCTTCCTCGGTGCTGCAGCAAACTGGATTAGACAAGAAGAGGACTTCCGGAGCTTATCTAGACCACGAAATTGGCACTGTACCTTGTTTTATCATAATCATAAAACAACCTCGCGTGTGCAAAGCAAGTTGGATTCGCCAGAGCTCATTTGCGATGTACTACGAGGCCATTATTTTTAAACATATACATAGATCTCCAGAGATGCTACACCGACAAGCAAAATGCCTTACTTTGCTTTCTAGAAATAAAATTGCACATCGATGCCAGACCTCCTGCTAGCACATTATCATAAAATGCCATACGATGGTGGACTGCTTGCAACATGGAGGCCTGCATACAGCTGTGTTTCCCAGCTGGAACAATACAGACACTTTACAGTGAGACAGCTACTGTCTGTTTGTTGGCATGAAATGGGACACAGTGATAACTACAAGCCCACATACTGTAGTCGCACCAGTTACCGGGTGCATTCAACACGCATTTTTTCACTAGTTAGGCAACATTTTGCCAAATATTGCTCCCAATTAAACAGTGCTAATTTGCCTGCTACTGTTAGTCAGTTGGTGTACTACAGTCAATGTACATGCTATAACTGTAAATGATCTAACGTGCGAAAAAGCTGCAACCTGTTCAGATTTTTAGAAAAGTGCAATAGGATTTAAACTGACTTGCAAGCTGAAATGTCTAGGAAATGTCTACCTCTGTCTAGGAAACACAATCTAAAAAAAAGGCCTGTTTAATTCCTATTCAGGAGCATTTTTTTGCTCAATCCTGACACTAAATCTACATGATTTATCACAGCATCAACATTGCATGAATCAGCACTTCATTTTAAATGAGCTCCATTGTGTATACATACAGGTTTTGACTTCAGATCATCATACGCTGACTATACTGTATAGTTTACTGTTTTAAGAAGGCAAATATACATCACTTATAAAGTTTGCTAACTGACTTGTAGCTTGAACGCACTGAAGGCAAAAATGAAGTAATCCCAAGCAACGACTTCACACAATTCCAAGGCAAATGACTAACACCGATTAAAGGCGCTGAAACGCATTGAACGTCTGCTTGAAGTAAAATATAAATACAAAAAAAAAACACAGCAAAGACATGTTTAAATAAAAAATAAGACTCTCAATCAATGTTGTTGGCCCCGGAGGTGTGAATGTACAGCAAGCGTTGGATATCAAAGCAACTTTGTTAGTCATCATTTCAAGAAATGTCTCATTCATGTCACATAATGGGACCAAATTGCAAAGAGCTTTAAAAAAATAATATGGTTTGTTCTAAAATGCTAGAAATGGGCTTATGCAAATTTAATACCTGGCCTTCAGCTGCATAAATTCGCAGGTGTAATCTGTAGTCCTGCACTACAGACGCTGAATGTGTATATTTTGACATTTTTTCACTGCGTTTTCCATTTCTCCACTGTCAGATTCTCTGTATTCCATATTAATAAATCAGATCGCACGAGTTCTTTGTTTGCGTATGTCTTCGTGGTTTGTACAGGCAAATCTTTACTAAATACAAACAGAAAACTATTCTGAAATTTGGAATAAAAATATTGGATTAAATATATAAAGACTGGCTGTGATGAGTCACGTTACAACAATAACACATCCGTTTTTTTTAATCATTCTGATTGTTCTAATCATTAACAATAGATGTTAGTGCTGCATCTGAGTCATAATTTGGAGGGCAAAGACAAAAAAAAGAGAAGATTAAAAAAGGACATTGTCAACTCCTTAAACAACTGTTTAATGCAGTGAAAGCCACAAGAGCCTCTGCTTTCTTGACTCATGCAAAACAGATGTCTGTTTATTTTACATCCTAATTATGCCGCCTTGTATTTCCTCGCGAACAAAATAACTCAGACGCACAAAACCCAACCTTGAATGCTCTGTTTTTCGTTTGGCTTTTGTAGCAGGAACATCACAACGACGCGAAACGCCTACTTTGCTATATTTGCAGCCGCAGCCGCTACCTCAACGTGACCTACTTCCACCAACAGCTGGGTGACTGACACGCTAAGCGGGGACTTGGACAAACCCGAGTGTAGGCTTGGCTTGACCATGGAGCTGTGGCTTTGTAAGCTTCACAAATCAAAACAACACATTTAATTACACTGACCCTTGTTTATTTCTGGAAAGCCAAGAATCTTTCACCGAAGTGAAAAATTATGATCTCATGTACAAGCTAAATGCCCAAGGGGGCTTGGAATCCATGTGCAAATTGAGTGTGTATGTCTAACTATGCAGTGCGATCTGGTAATCATTTTATTTGGCAAACCTCCACGTTACAGAGTCTTTGTAGTAAAACTACAGTAGCCATAAAATGTGAGTTACTAAGGCCATTATGTAAGATGCCGCATGCATTTTACTAGTTGTTCTAGAATTTACTACGAACCTGCAGTGCAAACTTTACATCAGAATAAAGTAAAATAGTTATAAAATTGAGACTGAGTTTTAATCAGGCAGGTCACAAAACCTGAATTTGTCCAGATTATCAGGCTGAGGATCTGATGCACCAGATCTACTTCATTAATTTACACAACCCATTAAAAGAACGACAATACGAAAGAAATTTAGATAAGAGCAACAAAGTGGTTACTAAGTGCGAGATAAGGCCGCTGTGATTAGCAGGCTGTAATTGAGAGCCGTATCATCTTAAAACATCAAGAGACTCGCTCGCCATAAACATGTTCTATCTTGAGAGCTGATGGACAGCTTATTATTTGTCCGTCAAGTGCACAGTGAAGTCATAGGCCCAGCGAGTCTGCCACACACTAATGAGAAGCAAAAAAGCACAGCGCCTGCAGCAGCTTCACTGCCGTGGCCCTGCGAATCAGCCGCCGTCACGTCCTATCAATCTCCCCTCAAATTACAGGTGACAAGTTATCAAATCTGCGATATTACAAACTAAACAGAGACCTCCCAAAGGACCTATTTGTTTAAGATATAGGCAATTAAACAAGGCACAGCCTGTCAAGGCCGGAGACTGCATGCCACGGCTCCGGAGCTAATTTCATCCTCTTAATGGAAACAAAAAAAAAAAAAAAGCGAGAGAAGGCAGAAAAAACACAGGCAATAAATGTGGTTAAAAAAAAAAAAGAAAAGAAAAAAGAAAAGGTGGCTGAAGGGTGGAAGGTCCCTGCTTTGATGCTTTAATCATCTTGGGTCCCTTGGGTCAGCTTAGAGTGGAGAAAAGCAGCTTTTGTTTGAATGTAATCTGCCAGTAGGAAGAGCATTATAAAAATTTATGGTGCTGTTCATTAAATCGTAACGATACAACACTCCAGATATTCCAGACTCGGCCCTTGTCAAACCACCACCCGTCCACCCGATTCTGAAACAACCCCTCCATCCCAAACCCACCCACTGTTTAATGATCCAGAAGTTCACATGTGAAGACAGAGTCATGTCAGTGGCAGTAAATACACCTGGACTGCTTCCATTATTACTAAAACCCATACTTCCTTTTCCTGTCTTGCTAGCCTAGCTATCACATCCAAACATGCACTGCTCAGGAGCAGCATTGGAACTCCACTCGCACACAATAGCTGCAGGTGCAACTGATTATCATATATCATTGGCAGGACACAAATGCATCCCAGTAATAGACAAGGAAAGAGAAATATGTCTACACTAAGCTGACCTGGAGGGAAAACCCAGTAAACAAGGGGCTTCTTGAGTCCCACAGGTGATCTATTAGTGTGAATCAATACACCTTCACGTGCCGCAAAGTCTCGCTATAGGTTTGTGTTTCATTCTGTACCGCTTGAAGCTGAAGATCATTCGGAAAACAAGAGAAATTACATTAAATTGTTATGGGATGGAGAGGGGGAGGAATTGGCACAACATCTGGCCCAACCAGCTATGAATTTTTCATGGCTGCATATCCAATCCTAACAATGTGTGTTTCTTTTGTTGTGTTTAAATCTCACATGTAATTTCTAATCAGACTGCTGAGAACTCTGCTGACCCTTTTTTGTTGGTGACTGATTTGCCAATTCAGAAGAGGGATAAAACACAGATTTGATTATGCTTCTGTTGGTAAGGTGTGACGTACTGGGCCAATAACAAGCGCAGAGAGTGAGCGTTTCTCTCTTCCAGCACTTTCTCCTATTTCCAAACCTACAAACGGGACTCAGGCACCAGATGCCTAGTCTGTTCATATTAGTGCTGTTCCAATTCTCGGTAGTAAAATCATTAAAAATAAAGACAAATTTGTCAATTATAGATCCAAATGCTACATCCTGGTAATCACTTAATAAACATTACGCTCGGTTCATTTCTGTAAACAAGTCCTGACATCCACAATGCCTTCTGTCTCGCAAATTGTATCATCCATAAAAAAAAATAAATAGGGAAATATTCGACTACAATCGGTTAGCAAGCGATAGGAAATTGTGTGCGGGAGCTAGCTCTGTTCTTAAAATGGTTGATGATGATTTCAGCTGAAAAAATGAAGCAGACCCAAGCACACAGTTGCCTCCAAATGAGATCATTAGTAACAGCAAATAATGACTGAGCTGGTTAGTCGAAGTCTATTTCCTTTGAAATAAATCAAGCTGCTACAATGTGGAAAAAAAATCCCACTGAAAATGCTGGCGAGCGCGAAAGACAGATCACGCTCAGAGAAATAGTTTGAGCCTGGACCCACACGTCTGTGCATTTACCGCACAAAAAAACTCCATTGAAGCACAAACTAATTAATGCCCCAAACCAATAACGAAGTCCTATCAACTTTCCATGCGACTCTTTCCACATACGCTTTTACGCCAGACTCGGCAGGAAAGGCGTCGATGTCTGATGACAGTGTCCCAGGTGCTATCTATTAAGCGTGCCTGATCAGACCTTGCTGTGGTGGCGTTCTTTACCTTAGCTGACCTTTTCCCAGCCCGAAGGCGACTGATAATGGAGGCAGAACTGAATGAGTTTTCAAGTTCGACAGCTCCAAATGAGATCCATGTCACCCATGACAAAAGATTGTTCGCAGGGGAACAATAATTCACTCGTGATTGGATGGATGGACAATCACCCTCAAGAAATTGCTTCAAAAAAACAAGATACTAAAAGGACACTTAGGGTTGCATCCTGTTTTTTTTCCCAGTGTGTCGGTAATTTAATGGCGTGAGTTTAGAAATGTTTTTTGTAAACACCTACTACTGAGTTTAATTGACAGTTTCACTGGATGAAATGTGTTTTTTTTAAAATAAACATTACCACCATACAAAAAAAAATGTTCAAGATGAAGAAAAATTCTCATTGCTCATTCATTCCTCACACGCTTCCGGCTCTTAAGTGAATGGTGGGTTATTTTTTTTTTAAATCAGGTGAGTCATGAGGGCAAACTTGGCATTTACATGCCACTTTTCAGAGCATTTTGTTTCATGTACCAGTGTTTCAGTCTGACCATATGTGCATAACTTATTCTACCAGATGCTTTAAGTTGTATATATATAAAAAAAAGAAAAACACAACAGAAGAATGTTGTGGTGATGCCACCCACAGTACAGACACCTCCTCCACATCAGTGCTTAGTGCTATTTGTCAGGTTACAATTCACCTCAAGTGAAGAAGTAGCTATGGGCCTATTACACATGTACATGAGAGTGTACACAAGAGCACTTGAGGACATATGTACCCTGCAAATGTACTCACATTCCTCTCAACAACACAATGAATTTGTTGATGTGAGTCATACACTGGGGCAAAAAAAAAAAAAAAACCAGTCCTGATATTAAAATGTGTCATTTCATTTAAAGTTCTTTCAAATGCTGACTTCAACTTTTCGAGAACTTGAAATGAAATTAGGAAATCATATTACTTGCTGTTGCATTGATGTATACTGGAGATTCTGCTTTCTATGTCTTTTATTTCCAAACCTTGAGACAGAAATACTGTATATACCCACCCACTTTATTGGATATGCCTAACTCCTCTATTCCAATACAGCAGTCTGGACACTTGGTCTTGTACATAGACCAGAGTTAACACCTTGTGAACGTTGCACAATGTTCATAATCTGAAAACCGTTGTACTGCTCACACTTTATTGCCTGCTAGATGACAGAGTGCAGATGAAGCTCACGACTTACTTTCACCCGGAGGAACCGCAGACAAAGAGCAGCAGATCGTGTAATAAGTGTACTGTATGTGAGTGCAAGACAGGAGGCTGAGCAGTTACTGAGTTGAAATCAGTTTTAAAATATACTGAAAATATATATTTCATTCTACAGTTAGTCCCCATTTTGAGTTCAGGGTTGAGGTCAGAGCTCTACAGCAGGCCGCTCAAGGTCTTCCACTCCAACTCAGCTTCAGGAAGCTCATTTTTATGGCCACTGGGGCCACTGCTATTTTGGAAAACCCAGGTGTCCCAATACTTTTATCCATAAATTGTGTGCATACAGGTGATTTTTTTCCGATCTGTATTTGAATATTTTCCCAGACCGCTTTATCCAGACAGCACCAATAGACCAGTAATTCTGCAAAACATGAAGACACATAAGTGTCGTTTTCAAAAAAATGTCACTTCCCTCTTATGCGCTCCTACACCAAATATTGGACCGTAACAACAACAACAACAAAAAAAAAAATCAGAGTTGAAATTACACCCTGAGTGAATCATGAGCTAATAAAAAATGACTTCTTGGGCTGCAACTGTGTTCGGAAAATGGGAAAGCGTGAATCTTCTGCTCGATTCCGAGTCACTCCGAGCACTTGCCAAACAGGTAGATAAGTGCCAGTGAGGAGATTCGAGTCTATTCCTTCTACATATTCCTCCGAAAAAAATCTAGTCATCTCTGGATATCTGTGTCTCCATGTGTATCTCTCTCCTGCTTCACTCTTTCACCCCTGAGTGACGCTTTCAAACACAGAGACTAGAAATGCACCAGGAATAGAAGCGAATAAAAATGCAGCTACAGCAATGAGGTGATAATAAGGCACTCGCGGTCGATAGCAGTGTCTGAGATTCTTCTACAGCTGCAGGAAGAGGAGAAGTGATACAACAAACTCTCTCTCCTCTCTGCTTACCTGCCACATTCAGGTAAATGGATGGACTCGTCTTGTTCTCGCCATTCTTCTCGTTGACGGCCTGGACGTAGTACCTCCCGGCGTCTGCTGCAGCTGTGGCCAGCACTACGAGCTGGTTCTCCATAGTTATTGCCCTGCAAGCAGCAAAAAAAAAAAAATGAAAAAAGATTTAACAAACATTGCCTTACAGTTTAACCACTACTGACAATTAGGTCACCGCTCTGACAAATTTCACGTGTACTATATATTGATAGCATTTCAATTAGCAACCCACTGGAGTGTATTGAGTGCCATTAAAGAATAGATGCTTTACTGTGAGGCATTCAGCATAGAGGAATTTCATGGGTTCTGCACACCCTCAATGTATCTGATCCCTCATTCTGACATAAGCAGCGAATCAATGAGCTGAAAGGTTCATTACAGGCAGAAATGGCGCACTTTACGAGTATAAACCCAAAGGATAGACTCCTGCTCTCTTTGAGTCAGTCGCTGAAACATGGACAGAAGGAACAATAATAAAATATTAAAAGCAGACTTAGAACTGCTATAAAATCAAAGAGTACAGGTTTTGGGATTGGGATTAGATACTTGCAAGATGATGAAAGTATTAATCACAGTGCTCTAAGGTTGGCCTACAGAATGTGGGCAGTGGTTCAAGCTTCCAAAGTGCTTCACATACACGGAATATTTAAGCGGATTTCTAAAAGCTTTGAAAAGAACCCGTGCTATGCCTGAAAACTGATGACTCCGACTCATCAAGCCGATATCTTAAACTCCTTTTTTTTCCCAACTGTATGATTAATATCTCAAACCACATTTGTGGCACAGAGTGCAAGCTTCTTTTGATACCCTACTCCACTCCACAAAGATGGAAAAGAAGGTGTTCGCTTTTGTTTCAACAGATGAAAGGAGCACATTCCACACCTCTCTCGTGTCCCATTCTCCTCCCTCTTTCGCTTCTCTTTTCCCGATTAAATGATAGCATCCTCAATCACACATCAATGGAGCTTTACAGAACTCTCCCTGATGAGGCACGAGGCACAGCAAGACTTGCCTGAAACATTTGATTAGCTCCAGGGACCTGTAGCTCGTTCATTTCTACATTTCGGAACAAAGACGGAGGTCATTACCCATTTTCGAGATGGATCTCAGCAAGAGAAATTCAAGTCAATGAGACATTTGCGGCTAAAAAAGAAACAGCTCTGGCAGGGGCCGATGGGACCAGCCGTGCTTCTGAGAGAACGTTGATTGTGTAATTAGAGTCTTCTGCAGGTCTGCTAAATGCCTTTTTTTTTTGATGTTCAATGATTAAGTGAAGATTATCATAAAGAGATCCATCAAAAGCTGGATGCTGAGCTGGTTGAATGAGGCCAATTAAGGATGGAGACAGACGGCTGCTGATACCCTCATCTTTGCTGTCTGATTTTCACCGACCATGCACAGGTGTCAATGCCGTTCTCCTCGCATGATATCCGCAGCAGCAGCATAAAAAGGTCACAGTGTTCCACCTCAATGGTGTCAATTATTAAACAGCTACGCAACTAAAAAAAAACTTAGCAAGCATCATGGACCCAAATTCATGCCTATAAAATGTGGATCATTCATGGCTGTACTTAAGGGGTTTAAAGAAGTAAATAATCATATAAGATGAAAGAGAAAGCATGTACCTGCTTTCTACTGTTCGACAGGAATTGATATGAGCGGCATATAAAGTGATTTTATGATTAGTGTAGATGGTTCGGGTTCCATTAGAATTCTCCAGATACAGTAAATGGTCTCTGCCATGGGTTCAGTCAACAAAGAGCAGTGGGAGAGATAATGGCTACTGTTGTTTTCGCATCCCAGAGGGCTTGCGTGTCTGTTTGATATCAGCCCACAACCTATTACACATGCAGCTCGAAAGCCATGTGAAATGTTAATCCACTTAGGAAAGGTGGCCAGGTAATCTAAATATCCGACGACTAAAATGACTGCATTGATTTGTAAAAAGTGTTCTTTCTGCCTGCCCAGCTCCGGCAGGCCTTTCTCTGGCCAGTCATTTTTAATATATAAAAGATGCTAAAACAATTTGGTAACTAAATAAAAATTTTTTTTTTATTATTTTTATCCTTTATTATAATATTCCACCCTGATTGTTTTTTTTTTTTTTTTGAGGGGGAAAAAAACCCCTAAACTCTGCCGTCATTTCAAATGATTTTCGACCCTGCTTTCTGGAGGCGTATTATTTATAGAGATTTACCTGATGTTCCAGGAGACTTTATTAGTATGCAGTTCATTATAGTGAGAAGAGTTGGTCGCAGCAATAATGCATTATGAAGCCCCTCTATCATACTCTGAAATGTAAAACGTTGCTGTGAGGTCCAAAATGTAATTCTCCTGGGCATTGGACAACCGCTCGTGAGATATTACATTAATCAACATGGCGGGTACCGGCTTTCAGAGAGCTGCTTCCGAGAATATTTGTTTTCATTTACTCCCATAAATTACTCTCTTAAAATAGGCTTACTGGTCTGAGATGTATGATATTGTAATTAAAATGTCAGCGAGTCATATTGTGCTCCTGTTTCGACGAAGAACCCAGCTGGTTGGATTTTGTCCGTCGTTACATTTTGATTTATGATGCTTTTAGGCCCTGGGAAAGCCAGAGAGAAGTAGGTACACTGGGACCTTGGGGAAGAAAGATAAGAGTCAGTGATGTGCTGAGAGCAGTACCACCCTGAAACATGTCAGAAGCACGAGATGAGATGAGATGAGATGTTATGTTCACTGCGCTTTCTCCATCTTGCCCTAATGGAGGGACTGAACAACAGATCAAAGCACGGGGTGGAGAAGAAAACAGAGGCGTCTCAATACAGAGAAAATTGTCCAAGTCTGCAGTACAAAGTTGCTGCTGCTGTGTACGGATGCGTTTGTAAGACATGTAAGAAAGAGCTGTGAGAAATTGTCATGAGGGACAGCTAGACTCTGAATGACACCAGCCCTTCACTTCGTATTCAGCCTCGACGTCAGACCATTAAATGGTCAAAGTGTAGTCAAGGAAAATTTCTGTGTGGGGTCCTAGATGTGTGCAGGTGACTCAATTTTAGCATGTACATAAATACACTCGCAGCATGCACACATACACACAACACAAATGTCCAGAGACACCTGACTGCCCACCTTAGACCTGACCTTTATTTTTTTTCCGCTCAGTCAGCATGAAATAAATTCTCCTCGGTCCTCCAGTCATCTCGTAGTAAATCAAAAGTCAATTGAACCCTCCTTTTACCTTAAAAAAAAAAAAAAGGCACTACAAAAGGGTTTATTCACAGTCACCAGTGTGTTTAACTCCTCCCCTTTCTCAGTGTGCCTTCCAGCACTGTAATGCACAACTCCATAGCCTGGTTCAGGAGGGCACCAGGCAGGAGCTCTGATACTTAATAGCACCAATGCAGTCAGTTCAAAGTTTCCCACCCCGTCCATTACCAGGCCTTTCTGAAGCATTTCAGGGGCAACCCATTATATCCATTAGGACCAGTGATCTGCCACACATCATCTGATGAATTATGGTCAGCATTGTACAAGCACAGATAGCTCTGAATGCTCAGACCTCTCATGACACGGATACAAAACATTTTAAATAATCCATAAGTACCCTGAGAAAGATATGAGGGCTGGCTTCAAATGCTTAAGGTCAGATGGTGTGAATCAAAATGGCAAGACTATAACAAAATCTGTGAGGTTAAAAATAAACATTTTAGCTTATTCAGCACTCGTGTTTTCCAGGCAGAGGTAGTTTCTTAAAAGACAATTTTATTTTGTTGTATATTCAATAGATTCTATGATTGCAAGCTTCTACAATGCTGTCGTAACGCGATATAGATATAATATCTGCCATAACAGCAAAAGCACATGTCTAATATTGAGTAGCACAATAAAGGTTGTGTAGAAAGCATGGATTTCACAAAGCCTCAGAAGGTGAGTTGTGGTATCTGGCACTGAGACATTAGCAGCAGATCCCTTAAGTCCTGTAAGTTGAGAAATAGGCATCAAAAGATCAGACCTGAGCGTCTAGCACATCCTACAGACGCTCGGTCAGACTGGGAAAATTAAAGACCAAGTCAACACCTGCTTTGTCATGTTCTTCTTACTATTCCTGAACAATTTGCATCCTGGTTCATCTACATTTAAATTTTTGACGTTTGGCAGAATCCTTTTCCCAGAGCAACTTACAATTATCTTACTTGCTGGGTAAAAACTACAAGTGACACAAATGTAAACATTTCAAAATGCTGTTTTCTGTTTCATATTTAGTGGGAAACGAACTTCCAACAACAAAAAAAAAAGAAAAGAAAAGAAAACTAGGGTTGAAGCAAAAACTTCTCATCCTCGTTACTTTAAGCTTTGTACTTCAAAAACATCCAGTGCTGTCTTCTGGTCTCACAAACAGGGCCGTATTAATATTAAATTAGACAATGAAATATATAAGAACAGAAGAACACAACAGGGAAAAAAGGTGTAACAGAAGTATGAATGCTTTTATATATCAGGGTTTTCTCAGTTATATAAAGGATTTTTTTCTATTCCAGACATGAAGTGCTGCATTAATGTTACAGAGGGTAAAACTCGCATAGAAATAGCAACCTCGTCCACTGAGCTGAAGAGTGAAAAAAGCTTTTCTTAAAATATCTTTCAGAACAGAGTGAATGAGAATATACAACTTTTCCATACACAACTTTCGATTCACATCAAAAGTGCTCTTCTTCGCCTTCTTCCTGCTCCGAACGCAGAGGACCTTGCAAAAGGGAGGCATACAAGCAATCTTCAGAAAGATGACATTTTAAAAAGCGTGTTTCCTCCTCCACTGTGTAACACAAAATAAACAGACCACAAAAGCAGTGGAACCAGACATCCTTTTTTTTTTATTATTATTTTTTTTTTTTTATCACCGGTTGCAATGAGTAGCACCATGCTGTGGGGGGACTACTTAACATTTCAGAGTCAAGCACAACAGTGGGAAACTAACAATCTTATGCCCTCGCTGGATCCAACTTTCCCCCTACTCTCATCATTTGACAAGACCTTCTGTTCAAAATGGCTCGTGGGTTCTGACTCCGGAAAAGCCTGGATCACTGTGATCGCTGTCTTGGGCCGCAACGGGAGCCAAGCGCAGTCTTGTAGTCAAAGGAAGCTTGACAAAATGTAGGAGGGGTGGTTCAAAAAGACCACAGTGATAGTAAAAATTTTTTTTCCACTTGTGAGTCTCTTGTATGTACAGCTCAGATTATTACTTATCAGCTTGCATCAAAAGTCCAGGATTGTGCAGAAAAATAGGGTCATAAACAGAAACTATCCTCAGTGTAACAATACTGTCATTCCAAAGAAAAAAAGTTTAAAAAAGACTGCTTTAAAATGCACTGCTTTGTTCTTTAGTCAAGTCAAGTATATTTCTATAGCGCTTTTCACAACAGACATTGTCTCAAAGCAGCTTTACAGAATTTAAGAGTTAAGGTGAACGATGTGTATTTTTTCCCTGATGAGCAGCCATGGCGACTGTGGCAAGGAAAAACTCCCTTAGATGTTATGAGGAAGAAACCTTGAGAGGAACCAGACTCAAAATAGGAACCCATCCTCATTTAGGTGACATCAGGAGTGTGATTATAGTCTTTAAACAATACAGAACACTGGAGAGAGAGAACTAACATGAGCACTGGAATGTAAGATTATGAGTAATGTCCTTTCTACAGTCTTATACAGTCATTTGTGGTTATAAAACTAGGAGCTACTGAGCAACTCATAAAATAGCTCAACATTTGCGATCATCACAGATCCAACACCAGCTTCTCCATGCCAGAGCCTTTAAACACTCCAGGAGGTCTGTGAAGTGAAGGACTTGAGGTAATAGGCATCAAAACCAATTAGCATGCAATTTATACAAATGCAAGTATTTTAAGTAATCACGTTCTCAATCCCATTTTGGGTTCACCTAACACCAGCCTCCTTTTAAAGAAGTGTTATAGCAGCTCTGGGATAAAAAAATAAATAAAAAATGCTGAACCTTGCTAATTAAATCAGCCACGAGTCAGGACGTCATATTGCTCCCTGAAACCGCCGATCTCAACTCACAACCGCAGATTTCTTGAAATAGTACAGTAAAAACACGGTTTAAGGGACAGCACAGTGTCTAACCAGTCATTTCTCATAAGCTACCACCTTTCCTCAAACAGTCATCCACAGGCAAGACTTTCAATTATTCCACAAACACATTACAGTGACAATCACAGACAGAGAAACAGTCTGAACCTTAACGAGGGAAGGCGACTCAGGGTAAAAGTTTAAGAGTTTACTTGGACAGAGTAGACATGATTTTTTTTTCCCCCTGATGAAAATGACAACCTGTCTGCCAATCCATCCAGCAGTAATTCTAACCTGTCAGTCAGAATGCACTGGCAGGTAAATTGGGATATAGACCAAAATGATGGTATGTGAAAAAAAAAAAGTTTATTCGCAAGATCCCAATTGTGGGGAATTTTTTTTTCATTTCGGTAAAATCGCATGCCTCTTCTTTATGATCGTGAACCCGCCGTGCTGGTGACAACCCTGACTCCCTGAGTGTTGGAGATGGTTTAAGATGGCCAAGGGTGCAGTCAGTGTGACAGCACAACAAAGGCAGTCCTGAATCTTTGTTGTGTCAATGCGGTGGCTCGCTAGATACATCCTCGTATCAGAAATGTAAAGCCTATGTTGTGCTTTATACCACAAGAAAATACATTGTACGCTATTCTCTTTGATGAGTTGGATTCCGAAGCGCTCGGCCTTTGGCTGCATCTGTCGCTTTTACTTTTCCAGCTGCTTTTTGAATCCTGCCTGTTAACTGGCTCACGTCCCACGTGACTTCAATCAGTCTTTTTATTTTCTGAAGAAAATTGTATTAATAAAAACAACTTTACACAGATTTTGTGCAATAACCAGATAGCAGTATAGACTGCAATTTTGCTTAAATACATATCGGTTTTAAGATACATATAAATATGCATTAAAGCTTAAAAGTTTTTTTTTTCCATAAGATTCCAAGTGAAGCCACCGTTCTTTGAGAAACTACTACAGCAAATCCCAAAGGACCATAGAATGACATGTAAAGAAAATAAGCTTTCAAATGTAAAAAAAATTAAAGAAAGAAAATCTATATACACCAAACACTAGCAAAATAAATAGCAGTAAACCTACAAACAAATTCCTGAATCAAGCCTGTTTCGTAAAAAAAAAAAAATAATAATAATAATAATAATAATAATAATTTATTTATGTAAAAAACAATTTCTTAGTTTTATATATATATATATATGAAACATTTTATTATTTTGTTAAATTGTATACATATTCATAAAAAATATATAAATTACTTACCTTTTATATAGTTTATATAAATTGTATACATATTCATTAAAAAAAAAAAAAAAAAAAATTACTTTTCTTTTATATCAGGAACAAGTCTGTGATGTACTGTCATTATTGAAATTAGAAAAGTGTATACATAAATATGGGCAAAGCTTCACCAGAAACACTGCTCTAATTTATACGTGATCTTGGAGTTGCTCTTCCTCACTGCATAATTCAATACGAGCTACTTAAATATGTGTTAATGTTTTCATTACAAAAATAAAAAACCACAATATAATGAAGAAAAAGTTTCTAAAAGCATGGATGTGCAATGTTTAGGTTTATAGGAGTTAAAGAGGGAAAGGGAAAAGTGCATGTAGATATGCATGTAGATACACAGTGCACATCAACAGCA
This sequence comes from Silurus aristotelis, assembly GCF_946808225.1. Lineage (NCBI taxonomy): Eukaryota > Metazoa > Chordata > Actinopteri > Siluriformes > Siluridae > Silurus > Silurus aristotelis. Next base: position 8,634,786 of record NC_139594.1, on the reverse strand, counting down.
ACATACATAACATCAGCGTCATAACTGTTTGAACTGCACGTTGTTGCTATAGCAGCAGTATAGGATTAAGAGGAAAAACACATCTATACACTCATAAAGATTTTAATACCACTAATATAGCATAAATATCATTTCATTTCATCTTCTCCCGCTTATCCGTAATTCGGGTCGCAGGGGCAGCAGTCTAAGCAGACTCCCCAGACACTTCTCCGTGTCCAGGGATCGGGCTGTCAAGGCCCCCTGCTTCGACTGCTGCCCAATCCCTTACGGTCCCTCCTGCAGGTGGTGAGCCCACGGGAAATAGCATAAATTATGGATAAAATATCCACTAATTTTAACAAATAGTTTACTGTTCTTGTCTTTTAAGAAAGATTAAAAGCCACCTCTTTTCTATAAAGATTGCTCTTTGTTTATGCTTTTCAGCATTAACCTGATTAAAAAAAGTGGGTAGAGGGAAAAAAAAAAAAAACTAAAAGAAAATCACAGGTTCATAGTAATGGAATAAACATACACTTCCAATATCCACACAACCGTGATGTTTTCCTATTTCAACAAAGAATCGCTCGCACTCCCATAATACAATATATATATTTTTTCCTCTCATTTTCTCAGAGTCGCCCGATGCACATTGTTCTCACAGAGGGAATTAACACGGTTGCCAGGCAACCAGGTTGCTGGCAGGTCCCAGGCTGCTCCTTAAGTAAGCTGGCGGCCTGTGTGAGGCCGAACGGAGCGTGCCCGTCTGCTCCGGGGCCTTCAAGTGCTAGCTGACATTTCAAAGACTTTCCCTGCAATTCATTATGGAACACGTCCAAAGCCTGATTAAAATGATTTGCTCCCCGATAATTTAACCTGCTGATTTTCCATCTGTCTTCCTTGCCAAGGTGCAGTGGAGGAAAAGACGGAGATGATGAAGAAGAAGAAGAAGAAGAAGTTAAGAAATGTACTTTTCGGATATAATAAATAGTATGAAATTATATAACTGCTACAGTCTTAAGCGTAGAGAAGACAATATGACTAAACTGTACTGAATAAAAATCTGCGTTCTGATAAGATATGAGATAAAAAGGCATAGGCTTAGCTGGTCAAACTGGTAGACAGGGTTGCATGATACATTGTGTTGTAATGCACAGTGTTTTAATCCCTTTTTTCCAGCGTCCTGCCACATGTCCTGCCTTTTAATAGCGAACGTTTTAACAGAATAAGGCTTTTTGTAAAAGTGTGTTTTTTAGGATAATATTTCGAGATTTTATGAAAAAAGATAATACATAAGTTATAAAGTGAAATATATAGTGGACAGCAACATGTTCGTGGGTGAGACGTGTGGATGATGATTAATATGCAGCTTTATGTGGATTTTTCTAAGCAGGAATAATGAAGCATTTTTATACAATAATGATTTATGCATTGCTTGATACAAATGACATCTTCATTTGAATAAAAAAGGAAATGGTCAGGTATAAATGCACGTCGATTTCTTATTTTATTTAGATAGACATCAAAATCTCGGTATCCCAGCTTGTCCCACACAAGCTTACTACTCATCTTTTATTTAATCTGCCTACATCTGCTCGGCCAACTGGTCGATCTTCTTGACCACCTGGTGAGTTATTTTCCGGCTTCCTTTTCCTTGATCCATAAACATGAGATTTTTTAATGGTCTTATTTACGGGTTATTTTCTTAAAAACAACTTGTCGACGGTGTAGCATTAATAGCGACCGTTCAGAAATTGTTTCCTTCAACATTACTAGAATTTACCAGCTGGCAATGGTTTGACAAGATTTGGCCTGATACACACTATAAAGAGGAAAGTATTGGGACACCTGACTTTTCCAGATATATCTGGCATCCGGTTACCACAAAGTTAAACACATACAATTCTATAGTTTATTAGGACCCAAAACTATTTAAGCATGACAATGCTCCTGTGCACAAAGCGAGATTCATGAAGACATGGGTTTAAGTGGAAGATCTTGAGTGGCCTGAAATTTTCTTTCGACAACAACCATTTTAAATACCACTAGGATGAACTGAAACGCTGACTACACCCCCGGCCTTTTCACCCTACATCAGTACAAGACTTTACTAACAACCTTAAAGCTGAATGAGCACAAATCTCCATAAATCTAATGGAACATCTTCCGAAAGTGAAATAAGGGTTATTATACCAGCAAATGGGAATTAAATGTGGAATAGGATGTTCAAATTGCACATGCGAATCTCACAGTTCGGTGTCCCAATACTTTTGTTCACACAGTGTATTTGGTCCGAATAAGCTGTATTTTTTTTTTCTTCTGCATCATAACTGTTGCAGTAGGTAAACTCATTAAAAGGAGCATATACTGTAAATGTCAGAAATAAACTAAATAAATTTGAAAAGGTCAACAAAACTGAAGTAAAAATGAGCAACGGCTCCAAAGCTCATCTATATTCAACTTTCCAAAAGTGCAAAACAGAAAAGACAGACATGAACTTGACTTTATTTACAGTAAAATAAATCAGCAGCGTTAACTTAATATTGCACGAAAGTACAAACTGTGCTCCTTCTAGTTTTTGTCTCAATTCACCTTGAAGCCACTTGAAATGTGTCTTTATTCCTCAAACATGGCCTTACATGAAAGAGAAAAATAATCCACTTGAGAAAAGGAAAGATTTCCTCAAAGCAAGGATCTCTCTCAAGCTTTACAGTCAACACGATCAGCATGGCTTCTCTCTTTACTATGGTTAATTATTGTACCATGGCTGTAATTATGTGACTGCAGCTGGACCACCCCTAATGTGTTGGGGCAAAAGGGCATTCCTATATAGAGCAAGTGAGAGCATCTCCCACCTCATCCTCTTTCTTAGCGGGCCATTACTTTCCCTAATTCCGCTAAAGTAGGTATTGTGCATTGCTGGGAAACTAGTGGTACTCAAAGGCACTGTTTTTTTTTTTTGTGGTTTCTTTTTTGTTCATAAACCAGTCCAGTCTGGCTGTTGGAGCACATTTGTTCTGGCAGATTGATCAGAGTTCAGGTTGTGGTGGAAATGTGCTTTCACTACCTTCTGCTGTCTCTCCTAATGAAACTCATTAAAAAACAGGGCACAACCACCTGCAGTGTGTGTGTGTGTGTGTGTGTGTGTGTGTGTGTGTGTGTGTGTGTGTGTGTGTGTGTGTGTGTGTGTGTGTGTGAGAGAGAGAAGAAAGAGAGAGAGAGAACGTGAGAGAGAGACAGCGTGAGAGAGAAAGAGAAAGAGAGAGAGAGAGAGAGAGAGAAAGTGAGAGAGACAGAGTGAGAGAGAAAGAGAAAGAGAGAGAGAGAGAGAGAGAGAGAGAGAGAGAGAGAGAGAGAGAGAGAAAGTGAGAGAGAAAGTGAGAGAGAAAGTGAGAGACAGAGTGAGAGAGTGAAAGAGAAAGAGAGAGAGAGAGAGAGAGAGAGAGAGAGAGAGAGAGAGAGAGAGCGAGCGAGAGAAAGAGAGAGAGAGAGAGAGAGAGAGAGAGAGAGAGAGAGAGCGCGAGCCTATGGCACATTCCTGGTGCAAAACGACAAGCTGTCATAAAGATCACAAATGACATTTTTACAAACCGTTGTATGGGCGTCTTGGCAGCCTTTGTGAAAAATCGTTTTTATAATCGATATGAAGATGTGCCAATATTCAAAGTACAAAGTTTTTAAAACATTTCCATAAATTGAATTGAGGTTTTTATTATATGTTGTAGTAAATGCCTATTTTTTGTTCTACTGTCAGATTAAATCAGAATTATAAAAGGTAGCAGACACTCAGTATGACTCAGTTGATGTCTAGCTTGAACACAATCATTTTAAGTGTAAAACCAGGTTCCAAATAACTGACAGAAACAACATAAAAACAGAATCTTAATGCATGTGAAATAATAAATATAGGAAAAGAAAACAGATTGTATACGTTTCATTAATATGATGATATGCTTGTTCACATGAGCGACAAATGATGAACGTTTCTGAAAAAACAGCCACACGTAATATGCTGTATTCAATGCTATTAGCTGCCGTCAACAGATAAGCAAAATCACACGTCTAGCGATAATGCATTCGAGAAAAACTAAAAACACCAGACACCGGATTGTGCCACAAACCGTTCCAGCTCACCTGACTGACGATAGTGGATTCTGAAAAGCTTAGGTAAAAATAATAAGCAAAATCACATTAACACATGGAGGCGCAACAGATTACTAGTTTCCTCCGTAGCTACGTATCGACCTCTCCAACACACTTTCAGGCTGAAAAATATCCACAGGCTACCAAGTTGGTGACCAAGACCCATTTATACCATCACTTTAGCACGGATTACCCTCAGATTCTGAGAGGCGTCAGTCAACTACCCCACCCTTCTGATTACCCCCCCAATGTAAATACTGTAACACTATTTTATATACACCCCTTTATAAATGTTAATAACAACATGGACTCAATCTGCCTCTGCACATGTTACATATTTTTTTTCCTTGCATTTGCGCTATAGTAATGAAATAATTTGTCATTTACATCTTGTGTCTTTAGTCTGTCTGTCCCTATCGTTGTTGTGATAGCCTGCTATGAGGATTCAGAGGAACAATTTTGAGGTATGGTGTTATTGCACACATGACGATCAACTCTAGAATCTTGAACGTGCGAGGTGAGGTGGCGTTTCCATGCAACACAGCTCTGGCTGCTTCAAGATGTGGATCAATAGCTTGATGTGAGCTTGTGGGGAGATTTGGTGACACTGCAAAAATAAAATCGACACTTAAAGTAATAAGAATGTGCATTTTTATCAACTCTTTTAGATAGAAAACAGGCAACAGAGTGTGCATAGGGTAAAAATAATAATAAAAAAAAAACACTGAGAAATATAACCCAATCAGTGCCGCCTAATAACCACTGAGCGTTGTGGAACTGTTGATTAATGGCATTAGGAGAGGCGAATGCATGTAGTGTATTAACTGTAAATTGGTCTTTGGAGGTGTGGGGGTCTTGGAGGAAAACACTTGTTCATTTACATATTAATTCATTTTCACTGCAATTCATTTTAATATGGAAAATACACATTGTTGATATCTGTACTTGTTAAAAATGACATTACAAGGTAAGGAAGATTTAGCAATAATTTATTCACACTGGTATAAAAACGAATATCTTGCACTGAACATATGTACAAAATAATTTTTGAGAAATATCTTGAATTTTTTTTTAGAAGTTTTCTTTTTATTTGAATAAACTACCAACCCTCTTTCTATATATTCCAGGATGTATATCTTCTGTATCAATTGCCCAAGTATTTTTTTCAATTATATATTTTTTAATTCATTTCATTTTTTATATTGTTATATATAATTTAACACATCAGACAACTGTCTGAATGATATAATATTGGATTCTAAATCATCCCAGAAATATTAAACAAAATTTCCTGATCTTGTCATCATATTTTCAAAACAAATTAAAATCACACATGAATCGGATACCGTATTCAAGCTTTCTACAGAATCCACGCTTGTAGCAGCGAAAGACAAACCCGCCGGTCCCGAGCGTAATGAATTCATGCGAGGGCTATTTTGCTCCTGTAGTAAACACCCGTAAATGCTTAGTGGTTACGGACACTCTTGTGAGCCTTAAACCGAGATGAATATGCACAGTGGTAGCTCTCCAGTTTGCTGAGAAGAGAGAAGCTTACGCAATTAATGAGGAATGCGACTAGAAGGAGCCCATGGAGAGAGAGCAAGAACATTGCCTCCTCTTCCTGCCTCTAAACACCATTAAGGAGTTTGTGCTTTGCCGAGGCGAGGCGTGCGCTGCCGGCACAGCTGCCAATAAGGGCTCAGTTTACCGCAGCTGAAATGTCCATGGTATTTGTCTGATGCCTTGGCTGCGAACAGAGACACATTGAATTATCATGACTGGAGAGCAGAGCACAACTCATAGCTGAAATAATGATTTCTATCTACAGTCTAGCTGTGGACACACAGAAAACATTGAGTTTAAAAAAAAAAAACCTACAAAAAAACAAAACTGACCTTCAGTCAGTAAAAACACTGCACTGGACAAGATTTCTATTGACTAGTTATGACTGTGGATTAGAAAGATCATAGATGCTGGAAAAAGAGTTCTAATGGCTGCAGTATTGCAGGTTTTAGGACTTGGAAAAACACACTGACATAAGGGAAACATTGACCTTTGCGAGGGACCTGGCTGCGGCAAAAAGCTCCATATTCAGCACGGGTGGCAGGGCAGGGCTCCAGAACCTGCTGCAGGGACCATTAACGGCTAAAATATGCAGCAGGCATTCAAAGCATTAACAGCTGACAACGGAGCTGCATGGCATCGGTGTGGTCTCCAAACAGAAGGCCGCTTTTAAAAGCAGGCGCCTGAGTTGGATCTGGTTTAGGTGCCTCTGTTTCCAAAAATGACAACTGGCTTCCAGGTTCGTAAATAAACAAACGGCCCACACGGAATATCCCTGCATTCAAAATCTGTCCCCCGAAAACTATGCAACTTTATATAATTTGCAATTAAGACGTCTCTAATCACCTCACTGACAGGTAATGAACAAATTGGCTGTTTTCTTTATTATTATTACGATTCAAATGCCTGACTCTATAGAATATACAAGACAAGGATTATTTCTGAGAAATGTAATTACAGCCTGTTCAGTTGTCTCCAGACCCACTGTCTCACCAATCTGTCTTACTTACTGCCAGGGTCATCATTTCTGTAATTTCACAAAGCTTATCTAACTGTTCAGACCACTGTAAGACCAAATTGACCGGTCAAATTAATTAAAAGTAATTCAAGGCGCTTATTGCATGAATAAAACATGGAAATGAAAGCTGGTTGTTTTAAAGAGCTTAATTGACTCATCGGAATACATTTGTTCTTTTTAAATACTGACAGGTATTTGAAAAGATACTGAGACTGATGAGGAAAGTAAAGGTTTTGGTAACACGTCAATAACAAGACATTTGTGGCAAAGAAAATTAGACCACTCAGCAAAGGTGAAGACTGATGACCCGGGCCTATGAGTGTGATCTTGACTCGGTCGTATGGTTGATCTGAGCTTTAAGGTATTTAAAACAGCTTGTCGAAAATAGGGTGGCGATGGTTTTGTTTTTTATAAAAAAGCATTAGGCATTATGCTTTCAGGTCCTGGCACAGACAGCGCTGTCTGGACTGGACAGGAATAGACGGTTGAGAGGAGCGCCTCGTGGCCTACTATAATGTGATTCCTGAAGCGTCTCTCTCTATCAGTAATTAATTCTCAATTAAAGTGAGCAGCATAGAGGCCTGACACCAGAGACCAAAAGCGGGAGGGAGAAAGAGAGCGCAGAAGCCACATCGTCGTCTCATTAGTAGATTTAAATTGATCAGATACAGCTGCTCAATAACAAAGAAGGAAGACGTCCTCAACCCCATTTTCCTTTTTTTTTGTATCCAAAAAAATCTTCTAATAGATAAACACCCAAAGTCAAAGAAGACATCAGGCACAGAGAAGGAAGTCTGAAGAGCTGCAGATGGGATTGCTAGATACCAGGGTGATTAAATGCCACTCAGCAACTATGCATTTGTATTGAATTACAGCAGGCTTGTCACTTTAAGGCCGGTCTTCTTCCCTCGTAACTTGCATTCACTGGGACGCCAACTCCTTTGCATTAACATACCCATCACTATTCATTTTCTGCTCGATGATTTGTCACATTAAAAAGCTCCAGTCATGCTAGCAGGTACAAAACTCTGCGAAAATCTCGCTCGTCCATTATGCAAAGCAAATGTGAAAGACTGAAAATTAGATTTGCCGCCTGGCTTGTAGTTCGCTAATGGCTTACAGTAGGTAATGCAACAATGACGGTAATGCGGAAAGAGGAAGAAAACAAACAAACACAAACTCCACTTACACACAACGATGACTTTCAAACACTGCAAAATCAACCCGAAATTCCAGGAAAGCTTTTCAGAATATAAACTTGCAGCTAGCAAATGTTCATCCTTATATTCTGTAATAACCAATACCATCCCAAAAAGCTTTGAGATGTAATTTAGAAATAATGTAAAAAAAAAAAACACTGTTCTTAAACATCAGCCATTACACTAATGCCCCTACGGGTTTGGACTGCACTAGTTGTTTACTCCATCTTGTGCATAAGTGAACTATCTTTCTATATTAAGCATTAATATGTTCTCTGACATTTCTGAAGAACTTCCTCACACTCTGTGAGCTAATTAGTTATACTTACTATTCAATTCCATTAATGCGTTAATTCATTTGAACCTGCAGCTTCATTAATAAGCTCTTTCATTGTAACAGCACAATTAATACATTAGTATAATTAGGCTTTTAATTTTCCATGGGTTTTTTTCCTCAGGAACATTTAACAATTCTGGAGCAAAATGTCCCAAAAATGGCAACTGAGCCTCCCTATATTTATATTCATATAAGTCACTTGAAAATAAAATACACTATACAACCGAATGAACATGAACACCTGATAATCACAGCTACATATTAAACAACCGACAATGAAAAACATATTGGGAAGGTTTCGCATCAGTTTTGGAGCCTGGCTGTGTGGGCTTTTGCGATCATTCAGCTACAACAGCATTAATAAGATCAGGCACTGATGTTGGGTGAAGAGGTCAGGGTGGCGGTCAAGTGTCCCAGGTCATCTCGAAAGGGTTTAGTGGGGTCGAGGCCAGAGATCTGTGGAAAGTTCTTTCGCTCCATCTTTGACAAACCATGTCGGCATTAGCCTTGCATTGTGCGCTGGGACGTTGGATATTGTCATGCTAGTCTAAGCCAATTAGTTCCAGTGAGAGGAAATTGTAATGCTACAGTACAGAAATCCATTGTAGATACTTGTGTGCTTTCAAAAGTGTCTGTTTGCTTAAAAAATGACCATATAAACTGCGTAATATTTCATATTAAACAAAGCTTAAATAGATCCAAATCCAATCGCACATTTGGCTTTATTAAAATATCGCTAAGCTTCATAAAATTGTAGTTTTTAAATACATTACCATCATTACACAAGCACCAAATGCCATAGATATAACAATTTCTTTCATTCTCTGCCTTCAAGTTTGATTACTGGTATATTCTGGCTACTGGATGGATATTTTTAAGTTGAGCATTGATTTCAGACACACTGACTGCAAATGCAATGCCTCTGCATATTTCTTTATCCTAATTTTCATTTAATCCTCCATACAAGCAATGGCACAGTAAACATGACCTAGTTTGGCATACTTTAAAGTCTCTCACTGTGGCTACTTTTTTCATATCAGGAGGAAACTTTCTCTGAGCTTTTTTGCTGAAAGTTTCATTTTAGCTGTCAAGCGCTTTAAACCACTATGGACCAAATGGCCTATCACGTCAACAGGTGATGGCAGCCTCAAATGAAAAAACATCCAGCATTTCATAATACGTTTGCTCGGCAAAAGCATTTTATTTTCACGTTCTGACCTGCTCTTTGTGGGACTTAGGTGCTGTGAAGCTTAATTAAGGATTTAGCAACAAACTATTTTCTTGGCATCTATTATGTAAAACTGTGTTTACCTGAATTATCGCAATCGTTGCACATTGCACATCCTTGCTAAACATATAATTAAAGGTTTCTATTGTGACAATAGAGTCAGTTTTTTCCCCCGCAAACTCAATGAAAGTAAACACTTCTCAAATGAGCTGCTGCAAAATAAGCTGTCTCGAAAGAAAAGCTACTGTGATGACACCATATCCTTTACTCTGATACAGTGGTTATGAAGGATATTATCAGAGTAAACATGAGAAATGGTTAAACCTAGAACATTATAACAAGTCCAAATCATTCCTTATAAGAGAATGTTTCAGTAATGTTTTAGTTAGGAAGCAAAAAATACATTTCAGGATCCTAAAGTAACCCATATTTCTGAGAATGTATCCAAACTGTCTGTCCCTCGTCTGTTCATTTGCATCTTATGGTCTTTCTCTTTTACTGTAGGTGAACCACCACCATGTTGAAACCAGATTCTTCTCATTCCTAGTTCTGCGATGGTGTAATAATCTCCTCCTAAGCTTAAAACATTCATGGATGCAATGTTCTGGTTACTGCATGTGTGCATTTCCTCACACCTTTCTCACACATAGTGGTTTGACTTTAGATGTAATGTGCATGGTGCCTTGCAATATATATATATATATATATATATATATATATATATATATATATATATATATATATATATATATATATATATATATATAGTGTGTGTACAGTAAACACTATCAAAATACTTTAGTGATTTGTATTTTTGTAGGTTTAGAACAATACAAAATACATTGTAAGAAGTCTACTTGATGACATCATAAAATTGCAGCCTCTGACTGGTGCCTATTCAGTATTTTGCCCAGACTGGTTGAAAACTAAAGAGAAAATCGACCCTTATGGAAAAAGGTGGTGAAGATAAGAAACATGCAGGCTGCCAGCTTTTAAACAGGTGTCCAGTAAATGATAAAGATTTATGTAATTGCTGAATATTGTACCCTGATTGAAATAGCTGTTTATTATGATCATGATTTTGCATGCAAATCCCTGATACATAATATATTATTATATTTATGATTAACATTCAAATGATTATTTAGTTAGACACTAGCTGCTATGAATACAGGTGCCACCAGTTGTCTTCTTATGAATTACGTGTTTGTTATTAAATCAGTGTTGCTAATGCAACGTAGCCTTTTGTTACCAAACACCAAATAACTCAATTATGAGTCATTCGCAAACTGTTAAACATTAAACTGTTGGTTACTTTAAAACTAACCTTCATCTGGCAGATCACAGCGATTATGTATGTGAATATTTGATCTGTTAACTGGTTGCATATTTCAGATTTAATGCATGACTTGAAAAGAAAAAGGCTGATGCTATCAAACAAAAGTTAGTGTAATGGTGAAGGGCAGCTCAAATAGGCCAATTGATGGAGAGTTCAAAATACAAAAATGTAGTTTGTTTTTATACATGGTGTGGCTACTTTTTAGTTTATTTTTAAAATACTTAGAGTTAAGGTATTTTGTATTTTATTTAAAAATACATTTTAATTTATCTTTGCCCAGCCCTGCTTATTAGAAGTAAACTTACCATGTTAATCAAATCAAATCAAATCAAATCATATTTGATTTGATTTGATTTGATTTAATAAACATGGTAAGTCAGTGAGTATTGGGCTGTCTATCATCACACATCTCAGTTTTCCAACCATTGCTTGGTGAAGAAAATTGGTTGGAGCTTATTCATGTAAAATAGGAAGGAAATTGTATGTGGTCTTGGTTATATGACAGTCGATATTCTCTCTGTTTTACCAACTAGGAGTCCCTCAATTCTGGAATACAGTATGTCATTTTATCAGACCAAACCAAAATGTGATTCCTTCTTTACACACGTCAGAGTTTCTCACGACAAAGAGGAAGTACATTTACTGACAGGTTTGCTTGGATTTGGTGGGACACTTAATAAAGAGCTAGAAAGAAGGAGTACCAGATTTCTGTGTAGAAACCCAGCGAAAGAGATTTATGTTGATTTCAGCAGGTTGATTATAAGACTAAAGTGGAACTGAAGCAGGTATGTAAGAGGAACTGTATGAAGGCTACTATTTCAGTGATACAATCATCTCAGTAAGCAACCAACCGACCATAGACACATCCACAGCAACAGTGCAATTAGGCCAGAATGGAAGTTCTTTTATATTTCTGAGCAAAATCATTTATTTCCCATACACAAAATATCAATTTCTCAGGGCCAGCCTTGGTATGGAGTAAAGTAAACTAAGCGAAGGGCTTAAAAGCTAAGCATTCACAATCAGCATGCTCTAAGCTCTCAAATTGAGGCCTAACGAAGCACTGGGAGAGGGACTGTGATTTTTATTTATTTATTTTGTTTATTTTTTACTTTAGAAATGACTATTACTAGAAGCTATTCTATGTATTACTAAGTTGTAATTCTTTTATACTGAATACTTGAATTGAATGGCTTAATCCAACCTTCAATAACAGCATGTACCTGGACTTCTTGTGTCTCTTTTGCAGTCATTTTATAAATAACAAAGAGCTTGTCTGCAACAAAAAGACCGAATATTACAATACACAACTGAATTATCAGATGAATTGCCTAAATAGCTGCATTACGAATAAAGCATGCCCCTTTGTATTTTTGTGTCAGAAATTTCCTTATAAAGAAAACAGTTAGAAAGCAGTCATTACGCATTGTAGGTGGGTGATTCAAACAAAGCCCGTGCCCAGCATTGTGAATCCCTCCTGCTGGAATGCAGTGAAAGAAGCTGATTAAAAGGTTTTGAGCTCAGTCCTGTATTATGGCCTGCAGCTCCTGAGCTCATTTCTGGTGCACAAGGCCAAGAGGTGCCATTTATCTTCTCAGTCTGAACTCCACAGGGCTCGGCTCCTACACCTGCACCTGCAAAGCCACTGTACAGCCAAACCTGTAGGAGTTATTCAACATGGCTTCTAATTCAAATTATTAGAAAAAACCTTGTTTCAAGGTGCAAGTAATTATATTTTGAGATTAAACTGTGGATGCAGTAAAAAAAAAAAATTGTAACGCCATATAATCAGTGATCTGCCACTAGGGGGATTTTGTGATCATGGTGATGGTGAACATGACCAAAATGAATAAGAGTTTGACATTAAGTTGCATCCTTTTGTTGGTTAATCTTAGGAGATGATTGAAAAAATAATAGTTGATTTAAAAAACTAGTGATTATGACACTACAGTTACTACGCCATCTTTACTTTTTTCTTTACTCGGTCTAGAAACTATACCCTGTAAACCTGTGGATAAACGAGGGATTTTTTTTCATGTTTTGTATGTACTTATTTAAATTCGAACTACTTTTACATTGTTTTTACCCTTGATTAATTTATGCAGGATGGTTCCAGATTGAATGTATGCCATACTTTGCATACATGTGACTCATACAAATCTAAACTGTCTACAGAAAATATTAAACAGTGTGCATAGATTTATATGCAGATATATTTATATTTATATGAAGTATGGTTTCTAAAAAAGCATGCCTTGTTGATCTAATCATTAATGACCTTTAATTATATTTGTCGTTGAACATGCTCTGCAATTCTATAGATTAGCTATTCATGAGCTTAAATATATGCATTATTTATTGGCCTATTTGCATGACAAATGGACCTAACGATTAATTGTGATAATTAATGGAGATTGTGTTGAAGTTGAGAGATCTGATTTTAAATACCCTTCTTACAAAGTGCCCTCACTTAGATTGAGAGCTACATTTTTCTGAATAATTGTTTACAGAGAAGAGAGCAAGAGAAAGAGTCCATGACCTGAATTCTCACATTAACACTCATCATAAAAATGAGATAATTTCCACATTATGAAGTTGTTCGGAAGAAAAAGCGAAAAGTTTCTCTTGTGTTGTTTGGGAGCAGATGGTCAAACAAAACTCATAGGACAAAGAAAAACTAGGTTCATTTATTAGTATTGATGATGCTGTGTCACACATTTCCTCATCCATTCTTTCTTTCTGTTTAGAATCACACTGGTTTAAATTCCCCATGTGCTTATTTTATGTAACAAAACCAACCAATCTTAGCACCCAATCTGTGCATGGGTTTGGTCCATGGTGCATGTGAGAGTCAGACTGTATCCTAGAGTCTGTGGGAGTGGGTGGGACTGGTTTATGGTGTGTTAGGAAGTGCGTGGGATTGTGGGCAGGATTGTCTGTAAAAGTGGAAAAAATGGTAAATAGTGTTTTTGAGAGTAGGCATGATTGGTGTATATTGTTTTTGGGAGTGGGTGGGATTGGTGTGTATATTGTCTAAGAAAGTGTGTAAGATTAGTGTATAGTGTTTTTGGGAGTGGGTGGGATTGGTGTGTATAGTGTCTAAGAAAGTGTGAAGGATTGGTGTATAGTGTCTAAGAAAGTGTGAAGGATTGGTGTATAGTGTCTAAGAAAGTGTGTAAGATTGGTGTATAGTGTTTTTGGGAGTGGGTAGGCTTGATTTGTAGTGTCTGTGGGAGAGGGTAGAATTGGTGTATAGTGTCTGTGGAAGTGGGTAGGATTGATTTGTATTGTCTGTGGGAGAGGGTAGAATTGATGTATAGTGTCTGTGAAAGTGGGTGGAATTGGTGTATTGTGTTTGTGGGAGGGGAATTAATTGGTGTATAATATTTGTGGGATGGGTGGGATTGGTGTATAGTGGGTGGGATTGGTTTATAGTGTTTGTGGGAGTGGGTGGAATTGGTGTGTAGTGGGTGGGATTGGTGAATAGTGCTTGTAGGAGAAGGTAGAATTGGTGTTTAGTGTCTGTGGAAGTGGGTGGAATTGGTGTATTCTGTTTGTGGGAGCGGGTGGGATTGGTGTATAGTGTTTGTGGGAGTGAGTGGGATCGTAGTATAGTGTCAGTAAGAGTAGGTGGGATTTGTGTATAATGATTGTTGGAGTGGGTGGGAATGGTGTATAGTGGGTGGGATTGGTGCATAGTGTTTGTGGGAGTGGGTGGGATGGGTGTATAATGTTTGTGGGAGTGGGTGGGATCGTGGTATAGTGTCTGTGGGAGTGAGTGGGATGTTTGTATAATGATTACAAACTACTGCTACTCACTTATAAAGCACTAAATGGTTTGGCTCCCATGTATCTATCCAGTCTCTTAATACGCTACAATCCGTCACGCTCCCTGAGATCTCAAAACTCTGGGCTTCTAGTAGTTCCTAGAATAGCAAAGTCCACTAAAGGCGGTAGAGCATTTTCACATTTAGCTCCTAAACTCTGGAATAGTCTTCCTGACAGTGTTCGGGGTTCAGATACACTCTCCCAGTTTAAGTGCAGATTAAAAACATTTCTTTTTAGCAAAGCCTACACATAACACACATCACACACATCACATCACAACCTTGTGCTCCAGAACATCTGATCACATGCACATTATCAACTTGTGCTGTTAATATCATGAACAGCAGCTACGCTAATTCCTCTCCACTGCTTCTCTTTCTCTCCCCATCCCGAGGCATCCTGAGGTTTGGCCAGCTCCAGTCACGTCCCACCTCGTGAAGATTATGGACCTATGGATGATCATGGAGATGTAGATGCCGAGTGTTTAAAGGCCCTGGCATGGAGAAGCTGATGCTGGATCTATGATGATCACAAATTGTTCTGTATTGTTGAAAGATTTATGACCAAACTTTTGATGTCACCCATATGAGGATGGGTTCCCCTTTGAGTCTGGTTCCTCTCAAGGTTTCTTCCTCATATCATCTAAGGGAGTTTTTCCTTGCCACTGTCGCCACGGCTGCTCATCAGGGACAAACGCACACCTTCACCTTCACTGTTGTTTTCTGTAAAGCTGCTTTGAGACAATGTCTGTTGTGAAAAGCGCTATACAAATAAACTTGACTTGACTTGACTTGATTTTCGTGTGTTTGTGGGAGTGGGTGGGATTGATAAATAGGCTGTCAGTGGGATTGTTCAGAATTGGTCTTCTGTAACACTGGATGTTTTATCTGGTGTATGACCAAATAATAGTGTCCTCTTTTTCTTGCCTAAGCAAATTAAGTGTGTAACAGGTCACAAGTTGCTCTGATGAGCTTTTTAGTAAGATATAAAAGTCAACACTTTATAATGGTTTGACATTTTCCTACTTCGCTTTACGGCTAAATGAATCTGCCTCACCACCACGGCGGTGGGCTGTGTAGAGCTTGCGTCCACCATGTCTAGCCTTTACACATACTCCCTACAGATTTAAGTGTTACACACACACACACACACACACACACACACAAACACACACACACACACACACAAACACACACACACACACACACACACACACACACACACACACACACACACACACACACACACACACACACACAACAGATCTGAGGGTTCCAGTTTCTCCCACAATGAATCTTAGGCTTGCTCTTTTTTCTAGAGCAGATTGCTGTCTGTCTGCCCACACACTGCTGTCAGGTGTGCACATTTCCACATGTGGAATGGAGAACAAACAATCAATGTGCCATGTTTATCATTTGTATAAAAGAGGCTTCCACTTAAAAAAGGCAGGATATCATATAAACCTACTAATGATCCAGACTTTCCTTTTGTCCTTTTTTTCACTATACATAAAGGAGATTTGCTCATGAATGCCAACTCCTGGTATAATCCTAATTTATTATTTCCTTAACTCCTAACAGGGCAGGAACTTTGAAACCTAACATGCATTCTTGGCAAGTTGATTCTGCATCGCTCATAAATATTTCTAGGTCTTAGGCTTATCTCATATCATATAAATCGTTTTATGAATTAATAGATTATTAAAGCAAAATCAAGGCATCACAGACACACATACACTATATTGACAAAAATATGTGTACAAATTTATAGATTCATATGTGGTTTTAAACATCCCATTACATCCTTTAATTGATGGTATAATAACTTCCACTTTTCTGAGAAAATGTTCCACTACATTTTGAAGTGTGGTTGTGGAGATTTGTGGTCATTCTGCCACAGGGGTTGTGGTAAAGCCAGGTACTGTAACACTGTATTTCACAGTGTTTAACTCCAACCCATGTAAACCATATCTTCATTCAGCTTGCTTCCTACAAAGAAAGCTGAAACAGGTTTGGGTCTCCAAGTTCTACTGAAGGGAATTTTTTTTTTTTTAGATATTCTATACACTTGTTTGCCTCCAACTTTGTGGTAAAGGTTGGTGTCCCAATACTCCATATAGTGTATGTGTCTGTTTAAATTAATCTGTATGTGTACTGTTAAATTAATCTGAATTCATCTGGATGTATATGTTCTGGTTGAAATCTGGTTTTGGGGAAATATGTACATGAGGAAATGATGGCTACAATAAAATCTTATCTTTTTAAGAATATTATTTGCCTCAAACAGCAGCAAGGTCTTTTTTTGCTAGAAAAAAAGTAACAATATGTTATTATGGTTTATGGAAATTAATTCATTTTGTATTTTTATACAAATATTGGAATATTTTAAGACTGATATTTGTTTAGCCACAAACTATTTCTAGAAAAAAATATGCATGAATCTAAGGTAAATATGAATATAGAGCTTCAAAATACAAATAATCTATTTCACAAGCTTTTCTCTTCTTCATTTGTTTAAATGATAACAATGGGATCAGAATCTGCAGAAGTAAATTTTGCATGATTAATATATTCTTAATATTTTTCTTCTTGCTGCACATGGAATTTCCAGCTGCTATAGTGTCCTCCTTCATAGTCTTTTAAAAGCACATTGTAACCACACACATTTTCAAAAGTTTGTGGTCACCTGATCATCAAACTATATTTAGAAATTATTTAGTCCCGCTTTGCCATCATAATATTCTACACTCGTTTGGGAAGATGTTCCACTAGATGTTGGAGTGTGGCTGTGATCATTTAATTACAAGAGCATTAGTGAGATCATTGATTTTGGTTGAGGAGGCCTAAAGTGCAGTTAGTGCCCCGGTTCATCCCAAATGTCAGGTGCAGGGACCTCAGTATGTGCAATAGTTTCAGAGTAGTACAAGAAATCTAATGCAACAGCATAAAGAACGTGTTCTACAGCCTCATGCTTCAAATAGTTTGGGGAAAAATCACACATGGGCATGAGGTTCAGGTGTCCACAAACTTTAAGGCATGTATTATGCATAGTAATTGTGGATGTACAGTCTGGCCATTAAATTCAATGCCCTAAAATAAATCAAAACCAGCAAACAAAAAACCTACAGTGTGTATTTTTTTAATATAAATTGCTTAAAAACCAAACTTTAACATCAGATTTGCATTTGAACAACTAATGAACACACTATACCTAGCAACATCTACCCCAACACGGCACATGCAATTTTCCACACAAATCCAACTCCGCTTCACTTGTTTCCCGCCAGGTGTCCAACTTGACATTTGAACTGTGCGGTAATTGTGAGAGAAACAGAGCAAGAGATCATAACGGGCTACTCATCTGTGTTCTAATGATTTGTTTTCCCTCCTCATACCACCTGCTTTCAACTTCTGTTGGCTTTTTTTGGTTCTCAATACATTTTAATAAGGGATAATAAGCTTAAGCTTACTTTTAGAAAATACATTTCTAAATAAAATCTAAGTATTGCTGTTTTGAGTCTTAGAAATAACTTGAAAAAACAAAAAACTTAGCACAAGCAGCTCAATCATTGAAACCCTTCGACTGATTATTTTGATTTGTAGCGTATTTCATGCGTTCTGATAAGCTCAGCACCCCATTATAGCTAGAGCCCAACAACTGGTTTGAACTGGATGGATTTTAATATATAGTTATGATTTTTTTAACACTTCTTGATCAAGTCATCAATTTCATATTGATCATGTGTACACTTCAATTAGCAAGTTAGCAAGTGTCTCCTATGTTTGACTGGAAGTATCGTTGCATTGCGTGAAATAAATGTAAGAAATGTCAAAAACATAAAAAGGATGAATAGAATAGGAAAACCCTTTCATGGTTGATTGTCAGTCCATGACAACCTGCCACCCCAGTTACTGAAGTGCTTTGCAACTTTCAGCAGATGCTGCATGCCACGAGAGCTTTTAATCAAAAGCAAACCTTACAAACAGCCTCTGTGGATGATGGTAGCTCTCAGCCTCAAAGGATTATATGGGTGCTTTTGTGCTAACTGCAATGCTGACTGGAATCGCTAGGCTCCTTTTTGCTCCTGCAGTGACAACAGACTTATTTATTTAAGAGCAGGAGGGAGGAGGAGTGGACGAAGACGGATGAGAGCCAAGGCCTTGGGGGAGAAAGCAGGCTCGCCCTTTGGATGCCTCGGCTGACTGATGAGGGTCCTCAATAATTAACTTCATAAAGCAACCCCTTGCAGCGAGCAGGTGCATTACGACTGGGCCACACAAATCGCTGCTATTGAATTAAATCAGCCGACGCCATTTGTCATTCGAACTTCCTTCCAGCAAAACAGCATTGATTCCGAAAACAAGGTGTCGGCTCAGCGCGGAAATCAACAGGCCGTCGCTATGGGGTGTCCCAAAAGTCTCCAAACACAAGAGAAATTAGCACCTTATTTATAAAACATCCTCTTCATAATTGCCATTTCTTCGTCGCCATACACAGAGTCATTTTTCCCAACTTTGGCTCCATGTTTTGTAACAGTGTTGTGTGTGATGTGTATTCGTCATTAAACAGCTGGAGTGGATCTCGTGTGGTCCACACACAAACACACCTTGGGGCTAATCAAGCATAGTTAATCCAAGCGTGTACTGTAGGCAGGAGGTGGGAGGAAACCAGAGCATTTAGAAGAGACACATTTGAACCCAATGAGAGCTTCTGAAGCTCCATAAAAGTTCAGAAGTAAGAACCGTAAAGCTGTGAGTCAGGTTTTCGTTTCCACCTGCCTGCAGTATCTTCTGACAAATGCTAGTTGGTTCACTTAGACATAATTTAGTCCTTTAACCTACAGTGACCCTGAGCAGATAAAGTCGTTAGTAAATATGAATAAATGAAAGTAAATGTGTAGCGCAGCACCGTACAAGTGCCCAATACGCTCTCATGTTAATGAACGAAGCCTTTCTTTGTCCTATGAGCTCCAGCCTACAAGAAATTAAAATCCACCCACTCATGCAAATGTTTCATTGAGTCCAGTCTGATCTCAGTCTCGAAACACTATTGAACTTTGTAAATAAATGGAAATGCTTCATCAACATCTGCTCATGCGACTTTATAAGGCTTGAAAGGTTTTATGTTTGACTTTATATTTGCTTTTTAAAGATTCATATTTCTTCATATTGTGTTGTTTTTGTTTACCACACAATGTGTAGCTGCAAGGGTTTAATTGGAGATGGCACTGATCCGATACCCAGCATCATTCTCAGACAGAGACACACAAGATGTAATGAACTGGATATTGGATCCTGTAACAAACAGAAACTGAAACTGAAAATGTTTACATACTATGAATAGACCGAGTTCATTTTACTTTCACTAGGAATAATTACTTAATTTATTTAAACTTGTATTATTAATATATTATTATATCATATTTATACACGTGTATAAGAGTGGAAATTGAGAATCTCCCACGGCCTGCACAATCACTAAATCAGATTATTGTTGTGCATCTCTGGGGTGTTTTCGAGAAGCAATTCAGGAAAAGGTTTCCTTCACCAGCAACAAGTAGTGACCTGGCAAATGTTCGGCAAGAAAAATGGGTTAAAATCCCTCTGGCAACTGTGCAGGACTTGTATCTGTCATTCCCAAGATGAATGAATGCAGTATTGCCCTCAAAAGGAGGCACCACACCACACTAATCAATTATTGTGGTCTAAAACTAGGTGTTTCTGTTTCATTGTCTAATCCTTGTATATATAAAGCTTTAAGTATCAGCTGATTATTTCATAATGGTAGTGGTTTGGAAAAATAAAACCCAGCATTAATAGATGATTCTGTTAGCAGAGGGAGCTTCCTGCTTTTAATACTTTCTTTTTCTTCCAAGTCATTTTCAAAAGATGTCTACTGGCCCATTTATCTCACAGCATTGAACCAATTGAAGAAGGAGCCAGAGAAAAATAAACAGTACCGATACAGAGTAGTGCGATGTCTAACGTTTCGGAACAGTAATAGTAATAAGACAGCAAGTCTAAATGCAAATCAGCAAACAAGGTGCAACTTCAATTCAATTCAATTGAATACAGCCAATACTCTGCTCAGGTTAATGAGAGAAGATTTACTTATGATGAGTTGTGTTTGCTAAACGACTCCCCTGTCCTTCTCTGTCCACTGTGAAAACGTGTGTGTGTGTATGTACGGGTGTGTGTACGCGATATATGTGTGTATGCGGTATGTGTGTGCTGCCTGATCTGCAGTACTGTAGGGAATACTGACATGCTGTAGTTCTTTAATAGAGATGGCTCTATTCCGATGGCACTTTATTTACTGTCTCTGTGTACACACATGCACACACAACCCTTCTATAGAGTATGTTCGCGGCTATAGTGTCCGATAAGCCTCACACAAAGGTTTTGTAAATTTACCTGGGGTAAGAAGCAAGGCTCTAAGGCGCATGACTGCGACACTATCATTGTCAATCCTGTTTTCAGTCCCACGCGCGAACATCACAGCATTAGCGGGTGCTTTTAACAGAAAAGTAATCCTTTTGCTTTGAGGGACTTCACTTAACATGTTTGACTGATGTAGCATCTCTGTGCTTCCTGGTGGCTCTTAAAAGGCACTGCTAAAACCCACTGTAGTAGAAGCCATTTCATGTACTGAATGCACTGGCTGGCAAAACAGTCCATAATGGGTAGAGACATCAAAGACTTCCAATAATAAATGATGAGGAAAAAAAAAAATCAGCAAGATGGAGGATAAAGCAAGGACAAAGCAACGAAAGGTAGCACCAGCATCTCTTACTCCACCAGCTACTTTGATCTTCAATGAGAGCAAAGAGCACTTTGCTCCAGTCGGGTAATTATCACTATCATGAAAATTTCATGCACACTAAAGGGGGAGACCAAGGTGGTACTACGTTGATGACTTTTAAAGCCCCTTGCAGTTTACCAGATACCCTACACATTGGTATTCGCAATCGAATATTTCTGGACTTTTAACGATTTTTTTCAGCGTGTACGTGCATATGACTGAGGGAAGTAAAAACAGAGCTGAAGGAGGCGCTGCGCTCGGCGAGTTTGGGCTTTGAAAAAGAGCAGCGTCTTTTAGACTGCAGCACAATGATTGCTCAGCATGGAAGGCTGATAGGAATCAGCCAGCGCTGTGAAGACAGCTCCTTGCTGACGATCCAAACCACCACTTATTTCACGCTACATTAAAAGACCAAAGGGCCACTTTCATTTCCGACGCCCAGGCAAAACTGACAAGTAAAAAAAAAAAAAAGAAGAGGGGAAAAAAAAAACATACTATCACCAGAAAGCATTTTCTGTTAGTGACTTTAAATTGTTTTGGTCAGTATCCACATACACACTGTGTACTGTCATTAGTAGCTCTTCAAGCACTTATTAGATCTAACAGCAAAATGCGATTTATACATTAAAAGAGAAATTCAGACAATTTGATAGGTTTAAAAGGAACATCTATATTCAGAACGCAAAGATCTGCAACGCCAAGTCAGCAGACACTTTAACATTTGAACACCTGATCAAATTCATTCTGTGATGCCCCAAGACTGTCGCTTTTTTCAATATTTTTACAATAACCTAATCCTCGTTACTTATCCATTTTTACTGGATAACTATAAACAGCATTGCGCTTCTCTTATCTGAAGTGTGGTGTAATCTTGAAAAACAGCAGCTCCCACTTCAGTTCTTCTGTAATT
This sequence comes from Silurus aristotelis, assembly GCF_946808225.1. Lineage (NCBI taxonomy): Eukaryota > Metazoa > Chordata > Actinopteri > Siluriformes > Siluridae > Silurus > Silurus aristotelis. Next base: position 8,612,444 of record NC_139594.1, on the reverse strand, counting down.
CAAATAATAATGGTTTACATTAATGGCCACTTTGCAGAAACTTTTATCACAGATACTCTAATTAATTGAAATCTAATAATGCATTTAATTTAATAATGGTCCATAAATTAGGAAAAACTAAATGTGAATAATAATGCCTTCCTTTTCCTTTTTTTTTTACTTGACACTGACAGAAAAAACGGCTTTGATTGCAAAATGAAAAAGTTACAATTATTCATTCATTTTCTCTATTCCTTTAATCACATAATCAAAAAAAAACCCCAAATATGATCAGTTTAAAGTGCACAATATTTCCAATCGAACGACCCCAACCTGGAAGTAAAAGTGAATTTGAGTGATGCACTTTTCTAGGAACAAATGTCCACTTGAGTCATTGTGCAAATGATAAATAATACGATACAAACAAGAGCAACATGTACAAAGCTCACAGACACCTTAGAAGAACATGGAGTGATGTAGAGTGGGGCAGGAGTGGGGCAGTGCTGATCTGCAATGAATGTCTGAAGATTTTGTACACGGCAAAGGAGAAAGGGGACATGTGTCAGACTCCCATTTACTGTCACTCTCTTGTTGCTTTTGAAAAGCACGTAGTGATCCATGAACGTCTCTGAGCGAAGCCACTGATGGAATTTGCGTTATATTTGAGTTTTGTTCTGGAGTACAGCGAATCCAAAATAACTCAAAGTTAAAAAAAAATTAGATGGCAAGACATTTATATGAAGAACATTTGAAATATTTTACATTTTGAGAAAAAGGTTTTTTTTAACATAATTATTTCATCATTTGAAAAAAAAAAAATAAATGAATGCAACATGCATGGACCAACTTCCCATGCAGATATAAATGCTTTAAAAATGCTATTAAAATGTGTTGTTTTTTAATAACGTCAGAAGTAAAAGCATAATTTCTGAACGGTAACAGGAACTCCAGGACATTTCCCATCACCCTGTTGGAGATTATTGTTACTCCTAATGCGGCAGGAAAACTCTGAACTATAACAAGAAATCACACCAGCGGAGAAGGTCATCTCTGAACGAGCGTCCTTTCTTGTGACCTGCTCTTCTCCAGACGGCATTTGTCTCCTTTTCAGTGCGCCATTGTTCAATTCCGAGCCGTAAATATCATATGAGACTCATAAAGAAATTTGTGTTACCGCATGTTGCCTCGCATGGATATTGATTCTGTGCTTCAAATCCTCCCACACAGATAAAGTTTGATCCTGCAAGGCCTGGTTAATTTAATCTCTGTGTGATTCAATTGCTTATGAAGTACACCCCTATTTCCAAAGCCCTTTCCAGGGAATTCTGGCCAGCCACGAGTCAAGACGGTTTAAATGGCTAAGCTGATTGCGCTGTTTCTGTTGCTGCCACAGAACAATTAAGAATATGACATCACATCGAGGAACATGCTAATGGGCTTGGCCGGAGATGCGAGATATGACTTGTAATACCCTCATGCCTTTGCTCTGGGCATTGTAACCCTGCTGGCACAAACAAAAGGGTCAGCTAGTCATCACTGACTTGGAGGGTAGCCAAGCTCCCACAGGTAAATCGCCATGTGCACATGGGCACATTAGCATTAGCCTTGGCCTTTTTACAGCTGCATATGTAAGGCTGTCCACCTTGCTGGAGGTATAAAATCCATTTGCTGGAAAAGGTTTTTTTTTTTTTTTTAATGGTTGCAATATTGTGTTAAAGCACTGACAGGAGAGCTCAATTACAAAGTTGGAGACAAGCCAAGTAGCTGGATGCCTATATATAGAGTTGGGCTGCGTCTTTTTGAAACACTATCACGTGTTTCACATGCCATACTAAAGTGCTCCATACTCTATATCAGGGAGACAGCTACTATATAGACATGTCCCAGCACGTCTCATGCACATGATCAATTCAACATTTCAAGCTACAAAATGTACATATACAACGACCAGGCGTAACATTAAGACATTATAACATTATGACCAGTTAGTGAATACCAACAATAACACATTTCTTCATCATGGCACCTGTATATATTAGGCAGCATTTTGTTCTTAAAGTTGATTTGTTAGAAGCAGGCAAAATGGGCAAGCATAAAGATTTGATCGAGTCAAATCCTTACCAAATTGTGACGGTTAAACGACGGGGTCAGAGCAATTCCAAAACTGCAGCTCTTTGGGCTGTTCCCGGTCTGCAGTGGTCAGGAAAGAAACAGTGGTGAATCGATTAATTGATGCACGTAGGGAGCGAAGGCTTTTCCGTGTGGTCTGATCCAACAGACAAACTCCTGTAGCTCAAATTGCTAAAGAGGTTAATTCTGCTAATGATCAACAGGTCAGGACTTATTTGGCAGCAAGAGGTGGACAAACACAATATCAGGCAGGTCTGACTTTGGATTGGATAGTCACAAGTTCATATCCCACCACCACCAAGTTGCCACTGCTGGGCCCTTGAGCAAGGCCCTTAACCCTCTCCTGCTCAGTTGTATGTCGCTCTGAATAAAAACATCGCCAAATGACGCAGGGGAGTAGTAGCTCAGTGTTTAAGGTGCTGAGTTACTGATCGGAAGGTTGGGGGTCCAAGCCCCCGGTATCGCCAAGCTGCCACTCTTGGGCCCTTGAGCAAGGCCCTTAACCCTCTGTGCTCCAGGGGCACCGTATCATGGCCGACCGTGCACTCTGACCCCAGCTTCTGAGCAAGCTGTGATATGCGAAGAACGAATTTCACTGTGCTGTAATGTATATGTGACAAATAATGGCTATTCTTCTTCCAAGACACCATTTTTACCTCCTTAACTGTACAACAGATTGGGATTCAAAACTCTGACTTTTATGCTAATATCAGTGTCAATGCAATTATGCTCATTTGCAGTGGACAATATGACAAATTATACTGTAATTCATTATACTGTACTTGAAGACATTTCTACTGTATAATGTATAGTGAAATATTGAAAAGTGAGAGAAGAAGCCTTGAAATCTTTGAAAGATCGATGCGATCTGATCCCTTATTTTTGCAATTGTTAAATAGTTTTCTCCTATTGAATGACCCTGCATTTGTCTTTGGAACCTATACAGAAAGTCTTTGAAACAAACATATGTAATCCGCTTTAGGATGGCCGTTTCACTGAAGCCTGGTGCTGAGCGTAAGAAATTAAACTGCTGGAGTTCATTAACAGCGAGAGTCTAGTCTGAAATTTGCCATTGCGACCTTAATCACTTCTCAGTTATGCCCTCTGATGAAATGGAACAGTGTTTTTAAACAGGGCCATCTTTATCTATGAAGGGTGAGTCATTAGGTATGGCTGGCTAGTGTACAGGGTTGTGATTTGGGACCCTGCCACAACGAGCCAGAATGAGAAAGACACTTGAGCGATAATGGGGAAGAGGATCAAGCGCGCCTGTCTAGGTCTGGGCAGGCTGCTAATTAGAAAAAGGCAATGAAGAACTACCGTAGTTAGATTGAAGAACGGCCGAGAACAGGCATTAATTGCACTTCTTCTTCTCTGACAAGTAGTACTCACACACGCACACACACACACACACACACACACACACACACACACACACACACACACACACACACACACACAAACACACACACACACAAACACACACACACACACACACACACACACACACAGAGTCTATGTCTTCCTTATCACTGGCTGACATGTTCTCATTTCAGCCAGAGGTTTGTTTTCCCTGCTGTGTTCTGCCAGATGTTTGCGAACTGATATAAATGACCAGCGAGAACGACTGAAAGCAAATTCCCAGGTACTGCACATGGATTTATAACACATTGCCTTACTTTTCCAGAGGGGCACACGTGTCTTAAAAGCATACAAAGCAAGCACTTACACTCTGCTGCTGGGAATGATCTTGTAGCCGTCCCTGAACCACGTGACCTGAGGCCGGGGGAAAGAGTTGACATCCGGCGAGTTTAAGATAGCTGCCCGGCCCTGGGTCACTGTCTTGCGCTGGTCAGCCTCCACAAAGTCTCCCATGTCTGTAAAGAGACAGCCATTACCACGGGCCCTGTGTACACCTGGTTTTAACCTGTGACTTAAGGGGTGGTTAGTGTCAAGTATAAAGTTGAACTGTGTGTAAAAAAAGAACACGATGATCACGATGAAGTTAAAGTAGAGATACACTAGCTATCATATTACTCCAGTAAAAGTACTCCATTTAAACTTCCACTTGAGTAAATGTGCAAAAGTATTTGCCTTTAAATGTACCCGAAGCACTAAGATTTATTATGACTATAATGTTACTGTCATTTTTGTTACAAAACCTAATCAACTTAGTTTATGTAAAAAGACTCTGTTACTCTTAGCACAACAATCCATTAATAGAATGATATAAATGAGTCAAACACTGATTGATATCTGTTACAATTATCATGATCCCAAAATCTTTTTTTTAACTACTTAAAAAGAAATGGCGCAAATAAGACTACAGGTGTTGTAGCAAGTTAAAGTCAGGAGTTTCTTCCGTCATTTATTCCTCTCAGAATGTACCTGCTTGCTATTTAACCGATGTTGAATTGTATGTTTGTGCTAAACAGATACCATCAAACGCCAATTAAAACAAGCTTAAAACAGGGCGCGCCCTCTACCCTGATTGGTCACCAGTAAAAAGTAAGATATCTGACTTGGAAATTGAAATACCTCTGTAAAGTACTGATTCCTGAAAAAGCTACTTAAGTACTTAAGAACAACTTAAAGAACAACTTAAAAACTTGTTATCTCCTCAATGCGTGATGATTTGACGTATTTTGCAAGCATTACATTAATGAAATATAAACAGGCTATTGAACGACGCATTACCTACTATCTTTTACCATTCTCTGTAAAAACTGTTCATCACCAGATGAATATATTCATAACGTTTATGTTTTTTCATATTTATTCACGTTTTAGACAAAATACGAAGGCTAACAATAAGACAATAACCCACAGTGCTTAAGTGAAAGATGGTGTACGATGTTACTTTTCAATGTCACATCAGCAGTCTTGATGTTGGACAAAATAGAAGGGGAATATTTTCTTTGTGGCATCAGACAGAATTGTTACAGGAAATGGTTGTACTGTTGGAGTATAAAATATCAAAGCACCTGATTATGGGCATTGTTCAGAATGCACATAAAAGCTTAAAACTCCTCTCTTCTGGATCAGTTCTAGAAACCCAAATTGATAAATGTGCTATTGATAAATAAAGCACATATAATGTGGGCACGAGCTGCAGGAAATGGCATGTAGTATGCTATTAGTGTTACACTCCAGGGCAAATAAAATGGGCCAAAACCCAAATGGCAAAATGGCAAGAATTAAAGCAATACTGTAAATCTTTTCCTGCTCTACTAATCCTGGTTCCATTATGAGCTTCCAGGCTTTTTACGGGCTACATCAGGTATGGAAGGTAATCAAATACTGACTAAAGTTTTAATAAAAGCAAAACCATCCAGAATAATTTTTTTTACAAAATGTAGTACAACCAGGCGTGTGTTCGAATTTTCTATTTTGGTAAAATATGCGTTAAACAATTGTACCCTTTTCATGCTTTTGCTTTTGTGTACAAGACTATATTTTCCTGGTTCCTAACTTTTCCCCCAAAATGTTTTCTGGTGGCACAGGACATCTCACAACTGTATTTGTTTCATTCTTTTTAATGTTCTAAACAATTATTTGTTGTTTTGATCATTAAAAGCGTTGAAATTTCGAGCTTGGTCTATTTTCATTTCCTTGGAGTGTACAAACATTTGTAAAAATGTATAATCTGAGAAGTTTAATACAGACACTGCTAATATATACACTTATCTGTTTGAATTTCTATATAAAACTAGGGGTCTTGGGACTGTATTTAAAGCTGCATGTTGCTTTTGGTAGATTTGACAAATACTCCTGAAACAGGATCACAAATGGTCACTGGAAATAAAAATGGAAGACGTATTATAATAGAAAATGAGTTCATGGCACAGGACAAGGCCAGGATTGAGCAGTCCTCTGTCTCAGTATAAACTGTCAAACAATTTAGGGTTTCCATTCTAAGCAACAAGAACTGAGGAACTCAATCAAACAAAATAACATATTCATGGCAAAAAATTTAACCAGAGTCAAGAATGAGGAGGATTAAAAAAAAAAAAGCCTTGAAGCATTGTACCTTGAATTACAGAGGAAGGCAATGCATTTTGGTTTAAGAGGTTTAAAACCGTTCATTTACTAAATGCAAATGCAAAGAATAGCAGTAGGGGAGACAGGAAGACTTGCAGAAACGATAGAACTGTCTTTAAAAAAGTATAAAAGAGTGATTTTTTTTTTAATCCTAACAGCCTAAAGAAACTGGAAGCACCAAGTGTATTGGTGTCAGCTCTTTAAAGTCTGTTTTTTTTAATAAATACCATCACTAGAATCTAACCCCCGTTTTTTTTTCACCCAGTGGTTAATTGTAAAGTATTTCAAGGGTAGAATCAAGTATGTGAGCCTGGAAAACAGTAAAATAAAAATGTATACAGTGCAGTATAAGTGAGATCAGGGGAGAGCCACTTTACTGATTGGTTATTAACACTTACATGCCACTTGTATCTCGGCTCTTCTCTGTAGCAGAGCGCCCATTCGGTTTCTCACCACGCACTGGTATACACCCATGTCTGAGCGCTGCAGAGAGTATATAATATACCTGTAACAGACAAACAATAAGAAAAGTCATCCCAGGAGCAGGTTATTAGAACGTTTAGTAAATAATGCATGTGTTACATGAAAGTTAGAACTTTTACAGTATCAGTGGGGTCACTGTGCTATTCCTCTTATCAGTACATGCCACAGCTGGCACATTTTGTATACTATGGAATCCAATTTTGTTCTTGGTTTTAGTCCTGTCCCCAGTGCTGTCATGGGAAATGCTTTGGTACCGAATGTGTTCACTTGGTCTGCGTCTGATTCATATCCTCTGACACTTAAACAAGTGCCACCTAAGCAAGTAAAACATCTTGAATATAGTCCAAGGTACATGGTGTCTGTAAAGTGTCTATTAAGCGGGATGTAAGAAAAAAAAAAAAAAAAAAAAAAAAAAAATATATATATATATATATATATATATATATATATATATATATATATATATATATATATATATATATATATATATGCATGTATATAAAACACAGTATCAGTATCATATATATATATATATATATATATATATATATATATATATATATATATATATATGTATATATATATATATATATATATATATATATATATATATATATATATATATATATATATATACACACACACACACACACGTGTGTGTGTGTGTGTGTGTGTGTGTATGTATGTATGTATGTATGTTTATATATGTATGTAAAGCTTGATCCAAAAGTTCTTAAAACTATGCTGTTCTGAATATGATCCAGAAAAAAATCATGCCATTTTATTTCCCGCCACATGCCAATTTGATAATTGACAGCATGTTAACACACTTAAATGAGATTTTGACTTTGAATACATTCTCAAAATGTAGAGACCAAGGTTAAAAGGTTTACTTTTGGGGCTGGAGCCAGGACTTTTTTTTTTTGCCAGCCTCTGCATTAGTCTGAGCAAATCATTAAAATGCCATTAGACTCTCCACAAATTCCACCTGGCTCTTGCGTGTGATGACGAATATCAGCGTGTGCCAAATGGCTACTTCCCCTGATACCAGAGCAAGTTAAAAACAATGAATGAATGCATGCATGCACGTATTTCCAAATGCGTGTTGCTACTTTCCTCCCAGATTCCTTCATCATGCCTCTAAAATACCTCTGTGCATTTATTCTTCTCTAAGGGAGTCTAGTGTCCAGGTGGAGTGAACAGCAATCCCAGTGCTACTTAGAAAGTGCCATTCTATTGGTGTTCAAGTAAGATAATATGAAAAACAAAGGCGATTAGAGCAAATGAAATCTATAGACAATTAAATTACCGCTTTTCCATATGAATGTTTGTCACTGGGATAAAAAAAAAAAAAAAAACAAGAAAAAAACATGCAATACAAATGAACACCCTCACAGATCAAGTGACCACACTGCACTCTCAGGTAAACCATTTGAATGTGTCATTTAGCTGTAGAGAGCCAGTCATCTTCAGCAGCACACTTTTTTCTAAAGAAAAAGGATAAAAGGAGACCCACTTTCTTTCCTTGTCTTGGCAAGTGCTACTATGGTTCATCCTCCAACTAAAGCCAAAGACGACATTATTCTAGAAAAATTAATTCTGATTTAAAACAAGTCTTGAATTTTTCTTTTGAATGACAATTAAAAGGAACAATACAAAATATACAGTATAATATGAGTAATGAAAAACTATATGATTAAAAGTATGTGGACAGTTGACTGTCACATCCATATGTGTTTATTCCCAAAAATATTGTATAACATGCTTCTGGATGCTGCAACAATTCAATCACCCTCGAGTGTCCTGCACAGAGCCCTGACCTCAACCCCACTGAACACCTTTGGGATGAAAAGGAACACTAACTGCACTTCAGATATCCTCACCCAACATAAGTGACTGATCTGGCTAATGATCTTGTAGCTAAATAATTTCCCAAAGCCATGCTCTAAAATCTAATGGAAAGCCTTCAAAGAAGAGTGGAGGTTATGCTATTATTAACAGCAAAGAGGGAATACATATGAAATATTATGTTCAACAAACACATATGGATTTAATGGTCAGGTGTCCACAAACATTTGGTCATATGCTATAAGAAAACAAACAGCCACAGAAGTGAAAATGTTGATCAAACCAAAAAAATGAAACCTTTAATTTATTGAAAACTATAAAATACAGGCAGACTCTCACTTGTACTCTGGGGAGAATGTAGTGATATCTGTGTTGTTAAGGATCCATTTAAACTCCAAAGGCCAGCTGCCCTCCGCCAGACAGGTCATGACCAGCCGGTTCCCCTCCAGATGGATTTCCGGAGGCCCTGGTTCAGTTTTGAAGTATGGGGCCACATCACCTGAGAAAAGGAAAAAGGAAAAAAAAAAAGGGTTGTGATTCAAAGAGTCTGTTTAAGTTGTAATGTTAATGATCCCAGATCTGAGCAAAACCATACACATTTTTTTATCAAAGAAACTTCGTCTCATGCTTCCTTTAAATCCAGAGGCTCAATCATGAAGAAAGGTCAATATAAGGATCCAGGACTAAGTCGGGAAAGTAATGCCAGACCCTTCCTGAGCACACTGACGATGACTTTCAAGGTTTTTCTTTGGTATCCTTACAAGCACGGCACAAAGCTTTAATTTTCTAAGGAGACCTTAAAGTGCTTGAACAGCACGGTACAATGTGGAGGATTTTTCAAAAGGGAAAAGCACCCTTGTAGGTGAGCTTTCACTATTTTTGTGTGTCAGATACCATTTTGTATTATTGTATACCATGTTCGTGGCATTAGGAATCAAAATGCCCCATGGATGAACTACACTTACAAAAAGGAAACAGATAAATCTGCCCTGTTCCCCTCCTGAATCCTGTTCTATGCATTGTAAGTCTTATCATATCTCTCAGATACGGTGTTCCAATATGAAGGCAACCCAAAAGATAATGTAAACAAGTTCTTTCCTTATTATCCAACCATTTGTGGCCCCATGAGTGAAAATTTGAACCTTGAACTATGAAACTTATTAAATACTGAAGACTTGAAAGACAAATGTTTTCATCAAAATTCTATGAACTCCTGAATTCCTATAAGTTTTAGGAATAGAAATCAGTGGTCAGGATATAACAGGAGCCTGATCTGGAAGTGTGTTTCCTTTAATTTTGTATAATACTTGTAGTTGAGAAATGTATCCTTTATAAAAGTTCATGATCATAAAAAAATCATGTGTCACCTTTCTAATTCATGATTTCTGAGGTGAGAGGAAACCACAGAACCTCGAGAAACCCCACATGGACACAAGCACATAAATACAGCAACCTGATGTCAGGATCAAAGAGAAGCACTGAAAGATGATCCAAGACAGAAAATTGTATCTGTCATTCTATTTGTAACCTCAAGGATACACTTGGAACATTGGTTAAGATTGTATAAACAATATATTTTTTAATCTTTGCACATTTTTGCAGGATTTTCCTGATTTTGTATCCTGATCTTGGTCTCCTCTCAGTCGCGCTTGTCTTTATTTAGTATTGGTCATATATATACATGTGCATTTGTACTAGTTTTACATGTAATAGTTTGAATGATTATTTTCATTACTGATCATTAAAAAAAGAAATGGACTGCTCTGTACCTGAATAGCTACAAGCAGTTTTTTTGGGCTGCGGTTATCTTAGTGCAGCAATAAGTATGTCTACTGAATAATAAAGCTTGAATTTGTAAACAATAAAGAATTTCAAAAAGAGTGCTGAAAAAGGCAGAGGTTGTGTTTTTTTGTTTTGTTTTGTCTGTTTTCCAGCCTTGTTTTACTTTTGCCCGAAACATTGCTTTTATTTCGGAGCACTTTGGTCTAAGCTGTCTAAATAACTAAAGTAGTTAAGTACATTTATCAAGGATACACTTTAACATTGTGTTTAAGCCCAACAGAAATCAGCAAATTTAAGAGATGTGATGCATCTAAGACAAATTGAAATTACACATGAAAAAAAAATTGAGAATGAGGAATTAGACATTAGAAATACTGAATAAAAGACAGATGTAGTGAGATGATGTCATTCTTTATAATTAAATGTTGGCACAGATTGAAGCATCAACAACAAAAATTGAAACCAAAAAATATATATATATATATCCGCATCCTAAAATCTTTCATTTTTCCGTAATGCAAAATGCAGCACGAAAGCGTTTGCCTTCAACGTGCTGTTGTGAGAATCATAATCTCTGTAATTAGGACAAACACATGCTGTTGGATGTGCTGAACTCCACAAAAGATGCAGAAGCAAAATATGTTTATCATAAATAATCTCTGCGAGATTTATGGCCTGCTGTGTATCCACTGAGTCATTGAGTCTTCCTGACGATTTTTGTTTTGTTGTTGTTGTTGTTCTTTCCCTTTCCTCCTACATTTTGCTTTTTGTTCTCACACTTCGTCCTTGTACTATCTCTTAATCAGAAAATGATAATGGTAAAAAATTTTAGGCAGAGAGCTGCTCCCCCTTCTGGCACTCAAAGCTCCTGAATGTAAAATTCAGATGAAGAGCGAGTTAAGAATGTGTGCCCATGGCTTAGCCACGGTTCTTGTCTCTAATGCGTGTTCTCTCTACAGCTCATTGTTCTTCATGCTGATTCAAGCAAGTATCTAACAACTCCTTAATGACTTACCTGTGCATCCACACTCAAAAAGTGAGTAGTTCAAAGTATAAAGAAATGCCTGAATGCTTATTGAAACATAAAGCGACTCTGTATTTCGCTTCCTCAGCACCAGCAGAAAGCAACACACACTCAGAAAGCCTTGTGCAGTGGAAATTCTAACAGCAAACTGGCTCTTCACATAAAATCAGCATGTCAAGAGCATGTTGTAATAATGAACGACACTCTAATCATCATTAGCCATGATTTTCCCCCTTCTGACCTGTGATGGAAAGCTATTATCCGCTTTATCTGGGTGAAGGTCGTGGTGGACATAAGATGGAAGAATTTCATCACATACGCCCACATTTTTTCGAAGAGTGTGATAAAACAGGAAAACGGAATCCCCAGAGAAAGCCCACAAGAACACGGGAAGAACATGTGAAACTTTACACAGCTAGCAACCCGAGCTCAGGTTCGAACTGTGGACTCTGGAGCTGTGACACACCAATAGGGTTAGCTCAGTGGTTACGGTATTGGACTCTAAATTGTAAGTTCAAATCCCAGCACCTCCAAGCTGCTACTTCTGGGCCTTCAGGAAGGCCTTTAACCCTCAGCTGCTCAGTTGCAAGTCTGGATAAAGGCGCCTGTCAAATGCCATAAATGTAAATGTAATGTTATGTTACACAATGTTCCATTAAACTGGTTTTCGGGACAGGATTCGAGTACAGTCAACCCCCGATAATTTGCGGTTGGGAACTTGGGGCTCGGACAATTTGCGGGTTCTCGTTTGGAACTTAACAAACAGCAATATGCGGAATAAGCAGCGGGACCGAATGTCCAGGAATGTTAGGAATAACATTTTAAACAATGTTTTCACTAACAAATTTCATAACAAATTTTCAAAAGTCATTATTGTATTAAAGTTACATAATGTCTTGATGAATTCACTAAGGTTTCATAGGGGCTGCGTCCAAAATTCATGGATTTTCGGAGCTCGTTTTAGAACGTAAGAACGGCGGGACCACCGTATCACTGTTCCCAGCAGCCCCCTCTGAATCTGCCTGGTTTTACTTCATTTTTGCATTCATTAAAAAACGTGCATGAACGACACAACACAACTTACCACATTATTGTTAATTGATATTTGTATTCCTCAATGCACAGCAAAACTCAGACCACCTCCTACAAGTCTTGGATTTGAGTCTACATGTCAGCCTTCACATCAGCAACCTTTCACGCAAAACCGTGTTCCGTTTTGACCTAAAGTACCAGTGTGAAAGCCTTTTGAGAAAAAAGTTATTTTATAAACATCTCTTACATCTTCTCAACTCAGTAATTCTAACAATCCAATACCTCTCATCTCTGATTCCACACCGACAGTCTCAGCAGACCATGAAGAAGTACATCCTATAGCGCATTCTATATAAAGTGCTCATAAAGTGTGCATTCTCACTGAAGCCAAAGATTATCATTGTTGTTGGTGCTGCACATGCTTTTTTTCCCCACAAATCTCTTGCGAAATGAAAGCACGTATTAATTCTGATGAATGCGCCATACACACCCAATTCCATGAAGCCTGTTGAAAAAGACTTCTATATTGTTCTGTGATACAGTAAGTGCCTCTGCTATACTGAGCGAAATGGAGAGGCAGGAATTCAAGATGACTCTGCGCTGCTCTTGAGATGCTTTGGCGTCGATACGCCGTGGCTATAGGTGCTACTGCGAATGCCAAACAACCGCTCTAAAAATTCTCATTCAAATGTGATTAAATCAAGCACACAAATATGAAGAGGTGGAATGAGGCGGGTGTTGGGGGATGAAGGAGAACAGAGAGAAAGGCAGGAAAGCTGCTGCATCATGCTATGAGGAAATGAAATATTGAGCAGCGCACCAGGAAAGGGTCCTCGGAGCCTTCTTTAATATTCAGTACTGAATAGTAAAGATAATCATAGTCACATTACTCGGTATGAGCAATATTGTTCTGACTTCAGGCCTCTCGGCTGTGCAGTCGGCTGAGAGAGTCTGGAGAGATCCGCCTCCTACCTGCCTCTGATCTCTGTGCGGTTGATATGCAGGTAGCATGCAGACGGCGTCTGTCCTCCCCTTTCTGTCTGTCTCTCGCTTTCCCTCTCTCTTTCTCACCTTTTTTTTCTGCCAGGTGTGCTCAATGGAGCCTGCACTTTCCATTTGTTTGTGCACTGCAGCGCTGCTCTCATCTAAGTGCTGTTTCTCTGATGGGCCATCCCGCTGCAAGCCCACCGCAGGAATGCATAAGCAGAGCTTGGGCAACGAGATTCAATTTGTCAGGATTATTATCAGAGAGGAAACGTTCTGACATGAGTCAGCCTGGGTGGAAGTGAAGCGGAGACCGTTTCTGGCCGACCGGGCTTCGCTGATGAATTAACCCCTGCCTTCCTATCTTCTAATCCTTTTTATTAGCTGCCCATTATTTCCCATTGAACAGAAGGCTGCAGTAAGACGCTTCAACTCAAAACGAAAGACAGACTGTTTGAAATCTGACCGATTAAACATTAGGCTTGTAATTATTGCCTAATTGCCAAAACCAAAACTGTCTGCTGCGCCCCACAATTTATCCTGAGTCACATTTATCTGGAAGTCATATAGTATCTTCAATAAATGGACATTTGGTGCAACCCAGATGAGGATGGGTTCCCTCTTGAGTCTGGTTCCGCTCAAGGTTCCTTCCTTTGCAATCTCTGTAAGTTTTTTCTGGCCACAGTCCCCACCGGCTCGCTCATCAGGGACAAACTTACTTAGAAAGAACATATTCATTTTTTATCACCACATTATCTGTGTAAAGCTGCTTTGAGACAATGTTTATTGTTAAAAAGCGCTATACAAATAAAAATGAATTGAACTGAATATAGTACATAAACCCTTTTGCCACACACCAAACCCTGAAACCTGTCTTAACAGCTATTCACCAGAGCAACAAGTTCTTGAAACTATTCTGGAGTCTGAATGTGGTTCTGGTGTTTAAATTTTAACTCCATTACTTCTAAAAGGGCTCCTGAGAGAACTAATCTGCTTTTCATCTATCTGTAGTTGTGGTGGAATATAACCCACACGTTTGACAGATGTAATGGGCAAAACTAGTGCGTTGCCATCTGGTGGAGAAGCTGACTGTAAATCAAAGAGGCAGCCAGCACTTTGAACCTGAGTGCATGGCACTTGACAAGCTGTGATACCTCATCAGCACATGAAGAGAATACATTGTACGGCAGGCGAAAATTCCAGCAAAACATGTCAGGATCCTTATGCTGGCCTGGCTGTGACAGATTTTGAGTGAATGTTTAATTTAGCAAGATAGAATCATGAATGCTAATGTTATGACAGGAGGGGAAAAAAATATCACAAAAATATAAGACATTTCTAGAGTCGCACGTGAGAGAAGGTCTCAATAACCACAGGCAAGTGTCTGAAACAATTCTTCGAGTTTGTGACAGGCGTTAAAATTCAATCTCCAGAAAGCTGAGAGAAAAGTCTGCTTCAATTTAGATCAATGACTACTTGTGATTCACTCAACAAGCAAAAGTGTCCCATTCATTAAGCATACCAATTAGATGTCTTGCTTGGAAAAAGTAGAAACTTTTGGGCTGTTTAATGTGAAGGACGGCGTGACGTGCATGTGGAGCGGCCATGATGGTGGACAGGGATCACTCACTCTCCCAGCAGACCCCTGACATGCGAGATAGGGGCAATCAGGCCGGTCTGCACATTGCACAACCACAGAGACCACTTAAAAAACCCGGTGCTGACGAACATTCAGAGAGCCTGAGGTACATCTTGCAAGCAGGAGCTCCATTGCTAAAGGGCACTAAGGGTTTTTAAAAGTAATGCATTAGCGAGGAAGGAAAGAATAGTTCAGCAGCTCTGACTTGCTGAGAAAAACTGTAAGAAGCATGCTATACATGAACCACTGAAAAACACCTCCCTTACCAATTAATACATCTGAAAATAGGTCCTGGCTATGCAGGAGATATCACTGCCAAAATAAACAGTTCTGATATTTGGATGTTTATAACGCAAGCTAATTGGAAAGGGAAGGAAAAGAAGTGCTGAGTGACAAGATGCTCTCATTTGGTGCATACATATATCTTGCATTAGGCAAACTATCAGATGTGGAAACGGGTATCACCTAATTA
The DNA here is from genome assembly GCF_946808225.1 of Silurus aristotelis. NCBI lineage: Eukaryota > Metazoa > Chordata > Actinopteri > Siluriformes > Siluridae > Silurus > Silurus aristotelis. The sequence goes on along the minus strand of NC_139594.1, from coordinate 8,597,030 downwards.
AAGTGCAAGTCTGCATCGATCCTGATATTTATTTTTCTTTGTTCTTGGAATTTATTAAACTTGAGTCGAGGATGGGTTTTGAAAATTATATATATATATATATATATATATATATATATATATATATATATATATATATATATATATATATATATATATACTTTTGAAATGTAGCACAGGAAGCATGAATTACAGTACATTCAGATGCAGAATTATTAGCAGACTTGGGTACGATAGGTAAAGGTCAGGAATTAGTTTTACATAATTAGCTTAATCTTCTGCAGACTATATAAAAAGCTTTATCTTTAATTAAAGTAAATTTATTCTAACAGAAAAAATATATAAAATGTATATACACTTTTTCCAGTCTCCCTCTGAAAGGTCAATACTCTGCTTATACATGCTGGAAATTCTGAACAAGTATTTTCCTGAGGCCACTCCTCATCAATTTTGAAACATTTTGTATGAATATTACATTGTTTTTAGTCATTGTCCTTCTGGAAGGTCCACCTATGACCCTGATAAAGCCTCTTACTAAATACATCATATAGTCTATGATGGAATGTCTAGTTGAGCCCAAAGTCCATTCAGGGAAAAAAATTATAAATTCTATAAACAAAAGATACAAATGAACTCCAAGACAACAACAAAGAAACATGTATAATAGTTGGTAGCATCAGGTACAATATATGTAAGTCACTATCACATGTAGAGCTGAAATTTTACACAAAAAAAAACCCCTACAATTTGAAAGATCACATCTATTTATGGGAGTCTTTTCGGGACATCTAAAATAAAAATTAAATGGTTTGAACACTGTGGGTGAGGCTTTTAAGCTGAAAGCATGGGGTGGTGGTATCATGGTGTAGAAATGTTTTCCTGGGATATTGGCAAAAATTCTTGGTAAAAATCGTCAGGAAAGAGAACTTTCTAAAACGAAGCAAAACCTCATTAGCTGGAAAGTTACAATTTGGCTGGAACTGAGTCTTTCAGCAGGACAGTGATCCTAAGCATACCTCCAAAGTAACGAAATGTTTAAAAAAAAAGAGCAAGTATGGCCACAATTCTGCCTTGAGTTACATCAGGAGCAATTGACAAGTACTGCGAGAAGCTTGTGGAAAGCACATTTGGTTTGCTTTTAGCATTTCTTCTGAATAGTTTGTTACCATAAAGGTGGTATCTTGTTGTCATCCTCATACTATCTTGTACATTTTTACTCTGTCTACTTACATCCACCTTCAGGCAGGTTCTGTTTTTAAATATAGTTTAAAACGAATTATTGTCCTGACACCGGATAAGCATTATCAGGCGTGTAGATATTGTTTACAGATAAAGTCAGTGGTTGATTAATGAAAGATAAATATTTTTTGTATAATTTATTTTGTGTATAATCCACATGTTGATGATTAACTAAGGGTGAGTGCAAGTAAAACTAGATAACTGTGTAAAACTTGGTGTATCTAAACCATAGATTATAAAAATTCAAATAGAATAAAGGTTTCCCCTTTTTTAAACATTTTAATAAGATCTTTTACCCCTATCTTTACCAAGGGTGCCAATAATTCTAAATCTGACTTCCTGTGAGGTTCACTGCTGCTATAACTGTCATTCAGTATAAAGGATTTTAAGCCACCCTTCACCTACAATCACTCATGCTCAAGAAATCAACGCAATCACTATATAACCTACTTGAGTCATTTTGGAGAGGCTCCAATTGAAGGCTAGTGTTCTCGAATGCCATCATTACAGCGTCGCAAGCTGCAGCCATAATCAAAACAAGGCATTTTTCTCACTCGGAGTGTCTCTGCATAACACATGCAACTCATCACAGCTCAAACAATTTCTGTCCTGCCATTAATAATGCAGGTACCAAAACATAACCTCTTATCACTCATTATCCAGAGCCAACTCATACGCAGCTCTTCAGTACGCACCGCTCCTAGAAAGTACAGTCCTAGTGTGTGTAAATGATTTTCGGTGCAAAAGGATCCATTAAATGTTCACATTGGGCCTAATTTGACAAACTGAAAAAAAAAAAGAAATTTATAAAAAAAATAATAAAAAAAACCTAGAAATTTGGTATTCATAGAAATACATAAAAAAAAAAAAAAACTAAATACAAATACATAGAAAAATGTGTTTTCATGCTCCAACGAGTGTGTAAACTTTGACAAAAGAAAACTGACTCATATAAAACTCCATCGACTGGCTACATATCAAATATTTACTAAGAATTACTGCATTTTTATACCTTATTGGTAAATAGGTCCTGTGGATTTCACTTACAAACACAAATGTAATGAAACCCAGTCATTTTAAATACATTAACTATACAAAAAAATGTTCAGTACTGTAAAAAAAAATATATAAATTTTTTTTTTTTTACACAATAATTCATTAGCACTAAGTGACAGAGAAGTGTTGACTGTGGTACGTCTCAGTTTGTAATCTAAGCTCACTGTAACATTTTCATTCTTGTTCATATTTCCAACACGAGTTTTGGCATTTGGCCTGACTGGTACATTTTATCCTCGATGTATCGGCATGTTACAACTCATGTTCAAACAGAGTGCTTCAACGTAAAAGTAGCTTGAATTGCAGTTTTATAACCCAAATCAACATCAGTTTAATCAAAAAGTAAAAGTTGCAGAGAAAGCAAGGGAGTATAATGAAAGTCAATGATAGTAATTACACATGAGATCCTGATACTAAAATATAGATTAATGGGGTTCAGCATGAAGATGGAATTTGTAAATGTAAACCAGAATTACAACAATGGATTTGTATTAGTGTTCTGACATGGATGGAGTAGGTTATGTTAAGCATACCAACTTTTTAAAGATGACTGCCTATTACTTTTACTTATTTAGATTTCTCTCAGGATTTTGTTGATGAAATACAGATGACCTTTTTGAGTACTGCAATAAATAAAATTCTTGCTATAAATAAAGTAACTACCTGAGGCTGTAAGTCTTCTACCTGATGATGAACTTAAACACCTTTATGAAGTAAAAAATAAAGCATATTTTTTTATATAAGTGCCTGTATACTTTTATTCATTTGATAAAAACAAACAAAAAAGTAACTAATGAAATGTCCTTTCCTATGATCATTGCACTATTAAAGAGTCTTTTCTTAGAAGCAACCATGTAAACAAGCAATCAGTCTCATTGAAATGAGTTTTCTGTTGCTCAGATCTTGAATTACAGTAACTTACCAAAAATTATCAATTTTATTGGATCACTTTTGGAAAACCTGCATAAAGTAACTGCATATGAGAGTATACATGTAGCTGAAGCAAATTGCCTTGTAATGCATGGAATGCATTTCAGAACAAGTAGATGCAATTGCAAGATAAAAAGCTTTTCCTTATAATAAAGGCAAGCAAATCCAAATCATCAGCCAAAGACATAAACATGAAACAGGCAAGTAACAAACAGCATAAGTAGGAAACATGAAACAAAAGAACAAAACAGCTTGGTAAAATGCAGCGGACAAAACAAGTGTACTTCATGTGAAACATCGGACACACAGGGGTATTTAAACAAAACTAATGAACATGGAAATGGGAACAGCTGTGAATGGGAAAACATAAGGACCAATGACAAGACGGGATAGAGAGATTACATAAATGAAAGCATAAACATGTTAAAATGAAGACAAACACTTGTGAATACGGACATGGATCAAAACAAAAGCATATGGCAACAGCGAATGCAATGTGGAAATCCACTAGCGATACACATCCGCTCGTTCTCCGTGAGCTGCTGTCGTGCCATTATTGACGAAACGAGGATCATTCCCGACAATGATTCATCATATGTGTTTAAATCGCAGGTCATGTATATGATACAGGAGCAGATCTGCAGAGAAATCCTGATTCAACTTTATATTTAATGGCCACTGTTCCATCTAACAGGCTTAAAGTGTTGGTTTCCTGGAACCAAAACAACTTGTATTAAAAATAGCAATGAGCATTATGGACTCGGTGCTGTTTTCTGTTAAAAACAAAAAGTGTTCTCGGTAAAATGAGACAAAATTCTCAAAAAATGATGGTGTGTACTGGCTGTTTCTTAGAAAAAAGGAATTGTGTAACTGGTAAAGTAGGCAGCTAAACAAACGCAGAAGTACTTCATAATTAAAAGTGACTGGCATGTACCCCAGAACCAAAGAACAACCAAAAAAAAAAGTCGTGTCCAGTGTTTTATATTTCATAAATCATTTAAATGGTACATGCCCATTGGTTTCAGAATGGAATGTAAATGGATTTCATTACTTGACGGAGGCAATGTCACTTTTCAGGGTTGTCTTAGCCCATTTCATCCGTCATACAAGAATCATTAGTGGCCAGTAAAATGGAATTAAGCTTCCATCAATCACTTATTATGAGGATACAACTCTGAATCACTGAAGCTATTATGCCGCTGATTGTGTGCAGTAACGTGAAGGTTATTTAGATACAGAAGTGCTGCATCTATTTGAACCTATTCTAAATTAGGCACGTTTATAGGACAGGGAAAGAATGTCTCTCTTCTGACAAGCGGTTCTCTCTGTTAAAGTGTGGTGGTCTATAAAAGTATTGGGACACCTGATTTTTCCAGCCATACAAGGTTCCCTGAGGGAACTCGAGCTGTGTCAGCAACACTTTGGGAACGCTTCCATGTCGTCCAAGCTCTGAATCAGGTGTGTAATCCGTCCAATGGAAAGCCAGGAAGCTATAAAAAAACCACATGATGTGAAGCCGTCGCTAGCTTCTGTTTGTTCATGAAACGCGTGTGTATGTCTATATGGTAAGTGGTAAATGTCCGAAAAGAATATATATATAAAGAAAATGAAGGCAAGCAAGAAAAATATGCACACATTCCGGCTGTGTGTTCCTCTTTGCCTTTGGATATACACTGCCTGTGTGTGGCTTGCCTGAGAGGGGAGCGCGGTTCTCAAGGGAACCGACTGTGCAGTTTGCGCTCGCATCTCTTTGCGAACACTCCGCTCCCATTGGGCATTCTTTGAGGAGGGTGCCCCTGCTCCTCACGGTTCTGGCCCTGCTCTCGCTAAATCGGAGCAGAGAACTAGTTCCTGGGGCTTGCAATTGGACCTTGCAAAGGTTTTCAAGACGGGCTTGTCCCTTTCTCCTGTCTCACCTGCTTGGTCTGGCACTCATTCGCAAGATTCAGAAGCACGCCTTTTGGCGGTTTCTTCCCCTTGTGATGATTAGCAGAAAGCTGCCCCATCCAGTAATATCGACGAGCTCTTTTTGTGACCTACGTCACAACCTCAGCGTCGGGGTCTGCCTTTCTTTCCGGGCCTGCACACGAGGTGTTCAGGTCCTGGACTAAACCCTATTCGGCCCGCCTCTTTAGTTCTAAATCATCGTTGTACTCCAACGTAGTGGAACGGAAAGAGTGTGGTTACGGGTCGAACGGACGCTGACCAGCTATTTCTCCCTGAGTGTCGCATTGTCCCTTAAGACCCCAACACTGCCCACCAAACCCCTTCGAAACATGTCGCGCTGGTGAGGCATATACCCCGCCAATGACACCGCGCTATCCATTAGAAGGATTACACATGCGATTTAGAGCGTGGACAACGTGGAAGTGTTCCCAAAGCGTTGTTAACGCAGTGCCTCGTTCCCTCAGGGAACCAGGGTTACATATGTAACCAGGAGACGCTCTTTCCATCTTTGGATGTAGTGGCATTCTATTCTCTCTTCACTTGAACTAGGAGACCCAAACCTCTTCCAAAAGGACAATACCCCTGTGCAAGACATGAGCTCTGGTTTTCATGGGTTGGAGTCAAGAGTCAAGAGAGAACTTGACTGGCCTGCTATAGAGCTACTGCTATACATAAATCAGGCAAAATATTATGACATTATAACATTATGGATGATGAAGTGAATAACACTGATTATCTCTTCATCATGGCACCTGTTAGTGGGTGGTATATATTAAGCTGCAAGTAAACATTTTTTTCCTCAAAGTTGATTTGTTAGAAGCAGGAAAAAGAAGAAGTTAATGCTGTTAATGCTCGAAGGGTCCAAACTGTTTTGGCTACAAAAGGGGACCAACACAATATTAGGCAGGTGGTCATTTTTATGACTGATCAGTGGCCATAAAGTTATGCCTGCACAGTGTGTGTGTGTGTGTGTGTGTGTGTGTGTGTGTGTGTGTGTGTGTGTGTGTGTGTGTGTGTGTGTGTGTGTGTGTATATATATCACACACACAAACAAAAACACTTTTCCTCTGTTTACAGCAAAAAGTAAAACTTGCAGCAACACCTTCTCATGTTCACTAACGTCACTGGTACAAAATGACTTCCTGGCCTCTGAGAGACTGCTAAAGTCATTCAGACACAAAGCTTAAGTGTTTATATTGCTTTTGGTGTCCAGTAGTAACGCAATAAGCCGTGACTGATGCACCTTGGAGACGTAAGCTTATGCTGACTGACTTTAGCAAATATCCAGCTGTCAAAATGGGTAATGAACGGTGTATGAAACTGCCCAGAGTAAAAACCTCCTCACAGACAATTGACTGCAGAAGAATATTTTGGAGATAATATTTAAGCATTACACTACTGTCTTTGCAATAAGCTGCAGTCGTAGTTGGCACACGGCACCGAGAAGCCGAGAGATTTTGGATCTATCACTTGAGGGAAAAAAAGAAAAAGAATTCTCATGATTACTGTCAGTGAAAACTGTGACTTGGGCAATAGTAGCAGCAGTCAAAGGAGTTGAGAAAAGCAGAGAGCATTAAGGCATAAAGAACGAAAGAAGCCCAGGACTAAATCTCATTCGACAGTGATGTAGTTTGGTGAGAGTTTAAATGTGATATTGCACGTCCTTGGACTCGCTGGCTTCCCTACAGCCAGTGCTATGCCAGAAAGCAAGCCGTTGAGACTCAGAGAGCTATAGTGCACACCTGTAAAAAGTCTACTCTCACCCCTGGCTAATCCATACTTCGCATCCGGTAATTAGATGCAAGAGCGAGCCAAATGTGAGATGGAAACGTCCACCTCCCTGCAGTGAACACGAGTGATTTAGATTCATGCCTATTAGTCTATTAATATAGCATGTGCTCCACAGCTGTGTAAACACATTAGTGCAGAAGAATGGATGTACCAAAAGTGAACTACAAAGGAGACTGCAGCAACCGTGTAAACAAAAGCGTACAATGCTATGCTGTTTACAATGTGTTATAGATGAGATCCAGGTGGGTTCAGTCATCCCAGAAAACATCAACCCGGCTGTTTATATGCAATAGGCTGGCAGTTTTACATGGTGACTTGGTGTATCACTTGAATGGCCATCGCTCAACCATGTAATCTTTGAGATGTAGGGCGCAAGTGTAGGTTTTTTTGTACATAATGCAAGCTGGAAGGTTCTCCTGCTAAGCATAGTGATGGGAATAGCTGGGTTTGGTCAAATTCTGAAATAAATGTCTATCAACAACTCCTTTATCTATAATAACAATAAATTACACTGTAACCTTGCGCTCAAAATACATGACAAAATATAATGCCGTTTTTAATGATTAAAAGAGATAAACAAGGTTAAACGGATTAACAATGTTAAAAAGGTCTATTAGACAGCAGTGATTTTTTTCCCTTCGATATACAAAGGGAATTGATTGAGATTCTTGCTAAAAGCTTAGCTGTGCTCGGCAAGTGGAAGCTATGCACTAAACAGACTGAAGACGGAAGACCTGTCTCCTTCTTTGATCTACATATGCATGCCTAATAGGGATGTAATTGAATATAAATCTATTATTCAGAGCATATAGTGTTTGAAACTCATCCAAATAGAAGAATGAAGACCGAGCCGCCTATAGGGTCTGTTTAGAACACTTTGTCTTTTCTTATTATGACTACTTCTTTATTCATATGACAACCAAAGGCCTCTTTTGTTAAACATAAACAAGCTGCAATGCGTTACCCATTTACAGCATCTTTACTAACCTCATGGTCAGGGTCACAGTGATTTCAAAAGGCTACTACTTTGTTTATATTTTGGCAAATAGAACCGTCTACATTTTTTGGGAAAATGTCACAGCCATTATTTTGTACAAACCAAAATAATAACTTCTTGAGCGAGATTGAAAAAAAAAAAAAAAAAAAATCCCTAAACAGTATCAGGGAACTGACAGAGTCAGAATTTCACAGACCATGCTGACAGCATTAACTTTTTTACTTCAGTGTTAAAAAAAAAAATGCCACTTTCACTTTGGGTTTAAATCCAAATTTAGATTTAGCTACAGATAAAGCTATGGATAGTGGCATTGTGGTGCACCACAAATGCTAAGCTAAATGCGGATGGTAACAGAATTATGATGCCGTGATTGCAAGCTGTTTCCTACTATTAGTTCACCTTTTGAAAAATAAAATTTTAAACCTCCTACATTTTACTATATTTTTTTTTTTTGGTGATTAAATCTTTTATTTCTAGTGGGAGAAATTGCCTTTTGTAGTGTTGATGTCTGATGTCCAGCTAAGCTAATATACTAGTTAAAGCTTGCATATGATGACACCCCCAAAGTAACAAAAAATTCATTTACTTTTCTCATGTGTATGCAGCGAATTAAATTAGACTAATGTTATGAAATTCACCCACATTCCCTATGAAGAAGCTTTCTCACAGTCATAGCAGTGGGATAGTTTCGATGACTGTAGAACTTTCATTAGCCAAACCATACGAGAGCAAGAGCGAAACATTTCATTACTTACTATTCAGTGTGGATAATTTTGGTGTTTTACAAGCAGCGAGACCCAATTCTCACATATCACAGAATCATGGTGTAAATGTAGACATTATATCACGTTATTAAAGTCACAATATCATAACATGGACATTGTATATTGCGCCACACAGGAAAACACAACCCAGCGTTTCTACCCACATAGGTCAACAGACACTATGTTTATTTTCAATCTATTGTAATGGATCTGTGTGCTATTCGAAGTACATCTTTAAAAAGGATTTCTCTTCTTACTTCTGTCATGTTGCCTTGACAATGAGTAGATGTGTTTTAAATCGCGTCTTTTAAAATAGTCCAAACTTGTCATGTGGAGTTTGGGTATTTCTAAATGTGTCCTAAAATACTTTCAAATCTACATATAAAAAAAAAAATCAGTGTAAAAAAATGTTACAAGCAATAAGCTTGATCTGGATTGCCGAACTGTATTCTCTTAATTAAATAAATATACTGTATATAGAGCCATCCATCCATCCATCCATCCATCCATCCATCCATCCATCCATCAATCCATTCAGTCATTTGTTCAGTTGATCATTTATATTATTCATTCAATCTAGCTTTCATACAGTTTCAGTAACTATCTGTATAAAAATGTAATCCTAAGCAGATTTCTCCAGTTTTCTCTCAAATTGGATGTTTTCGGATGCAGTAGCATTATACTTTTTCAATCACTTATAATAGCAGACCAGCATGAAAATACCACTGTGCACAAATATAGTTTAAATGGGTTGGAGTGGAAGATCTTGAGTGGCCTGCTACAGAGCTCTGACCTCAACTCTACTGAACACCTTTGGGATAAATTGGAACACTGACTGAACCCCAGGCCTACTCACCCTGCATCAGTACCTGACTTAACTAACACCCTCGAGGCTGAATGCACACAAATCTCCACAACTACACTCCAAAATCAAGTGGAACATCTTCCCAGAAGATTGGAGGTTACTATAACAGCAAATGGCGACTAAATGTAGAATGAACATATGAATCTTATAGTCAGGTGTCCTCAAACTTTTGTCGAAATAGTGTATGAATGAACGATATGAATAATTGTCACTATAATCGACACATTCCCCTTTTCATTGTCTTTTATATGGGTTACAATAATATATTAGCTTGTTGCCTGTTTCAGGCATATTTAATATTCATTCCATGGCACAGCTATTAAAAAAATTGCGGCAAAGCCTGTCGCTCCTAATAAAACAAAATCAATTTAAATGAATTTAAATTCAATTAAGTAAAAATAACAGCTATTTTTCTTTTTTTTTGTATAAAATGCTATGGCGACAGTGGATGAAATGGCAATAGCAGGATTAGGAAAGTGTGGTCTTTCTACGATTACTATGATTCATAGTATTTTTAGATATTAAGTAGATATAAAAATGACAGATATATAGATGGAGCGGTATGCTTCATCCTTTCACCCACTTTGAATTTGACAGAGCTGAAAATGCATCTCGTTTCATTCATTATTCATTTATTTGTAACCCATCAAAAAAAAATATATCACATTCAGGAGCCCCTTGCCATTCCAACTTGAGTGGTGTGAAAGAAAGGTTATCTGTCGTTGTCTGTGTGGGACGAGCCAGTTGTAGATGTTTATTTGACCTTCCAGCAGAACACTGTCACTCAGTAAAGGTTTTCTTGCTCGCCAACATCTCAATGGCCATTTTGTTACAGAGGTTTGAAACAATTCGCTCGAAACATTTTTACAGTAGTAAAGAAATTATAGAGGATTCCTGAATGGGTAAACGCTGCCTTTAATCAAACCGACAAAAAACTTGTTAATAGTTACTGGTAAATAGTTACTGACGCCACTCATATGTTGCTTTAAGTGCCATGAAACACACAGAGCCAGTGTTAAGACGCTCGAAAGATTTCTTTTGTGGAAAAAACAGCCATCCCCAAATATTTATTGCAATATTAATTGATCACAGACCAAACACTGGGGGGAAAGGATCCACAGTTGCATCTATTTTTAAACATTTGTCAGGGGAGATGGTAGATACCGAGGTTTGAAGGGAAAACTCAGTTTACAGGCTAAAGCCCTATTCGAACTGGATTAAGTTTAAATCAGGTCTGGGGGTAATTTCCTACTTTACACAAACTCTTTTATAATTTCATTTCTGTCCATGTCTGTTTTTCTCAGGGCTTCTCTGAGAAATGTTCAAGCCCGCATCACTGACTGTTAGTTGTTAAACTCAGCGCTTGTGAGATTTTTGACAGATACACGTCCATGATTTTCTATGCAGATGTCGCCTTGCTCATAAAACATTTCAGTGACCCATTTTCAAATATGAAACACTTTCCATATTACACAAAAGAAAATTGGATACTTCTCGTAGAATTTGTGATTATTGTTTACTGACCGCCGAGAAACCATGTTGTGAAGAGTATGACTTGATGACTCAAACATCTGGGTATGTATAAAAAATATTCTAGAACAGGGTCACCAACATGTTGCCCCCGGGGAACCAGGTCGCCCGCAAGGACCACATGAGTCACCCGCGGGCCTTTTCTAAAAAAAATAGCTCACCATAGACCCACTTACCAGTGAGCTGCATCTCATTTTTTTTGTTGCTATTTTTTTTTAAATCACACTTGCATTGGTGTGAATTTGAAAATGACAATATTAAAATATAGATGAATATCATTAATTATTAATAATAACATATAATTAAAGGTAAATTGAGCAAATTTGTTATTTCAGAACTTTTGTGTTATTTCGACTTGTGTGCATCAAACTGGTAGCCCTTCACATTACATAAAGTAGCTCTCAGTTTCAAAAGGTTGCTGAACCCTGCTCTAGAAACTTGTTTCTGCCGAGGTCAAGGAGTAAGAGTTTCATAATTTAATAGGCATCTCAGGGGCCAAAAGTTCAAATGTAATTTGATTGGTTGGCTGTATAAAAGTTAACCATGTGATGCACCGATTTTAAAAAGTGTGCTTCGGATACAAGTTAGCATTTGTATAACATATTTGCATTAGTAAAACTGGATTTATTTACATATTATTAGTAGTAGTAGATACGCTATATTTATTATTTAGAAAGTGGCCAATAATTTATGACAATATTTCATATGTTGATTGATTTCTCATCGCTAAACTGTTTCTCAAGCACCACTGCTGCATTGTGAATATAATGTATCACAAAACACTACTGAGACCAGGAAAAAAAATCACTATTTTTATTTAATATTTTTTCTTTTTCTTTGAACTACAGAGGCCAGTTTATTAAAGGGCAATGCGTTAGAAGTCGGAAGGCACTTAAGTAAATGTACGATGCTTATGCTTATTTATTGCTGTATGTTTGAACCAAAGAAATAAAAGTGCCATATTGAATTGAATAGCATCATATTTTTTCCTTTGCATTGAATCGCATTGTGTTTAATCAGACAAATCGGAATCTTCATATGTATCTTTAATGTTTCGTCACGTTAACTATGCATCGAAATGGCAATCGCATCGGCCTCAGTTATCGACCTCAGCCATCATTCATGTTAATGCTTTATCTTAGTCAGGGTTATGTTGGTTCTGGAGCTAGTTCTAGGAACACTGGCGAGATAGGAATACACCTTGAAGGGGACACCATTCTATCGTGTGCGCACACAAACACACACACACACACACACACACACACACACAGGCACATGCCTAAGGGCAATTTACCACAGCTTATGCACCTACTGTCATGTTTTTGGGAGATGGAAGGAAACCGGAGAGCCCTGAGAAAACCCACATGATCAAAGAAGGAACATGCAAAACTCTACACAGAGAGTAACCCAAGCTCAGGATTAAACTGGAGCTGTGAGGCGAAATCGCTATGCTTGAAGCACATACTGGCATGTAAACAAGATAATCCTGCATGCTTACCGATAAGCTATATGAAAAGGTATGTGGTCGTCATGTGCCATATCCGGCAAATATCCGTTGAATGTAGGTGGTCCCCCATGTTTATTGATGACACGTTATTCTCTGATGAATGTGATAAAAATAGATAAGTCCTGTAAGAATATTCCTGGCGGAAAATTTCGACTTGTGGAAATAGCGTAAAGAGCCACACCGCTATAGGCAACTAAATTACTATCCAGACCATGTAGTCGTCCATAAAACGCGAGGTTACAGAGCAAGTTAGTGTGAATAGAGTCATCGTGGTGTAGTTCAGCCTTGAGCTATAAACTGAGCACAACAGTGGTCTTTGTCTGAGCTCCCTGACGTGCCTGTAAATCCAGCGCAAACAGCAGCGTGCAGATTGTCGGCACTCCGCAGCACCTGGAGAACAGTTCTAAGGTCAGGCTTTAAATCATTCAGAAGACCGAAATGGGAGCCTAGTCGCTATGCTTTCGCTAGCATGGCCGACAGATGTGGAGGGGCTCGTCCGCCAGGGTTACATCAACTGTTCATTTTGCACATGGCAAATGGAGAGAAGGCAAACGCATGGTGCATGATGGGAAACTCATTTACCTGATAGGGGTAAGCGAGTCTGTCTCACTCTGCCCTTATGCAACACAAAAACCTGCCAGCAGCCCAGTGGGTTATGGATGGTACTTCACTTCATTACACCGTGTACACTTCTCACTCGGTCGGAAGTGACTTCAAACCAAAAGGGGCAAAGGAAACAATGTTAGTACTCAAAATTCAGTTAAAATAATAGACTGGAGTACACTAGAAAGAGCGGTGTGATCATTCATGCCCGGTTAATTAATCACCTCGGCTTGGTGCCGTACGGCATAAAGGAGCGAACACAGCTACTAATTGTCCACAGTGGACATCGGAGCGCTGAATGACCGTACATAAAAACATCTCAATAAAAAAACAGGAACAAAAAGAGTAACAAAATAACACGTGCCTCTTTCAGTGCCCTATTCGTCTCTCGACTGAGCACAAGAGGACATGAAATGCCTCTGAGTGGGAATAGTTTGTAGTGGATTATAATTATTGACACAAAGCGGGTAAAAAAACTAGAAAAAAAAATAAACCAGAGCTGACATCAAGTCAAGTGTTGGCGCAAGAATTAGAGGAGGAACAGTAGGGATTTATTTTAATGACCTCTGAGTGATAGGATTAAACAAATAATAAAGAGCTCGCTCTTTGACCACTGGTTTAAAAGTCCCATTAGCACTTTAACACAAAGCAAATAAAGCTCGGGAGATCCAGCCATGTCACTCACGCCAGCCTTTTTTTTTCTGTTTGTTTGGTCGATGAAAAGACAAAATGAGAGAGAATTCAGTGCACATTTAAAACGAGCATATGTGTCGGTTAGTTGTGCAAATGCACGTGCGTGCAGAGGTGTGTGTAATAGAATGGTTTTAAGAAGAAAGGTCCATTTAACCAGGAATAAAAGGGAATATGAATAAAGGAAATATAAAAGTGGAAAGTATGAGCAGTGAAATTAAGCACAGGAACTAAGCGGTCATTAACGATTCAGCTAATTTCAAGGCATCCTCGCTCTATAAAGTGATTTCGCCTCCATCCTTTAAGACTAATATGCTGCACCTCACCTGCTATTCCAGGCCCTTTGAATAAATACAAATAAATGAATAAATACAGCAGAATTACTGACTCAATTCAATCAATGCTACCTGCCTTTACCTTTTTAGTTTTTGCTGCACTTTTAAGACCAGGGGGACATCTGGGTTTGTCACAATTCACAGAAAAACGCTCCACATCATATAACTCAAGTCGAGAATGTGCCAAATCTGTCTTTTTTTCTTCGTTTCGTGTGGTAACCTGCCCTGTCACTTTCAGCCTTTCAGGCAAGTGTCACAGCGAGATATGGCACTTAGATACCACAGGGCAATGCACACGAAGTGTTTCTGCAAAACAGTACAGTCAGGAGACACGACTATCCGGATATCATCGCGCAAAGAGCTGTCTTCCATATAGTGCTTAGAGCGTGCCTTCGAGGAAACGCTTTTCATGCCAAAATAGCTCTGTTTTATTCGTTCAACAGATGGCACGGTCTTTTCATGGTAAAGAAAAGAATTAAGATCAGATGCCTGAAAATGGCAAACAAAAGTTGTAAAGATGCTTTTTCAGCCATTTTAATGTCATTAAAATAAAAGTTGAGAAAACAATGCTATTGTGCCAGCAAAGTAAATACTGAAATACTGATTTTTATCAGCTCGTTTACAAACTGGACTGTTTGCCTCCATTTCTTACCGTAGTCAAAGCAGAAAGCTGAATCACTGCTGAAACACCTGCACAATGGTACAAAAACTGAACTACCACTAAACTTTGCTAAACCATTTTACTCAGATCATGTGATTTTTACCTGGTGTTTAGTTAGTCTGATGCACCACACACACACACACACACACACACACACACACACACACACACACACACACACCAAACTACTGTGTTTTTAAAAATAAGCAGCTTTACCTTTTTTTGTTTTGTCTGTCAATCAGGCAGCCTGGGTGCTATGACCTTTAGTCTCCAGCAATAAAATATCTTTTTGCATTTTCACACGTACCCCAATTAGTTCCCAAATAACTTTTTGAAAGGCCAGTGTTTTTACCCTCTTCCTGCTAGATTTCCGCTACATCCCCCACTCACACACATTCACACTTTGAGTCACAATTATGTTAAAATAACCAAAACGTATGAATGAATTTCAACTTACTAGCCCATTTATTGTAGCTAGCATCTAAAGACCCAGGGCTTTGCTAGTCTCTCACATCATACTGAAATAAACCATGGGTGTTCAGAAATGGCTGGACATAACCACTAACTACACACTTTTAATCCACTAAGATAGAGTGAAAAAAATACATATTCTATGTAAATACTTCATGGCTTTATTATAGAAACTTAAACTTGTTTGACTGTTTCAAGTATTTATTCTGATCACATCTACAGGTACATGTGGCAGCTTATCAAATCAACTCCAAAGCACATATGCCCATAACTGGTGCTCGAGGGGACTGAAGCACAGTGTTCAATAGAGTCATAGCACATAAGATGTTTGGCCAGGTCAGGTTTTGATTTGATTTTGTTCAGCGGGTGGCACATCTGTCTGCACCCCATGCTGCCTCAGAGAAAAAGCAGGTCACCTGTGCCAATGACCTCTACAGACCTACGGAGATACAAAGACCAGCAGGCAAGCAGCCATAACCAGCTGAGATAAGTGAACATTACGAACTGTAATAAGAGCTAGTATTGTAGCGCAAGTACTTTATTTGGAAAAGAGCAAAAAGGACAGGTCTGTGACCTATGTTTTACGACCTAAATGAAGAAAGCTTGATATCTGACTGTGAAGGACATTCATTAGGTTAACTAGCTTCGTGGGAAGTGCTGTGACCTGCTAATTATACTCTGATGACCACAGTGCTTTGTCAGAAAAAAAACAAAAAACAACCACAACAGAATAATCGCCTGCTGTCCCCTCCAGTCCTGGCCTGTAACCAATCCCAGGAATACCCCAGGATACAGTCCACTCAATAATGCACTTAAACCATTAGAAGTCTCCATTCTGCTGCCTTGGTTTATGCAGCATAAAATAATTTACTTCCAGGAAAGATCATCTAACCCATAACCGAGGGCCAGTGTTTTATCCACTAGCTTGCTGTCAAGCAGAAACGAGAGGAGCAGCGACCTGGACAGAAGTCCAGGGACAGCTTTGCGGCAGATGCGGCTAAATCAGAACTTCAGCACCAACCTTAAAGAGGCAACAGGAAATATTTAAACACTATTCTTTCGACAGGCTTAAATGAGTTTATTCCACCGAGACCCATCGGCTCTGATGCTCTGAATGCGTTAAAGCCAAAGTGCTTAGATATAGCTGTCATCTTTTGTGACAATTTCAGCCTGGCAGTGATTGAGTTGCATGTGAAATGAGGCCAAGGCTCAGGATAATGCTCTCACCTTGGGACGGATTTCATATGTATTGAATTATTTGGAGTAACTGTCAAGAGGGAGTGTTTCTGTACCAATTTATTTTTCAAAACCAAATCTCCTGCAAGGTGCTACAGCTCGGGATATCAACACATAGTTGCCCTGGATGGATATGTTTTTAATTTCATTTATAATAATCATTTGTATTTAATATACTGCTATTCTCAAAAAACTTGGGTACATGTGGATTAGGTGAAGCAAAACCGCATAAATCCTTGATATGCATGAGCAAAAGTGCGAGTGTGATTCAGAATGATCTTTCATCTAAGGTCATCTACATTTCCCTATGAGCGATGACACAAGCGTCTCTCTTGCTCGACCAATATGTTTCTCTGATGCTTTATAATATTGATCAGACACTTTTAGCAGTAATAAATCAATGCCAATGAGCAGAGATCTGTTCAAGAATTCCTTCCAATAGAGCAGAAAAGGAAGTAGTTGTTTTTGTATTACGAGGCGAGCTGTAAATAAAATAAAAGCATCATAGACACATAAATAGAAGAACTGGTGGGTTCAGCTAACGTGTCTAATGTTGTGTGACAGGAAATGTCTTCCCTCTGCATGCACCTAATCTTTACAGCTACCATATACACTATATAAAAAAAAGTATCGAGACACCTGACTGTTTCAGCCATATGTCAACTTCCACAAAATGTTAGCATAAAGCTGGAGGCACTCAATTGTATAGAATGTCTCTGACATGTCAAGAAGATTACCGAACTCTACCGATGCCCTTACGGATGTATAAATACAAATCTCCACAACCACACCTCAAAATCTAGTGGAACATCTTCCCAAAAGTAAGGAGCTTATTATAATAGTAAATGTGGAATGGGATAATTAAAAAAGAAAATGAGTTTTATGCTCCGGTGTCCACAAACTCTTGTTTAAAAAAATACATGAATCTTAATATTCAAACTGAAATATTACAGTGAATATGTTGAATTCACTTAGACCTGGTGCTGGTGAAGAGAATCCTTACCTCATCTAATACTCTCCAAAGCTCATAAAATGCTAAAATGGCTAACCAAAATCATCTAAAGCCAAATGTTCCCAGTGTTGTTGTTGTTGTTGTTGTTGTTTGTTTGTTTTTTCAGTTTGCATATGTAATAGTTTGCCCCTGCTGTTAATTTGTATGCTCTTATTTAATCTAAGGGAAGCCTGCATCCTGTGTGGCCTAAACTGAAAGCCTTTCCCACAAAGGTTTTTCCACTATGTCTTTGGAATCAGTGGAAAACACTGGGAAAAAAAAGAAAATTGAAATGCCAGCTCTTCCCAACTGATGTGTGAATTCTGGCTCTGACAGTTTCTCAAGCTCAGCTACATCACTCGAGTTCATAAACAGCATCAACTACAGACATGCTCGGTGATATCAACTAACAAAGCTTCTTTGACCAAAAGACAAAAACTCTACTAGCCTAAGCAGGCAGTTACTAAGGATAATTCAATGTTTGTCCCACAAGATTAATATTCAACTGATTTAAACCTGTTTTTCTTTGTTAAACTTTTTGTCTTACTAAAAAAAAAAAAAAAAAACCCTTTCGTTCAAAATACATTATGTTTTCTATTCTGCAAAACATTCACATTCGTTTACATCCCTACAATATAGCATACCTACATTTGCGATAGAATATAGAACTACGTTATAAAATACAGAAAATAATGATGAAAAGGGATCTGCAATGTAGTACAATAACCATGCAGCATTACTGCTGACCTTTCAATAGAAACATTCCAACTTGGGTATCTCTTTTTTTTTTTTCAGCTTATGGCTGAAAATATCTTTCATTGCCTTAAAGAGAGAACATAAAAAGTCTTATATACAATCGATGGCATCATAAAGTCGTTTTCTATATGCAGCCTAAAAGCATGAATACAGAGCAAAGCAACTATTTTTGCAATGGTGCAGCTCTTCATCCTTATTTTTCTTCTTCCTGGTTCAAACATAAACCCTGCCCTCTCTCTAAGCTCCGTATATGACATCTACAAGTCTCTAAGCAAACATTCGCTGTTATTCTGCCAAGTCTTTTCCCCGAGCCCCATCAAAAGCCTTTTCACCTTTCATTTCTAAGTTAACAATCCGCATACCCCCTGTAGAGTCCTGATTTTCAGTGGCCTCTTCCAGGCTTAACCAGAGGTAAAAAAAACAACCTCTTCTTATTCGAGCATGTGCACATTTTTCCCCCCCCGCTTTTCAACATCACAGTCTGATGGATGAAGAAAACCAGATAAGAACAATTTCATCAATAATGTAAAACTGCATTAGACTGGTGCCGCTTTCTATCCGTTAATACGAGGAATGCTCCTTTGATCAGCAAGAACTGAGTATTCAAAGCCGTGCAGTGAGGAGTTGAAACTGAAATTGTGCACGCTCCTAAACAGCGTTTTCTATGCAAGCTCAAGCGTGTATCTGCTGATGCACATTCGGACCGGAGTTTTGCGAGGGAACAGAGAGAAGCTCCATTTATCAGTTATTCAGACCTTGAACTTGTGTGCTTGTCTCTTTCAATCATCTTTGAATCTCTGTTACATTGTATATAAGTATAACATCACTGTATAAGAAGGTGCTGAATATTTCACAATGGCTCTGGGTGATATAAAATACACACAGAGAACTGCAGGATGCCAATACAGGCCTACGAAACCCCCTCTAAATATGAAATAATAAAATAAATATTTGTAGGAATAAAATCTAGATATGAAAATATATGAAGCGCTTCAATATTTCATGGAATGCTTAATATTTCATGAGGCTGGCGCAAATCATTTTTGTGACATTATGACATTTCATTATTACCACAATAAATTGCTTTTTAAAATGCGGGGGGTTTTTTTTATTCTTTTTTGTAATTTTATTTTAGAAACGGATCGTTTTCGAACTGAAGGTCAGCGCGGCACCGCAGAAAGACTTTGTTATGCAAGTGAAGAAGCGATGTGTAAAAGCGCTTTACTTACATAACCATAACTGCTGCTGACAACAGAGCTCAATATATTAGGCTACTAATAGACGATTATTATTTGAACGCTGTCTTCGCCCATTGTTTATTAGTACGGACATAACTTTTTAACGACGTCTGTCATTTGCTGTATCTCCGTCTCTCAGGCGTCCTTGCTAAATCGTTGAACGTGATCTATCAGGCTCTGCTCTCCAATGGCCCGGATCTCTTTGAGCTCTGGGGCGAGTGCTTATTTTAAAGAGGGTGAATTAAACAGCCCTGAAAAAAATGATGCATTTTATGTGTCGTGAGAATGAAGTTTCAAGTCTGAATACATCTCCGAGTAAAGCATCGCTTCTTTCACACTCACATTGCATGTTTTGTTTGAATAAAAATGCAGTATGTGGCATGCGGTTCCAAATAAAACGGAGGTGCATCTGTAAAGAGATTACATTAACAACCATTCTTTTTTTCCTAAACCCGAAATGTCACATTAGACACAGAGATTATGTGCTCCAATCAATATTTTTTGTCAGAGCCTCGTTCTGCCAAGTGAAGACAAAATACAACTGTTTTATCGAGCCTTAATTATGACAGAGTTTACCGAAAACTCTTAGCCTTAGTAAAACAATCACGGATTTCCCCCAAATGATGACTTATTATTGCGGTGATATGATTATACCTCAGACGCCTGCAGCATTCAGACAGAAGAGCCTTTGAAAGGGGGTTCGATTCGCAAAGAACTTGTGAACACACTGCACACTAATGTGTACACTTTTATATTACATGCATATTTTATTTGTAGGCATGGTATCACCTTTAATTGGAGTTACTCTTAAGTTTCAGACTTTTCAGGGTGTTTATTTGAGTTTATAGGAAGTTAATAGGTAAAAAATAAATAAATACCACTAACAGAAAAAAATCTTGTTTCCTCTATTCATTTGTTTTATTCTGTCACGAGGCTAGAACGTCAGCTATAGCCATAAACCTATTCTAAAAAATTGTCTACATAGCACACAAAGTCAATCACAATTATCAAAATCACTCACAACACAACCAATGTATTCTACGGCTCACACAAAATAGTACTTACCACATAGTCAATTCAGGGAAGTGGTAGCTCAGTGGTTAAGGCGCTGGGTTACTGACTGGTATCGCCAAGCTCCCAATCTTGGGCCCTTGAACAAGGCCCTTAACCCTCTGTGCTCCAGGGGCACTGTATCATGGCTGACCCCAGCTTCTGAGCAAGCTGGGATATGCAAAGAACGAATTTTACTGTGCTGTAAAGTATATGTGACAAATAAAGGCTATTCTATTCTTCACGTGCCTATAGTCACTGTCACGAGCAGACCCATTCAACGTACCTTAAAATGTATAACAGGTCTTTAAGGTCTAGTTATGTACCAGTATGTTAAAAATCCCATTCCAGATATGTTGCTATAATGATCTCCACATTTCTGGGAAGACTCTCCACTAGATTTTGTGGGGATATTTCAGCTACAAGAGCATCTATGAAATGTTGGATGAAGAGGTCTGGGGTGCAGTCAGTGAACTAGTTCATCCAAAAGGTGTTCAGTGTGGTTAAAGTCAGAGCTCTGTACCAGAACACTTAAATTTTCACTCCAAACTAAACACACCATGTCTTCATGGAGCACAACAGGTTTGAGGTTCACTGAAGGGAAAATTGTATCTGTGCTACCTTCTTGCAACAATTTGAAAATTATATGGGTATAATGATAAAGTGTTCACTCAGGTTTGCCCATATAGTGTACATTTATAGGATATATAAAAAGATAAGAACGAACATGTCAAGTCTTCATAAAGGATCGCAGCACGTGTGCTTTAGGTTAAACCTTGTTTAAGGCACCCATGTAAACATCCTGAAGCTTCAGAATAAAACACAAAGTATTGTAAACCATTATGGCATTAACATGCCGATCAATGCAGTTTACGCAACAACAAACAGTCCAAGACTGCAGGTTTTATCCACCCACGATAAAGGTCCATCTGAAGTTCAAAAACAAAGCAACTTCAATTCAGTCTTCCTTCGAACTAAAAATAAGATACGGCAGTGAGGGGAAAATAATTACGGGGCTTTGACAGTAATCTACCATGAGGTCTATTTGGTATAAACATGATGCTGCTGTATAATTATGCAATGTGCAAATACAACCTGGATCGTAAATTGAATATAATTTGTTATATTATTTTAGAGGGTTATAATTAAAATAAAATATAAAAAAAAAAAAAAATTGCTTTTTTTTTTTTAATCTTCACAGGCCCCCATTTCAGCGGGGCTGTGCTGAGTATATTTCTTTTCTTTGAGTGAAAGGAGCGAAAACCTGCTGTGAATATGTTGTCATAGTCGTACAGTTTGACATGTTTTGCATCCTGAAATGCTTTTCTGAACACCATGGTTATAAAGAGCGGTTATTTAAGTGAATGTAGCTTTGACGCAGTCTGGCAATAATTTTTTAACTGCTTTTGTTACCTTCTGCACTATGGAAATTTTCTTTGGCAAGAAACCCCTGAAGATCATAAGTTTCTGATATGCTCAAACTAACCCATCTGGTACCACAACAATACTAATTAGATCACACTTTTTTCCTAATCGGACGTTTGATGAAAGTTAAACTTTAGCATTGAATGCTACTGGATGACAAGCTGATTGAACATTTGCCCAAAAAGTAGATGAGGAGATGCCCATATTAAAGTAAATATGCATCTAATAATATATACTTTCACATTTGGTATATTTTCTTTGCAATTCCTTGTGCGTTAAATGATCAGCTGGTCAATGTAGGGCAGTGTGTATTTTTTTTTTTTCATCAGGAATTGAAATGTTGTGCCGAGCACAATAAACAATTTTATTCGCCAACAACACTAAACCCATTCACAAGATTAGATTATGATTGGTTGCTCCCCAAGCTGGGCCTGTTGACAGAAATGTGGCCGCTTGCAATAACTCTCGGCAACGGGGGGAGGAAACAATCTGTCAAAGGAAGGGCGTGAGTTACACCTGCAATATGCTCCGGCTCTCAAGCCGGCCATGACAAATATAAAACAAGGCTGGCCTCTTCTGTGACGGCCGAGCATCGGCATAAGTATGAGACAAACACACCATATTCGCTTGTACGATGTGATGAGAGGGATTGAAGAGCACTGGAGCCACTCGTGTAGCAGCTCCCATCTGCCGAACAAGCTATTACATGATGCAGTGATGGCAAAGACATCATCAAATCCACTTCTGCCATTTTACTGACTCCAAGAAATTGTGTGATGCGAACACAGTGTTCATTTTACATTTGTGAATAATTTCTGAGCAGGCACATTGTAAAAAAAAAAAAAAAAACAGACTTCTTGTCGCCTTTTGTCTTGCTCATTGTAAGCTTTATAAACTAGTCAACATCTGTGGTGTGTGAGAGCTAGAAAATGATACACCAGCGGATTGAAAAAGATGTGCAATGACAGGAAATCGGTTGATGGGCTAAAAACAGTGCACAATAAAAAGAAAAATTATTGATATTTTACCAAATACATAAAAAATAAAGTAATGAGGCTGTTTTGAGAATGTAAGAAGTAGAAAGTTGTCAGGGCAGTGACCACGCTGACAAAAGATATTTGTGTACAAATGTAATTATTAAAAGGAAAAAGTTGTATATATATATATATATATATTACATATTACATGTACTTAAGTAGTTTTTTCATGTATCTGTACTTTCCTGAAGTATTTCTGTTTGGGGAGACTTTTACTTTAACTTCGCTACATTTCAAATTCAAATATCGTACTTTTTACCCAACTTCATTTCGCAAAATCAGTCGTTCCTTTTTATTTATAAGTGGATAAAAACTTAACTGGTCAACATGCAGCAAGTCAACAATCAGGGTACAGCATGCACTCTGTTTGTTTTGATTGCCTCTTGGCACTGGTGGATTTATTCAACATGAGCATGATGGGGGTTCTGCACGGGGCAAAAAAAAAAAAAAAAAAGGATAGTTTTTTTTATGCTCGTTTGCATGCTGTGTCAATTTTTGTATTTTACAATTGTACAATTTACAATTTTCTAATAAATGTATAGGTTATACTGTGTTGCCTGCTATGCTTTTAGGCATAAAGCAACAATATTTATTTTTGCTTGCATAACATTATAATTTATAGTATGTATTTTATTATAATCCTAACTCGTCTAGTTGGATTGTAGTTGAACTTGCACTTACTGATTTGGTTAGGTGATGTCATAAAGGTTTTCTGTGATTGTACTGAATAAGCCCTGAACTAAGTTCATTAAGGAGAATCTCCAGTGCAGCTTAGAAAACACATATTATAAGGATATAGATATTGTATGTATCTTATGGCTACGATTAGTCAAGGAGTTGTTTGGTTCTTGGTTCTGAGAGTTTGATTTACATTTACATTTGTGGAATTTAGAGGACGCCCTTGTCCAGAGCGACGTTCAAAAGTGCTTTGAGTCTCTAGCAATAATTAAATCTACACTGGTATGCTAGATAACGAACTCAAGATAAATCATTCTACAACTCTTTTGAGTTTTTTTTTTTATTTTATTTTTTTTTAAGCAAAGCAAAGTAAAGTGTTCCAGGAAGAGGTAAGTCTTTAAACGTCGCTTATACATAGCCAGGGACTCCACTGCCACAACAGAGAAGGGCCTTGAAGTGTACCTTGAAGTCTGATAAATTGTGCACAATTACATGCATTTATTTGTGCAATAAATGCATTTAGGGTGATATTTATACATAAAAGTGAGCTTCTGAAAATGTATCCAAATTTGTGGACTACTCTAAGAATATTTTTCACTCATCCAGTGACAGTAGCTGAAGTCATGTGTCATGGTGTGTTTCACCCACACACACACACACACATATATATATATATATATATACCCACCAGTCAGCTATAAAATTATGACCAACTGCCTAATATTGTGTTTGCCCCAATTTTGCCAATTAATGACTAGACATGTTCATTTGTATAATGGTCCTCTGGAATTAGCATGAAAATGCAGAGTTGTAAACTGGGCATCGGGAGCTGGAAAAACTGCCAAAGCTCATTTATGTTCAATTAAAAAGACAAAGCAACAGTCTGCTTCCCCACCTAATGCTAAATAATTAACAAATTCCTCTCCTACTTGCTAAGGTGATAACATTCACATGTTCAATATGTAACCCATCAAGTGCCCTAATATCAGTTGAATAAACAGATACTATTATAAATAGGCTCATATGAATTCCACTGGAGAAGAATGGGATGAATATCACTCAGGATCTTTTTCTTATTTAGATTAAAGAAGGGTAATAATCTTGCTAGGGATAATTCCACTCATTACTCTGTTCAGAGAAAATGGCAAGCAGGATCTGTACACTCTCAGGTATTAAAAATTGACCTGCAGTTTCACGAGACCGAGGCATGGGACTGCACAAAATAATGGAAAGGACAGACAAGATTTTTATTACCGGCGGGTCAAAATAAGACCGTTATGAATATGTTTGAAAAGCAATTTCCTTTTCATCATAGGTATCGCCATCTATAATCATGTTCCTGAGGAAAGAAAGTGATGGGCAGGATTAGTCATACTTGTGACAGTTAAAGGGTGATTACTTGATTGATTTGGCCTATAAACCCCAATCATGTCTTTCATACTGAGAGAAAAAAACAAGGAAAAGACATCACCCTGCAATTATCACTATTATACGCTTTTGCCATAATAGTCGACTATACAGTATGGGAGATGTATCAGGCTTTAGCTGTGGATACCTTTAGCCTTTGCGTGGTGTGACTCAAATCCCTCTGAAATGCATAATTACACATTTGTCTCTGTTTGGCAGCTTTACTAAGAAAAAGGCCGTTTTCTATTTCTGTTCTGCGAATGTCAAACCTTAAGTTGAACTCATATGTCAGTGAAAATTCTTGTTTCATACTCATGTGAATTGAAATCTCAGACCCAGCCTAATGATCACAAAGAAAGAACACCCATCAAACTTGTTAGTGTGATATATATTAATGTCTGGTTTAAAGACAGCAGTTTTCAGGTAATCATAAAAATATTTTTGATTTGTTTCTTTCACGTCTTAAACGTGAAATCAGTTCAGCAACAGCGCATCAGCATGCTGGCCTGTGTGACTTCAGTCGTGGAATTGCTATTACTTATTTATGAAAGAATCAACTCTGCCAATCTGACAACAGTGTCATCTGAGAATGTGGGGTTTTTTTACTTTCTGGCTCAGCAGCCATTAAAAACGATATGCTATGATCCTCAGGCATCCATTAAAACGCTGGACTGACCCATGTAAATAAAAACTGGACACAGTCAGCAAGGTCACCATTATCTTTCTTTTAATAAAAAAGTGGCCCAGTCATGCAGGCTGTGACAACTGCATTGGCAGACACACTTTTTTGAAGGGTCCTTCAGCTAAAAGCATCCATTTGAATACGGTCAGAGGTCGTGTTTGAATCTCCTAGATCAGATGAGGCCACCTGAGCATCAGGCCAAGAAGAGAAAGGCACCTGTGTGATGGATGATCCAAGCTGTCACCTCTGCATGACTGACATTAAGGGCCAGCAGGTTGCCAGCCACAAAGCTGCCAAATCTCAGCACAGGTTCATTGAGTTGGAGCAACATACTTGGAGGTGGAAAGAAAAGGAAAGCTTGTGCTTGGCCATGAATCTGGTGGCAAGCGGATACCAAGCTGAACCCTGACTGAGACTGCGACAAGTAAACTGGAATACATCAACCTTGAGATGAGGTCAACCTCCTTAGTGTCTGAAAATAATAAGACTAGTATGATTATTTGGGTAAAAGTCTGTCAGGCGCGTATTATGTATATTTATCCGGTTTTTGCACAGCCTCCGATCAGTTTCATATTCTCTCAGTCATTCCTTCAAGAGAAGCTCATCCATGCTGCTCCAGCTCAGGGCCATGTAGACGTCTGCTTAGTGCTCTGTCAGCCTCCGTCGGCTTTGTGTCAGAGCACACTGAGGCTCATAATTGAACAGTGTATTACTACTATTCTCCCCACAGGGTGCCCACCAGGACACCAAAGTTAGAGGGAAGCGCACTGCACAACCTTCGTCTCCAGACTCATTAATTACTACATCGCTTCTCTGGGTCTCAGTCCCGTCCTCTTGGCAGCTCATGAGAAGGAAAGGGAGAAAAAAACTCAGAGAAAGAACCTTCACAGAAAACCTGGTTATCACCCTAGATTCTCCACTTGTCCAAAAGACAGGCAATGATAAAAACACGGCGACGACAAAAAAAAAAAAGTGGAGTGAATAGTCTAGAAAGTCTTGATTTCTGCTTCCTGACAGCTTTTTTCTTTTTTTAAACTCTATAACAAGTTCGTCTGTCACTACACATCTGACCACAAGAGAAGGTCAGCGCAAAGAAAGATTTGGTGTGCATGGATGGAAATCTAAGCGTCCCCTCTGCCCCGCGTCTCAAACATTCCTGGCGTGAGGAAAGACGACTTCTAGTGTCAAAGCTGACTAGTAAGTGGGTTTGAAGATCATCAATCAGTACAACAACAAGGTGGCGTGATTGTCATTCTTAGGATGATGCTACTTGAAATTCTGATGAGAAGTAAAAATAACATATAAGAGCATTTCAGATAATGAGTTTGTCAAGGCTAGATTACATGCACTAAAGAGAGGTTATATATAGTTAGTGCAGATATTAATTACATGATTTCTTTTTTTCTTTTTTGAATACACACCTTAGCCTGTTCGAGTGCAGGATTATAAAGGAACAGAGTGCATGTTTGAAGATGAGCTCCCTAAAGCAGCAACAAATCAGGAAATATAATGAGCACTGTGGCACTACGAATAAAATATTAAATAAATGAATGAATGAATAGATTGATACTTATGAGGAGAAATCTTTCCTTCATCAAAGAGCTTTACCAAACAGTGTGAGACTGTATTGTGGCTGATGTGTGGCTTATCTTGAGATGCGAATACCTTCACCAAAGCGCCATTGTCTAAAGCATCATGTGAATTTCTACCCGGTCTGGTTTACTATGCAAAAACCTACAAGAGTGGAGCTCTCTCTCCGTCTCGTCCAAGTCTCGTTTTTTCAAGCACCTTTCCTCCATGCTGAGAAATCCTTTACTCTAATCGACGGCAGCTGCCGCCACCCGATGTGAGGTCTCGGCGAACTTCTCGTCGAGACTTCAGCGCTCTCCAATCTGACAAGCCCAGGTGAAGGCTGACAAAAGTTGTGTGACTGTTTCCCCAACATCAAAAGTGTGGAAATATGCCAGTGGAAGTGCTGGAAGGCTGTGAGAGACAGCCAGTGAAACAAACACCGGGAACGACTCTTATCCCAAAAATAGAGCTGCCACTCGTTGACACAAAGATAGCTCTAATGAGAGTTAGCCCATGAATATTTAATACTTTCTTTTCTCTTTTTTTGTCAAAAGGGCTCTCACAAATAACAATGAAAGAAGAAGATTTTAAAAGGGACCCTTGAGTCTGAAAATATGTCCTTTCAGTCTGCAAAAAGAGAGAACAACTAGTGCCCATAGATTCACCCACTTACAGATCCCAGGGTCTCTTCCAGACTCAGTTCTCAGTTTTTGGCATGACATTGAAAAATTAAAAGCAACTTCCATCAAGTTTCTTCCATCATTTATTCCTCTCAAAATGTTCTGCTTGCTGTTGAACTGATGCTGAACTGTTGGTTTGTGCTAAGTAGATATCACCAATACAGCACGTGCTTTCTATGCTGATTGGTGGCTTGCTGTGTGTTTGACCAGTTAAGTTTTTAATCCACCCAAAAATAAAGGGGACAAAATTTAGTTAAGTAAAAAGTAAGATATTTGAACTTTGAAGTCCCCAAATGTAAATACTTCAGTAAAATACAGATACAAGAAGAAGCTATAACAAATATATAACTATAACGAATTACATTCACTGTCACTGTCTACCACTGTATAAGTCGCTCTGGATGAAGGGTTCTACCCAAATTGCTTTAAATGTAAATGCCTGGGTCTCAGGTTGAACAGATTGAGCAAGGACCACAGATGGCTGGAAAAGTCAGGTTTCTCAATTCTTTTTTCATATAGTGTAGTTATTGGCTAAACACATCAGGAATTAGTTTACAAGCTACCTCGTGAATTAAATCATAATCACCAGAGACAGAAGGCGAGACACTTTTGTAAAAACCCACCAATTTGATAATATTTGCAAATGTGTTTTGACATCAAAATTGCAAGTTGCTGTAGCAGCATGTATGAGTGAAAACAGAGAAGGCAACAAAATTTCAAATCTGTCATTATTTGCTGCAAAGCCCGAGTATGATGGAGGAGCCGTGTTGAGACATTAATGGCATCATTAAGCATGATGTACAGCAAAGCATTGCAACACATTAGGCAAGGGTCATGCCGCTTTGATGACTTACACAGAGGTAATGGAATAGCATTTCAAAGACCAGATTTTAGAGAATCTTTGTGTGGTACCACATAAATCCCCACTAATCTGTCTTACATTTTGGAAAAGAGGTCGCATGACCCTGACCTTCTCAGTGCAATGCTAAATCCCTTGGAAGGACATGACAAAAAAAAAATCAGGGAATAGGTGCAGGGGTATAAAGGTTCTAAGGTAAAAAAAAAAAACTCTCCTGGTGCGATGATGATGAAAAGTGAAAAAAAAAAAAGGAGTTCCTAACAAGAAGTTTGCACGTGACATATCGTCGATTTCATGATTCAGTGGGTAGAATTACTCCAGCACAGCTCGGTAAGCTTTATAAATGACAGGGACTCCTGTGATACATATAACCCCCAGCAAAGCTGGAGGGAAGAGGAGAACGAGCCTGGGCACTAAAAAGGGAATGAATCATTTTGTCATCCGGTTTGCCCATAAGCTGGAAGCTGGTTTTTGTTATGAAGGAGTTCACAACTGCCATATACATTGTCTTTGCCAGCCACTCTCTTGTTCACTGCACTCGTAGGCTTGAAGAAAGTGAGAATTGCTGAATGTACACTTTACAGGGCCTGCAGTCCACTAAAGTTTCCGGAGGCACGTATAAACACGAAGTTTGCAAGTGCAAACTTGCGGGGACTCAATCACTCAATGGTCTAGGTGCCTCAATTTTGTCACATAGGATGCTAAATCAGGGGAGCAGTGGTTGGTACTTACTTCCTCTAAGAGCCGTCACGGCAGATAAGCATGTGCTAATTATGACGCGTGTGGTTCATGTTAATCATTGAACAGTTAAGCCGATGCTTGGCATGGCGTGAGAGCAGGTGTTCCAGTGGGGAAGGATTACCTGCTTCCCGTGCTCAGGAGAAATGAGCAATGAAGCAGCAGCGAGTGCGAGTGAGAGAGGCCGAGAGAGCGTTTCACACTGACAGTGTCTCTGATTGACAGTGTGTGACAGCGCAGGGCGGTCATGGATTAAGGCAACACAAACTGAATTCAGCAGAGAGATACATGAGCAGGAACGAAGCCATGTCCCTATAGGGTAGTGTAATGAGTCGCTCATGAATATGCATAAACTAAATCCCTGCACACAATATAAAGTGGACCTCTCCAAACACATTGGAGGCTCGGGGAGAACGAGACAGAAGAAATAAAAAATAGATTTTTAAAGACCAGGTATTTTGTTCCGCCTTAAGCAAGAACTAACCTGTGTAATTAAAAAGGAAAAACATCCCATCACAAGCCAACAGTGATAATTCCTTTGTTAATTATTAATCAGATGTTAGTATTTCACACATATACTGCAAAAGCGATTTAGCTAGAAAGGGGGCTAAACGGTACACACTACATCGTTTAAAGGAATGCATCCTGTTTCTCATAAGCCTAAAAATTTTTTTTCTCCGCCTCCCAACCGCGGTGCATGGATACATACATTTTGCTTTGGTTGCGGCAAAATAATTTCGAGTGGTTCAATGATGTTGCGCGTGAATGCGGTGAGAAAACTCCAGCCGTATCAGCCGTTGCACTCTGTCACACCTTGTTAGGCTCTCGCAACACAAGAAAGCTGCTGGGATTTTAGGGAAGTATAACAAATCTTTCGCGGGCGGCTGCTGAGAAGCTGCGCAGGCTTTCACCGAGCGTGTTCAGCCTCCCGCCCCGTCCGTTTCATCTCCAGAGAAAGATCCCAGAAAGGAACACAAGCAAGGTAAATCTATTTGATGGAATTGGTAATTGTGTGGCGTGGCTCGGCGTACCCACTAAGAGGCAGAATGGACGGGCACCGTCAGCTTCTCTCTGTCATGCTGTCAGTTGTTGAAACCTCAGGGGAATGTGCCTTATTTCCATAGAGTGGTCCTGCTAGCCCATCACACAGAAAAGGGTGAACTGGCAGGAAGGGATGGGTGGGGGGAGGGTGGGTTGGGCTGGAATAGGTGGGTACATATACACCATAGCCTAGTTGATGCTCCCAGGTGGTATTAGGCAAGCAGAGCCACTTTGTAAAAAAGAAGCAGCACTAGGGCTTGCTATGGATTTCTGAATTATTCCTGCCATTGTCCATCAGCCCGAGAAATAAAGGAAATGTCATAAGCTCTCTTAGCTTTAAAAAAAGGAACAATAAAAACTGCGACATAGAAAACTGAATTTGTATTGTAATTGTCTAAGCAACGCAATGGCAAAGACAATGCTGATACCGCTGACAGACAGAAAACTGTGAAACCTTGACATTTCAGCCAGTGGGAAAACCAAATAGATAACCAAATATAAAACTCGTTCTTGAAATGAAAAGAAACAGACACCCCCGGCGTAAATTAGCACCTATAGGCTTTGTATTGTATTCTTAGCTACACATACCCAATATGAGGTAACCCAATAGCTCAAGTTTTCCTTCAACACCTACAATATTGAGGAAAGCAGACCCTGCCCTGTTCCCAAAAATAACTCAATACAGGACAAAAGCAAGGTGAAGTTCTGTGATTAACAGTCTCAGTCTCCAGATGGTCCCACCCCTTCGGGCTACGGTGTCCGGATTCAGCTACTCATTTTTCTCCAATATGCCACCTAAATCAGGAGCCATTACAGGACCCCTTTATGTGATTGGCAGCTACATTTTCAGAAGTTATAGTCTACAAACCTCTGGGAACAATTTGGAAAAGCCATCATAAACGATTCCGGTACATGTCTTGCAAACCTTGGGCCAATTATTCCCAGCATTTCATCTCAATGAAAAAAAGGGTTGCGACCAGGGAAAAAAAACAAAACAGGAGTAGGGTCTTTTGTAGTAGATAATGGCTCCTGTTTGAATTGCTTTCTTAGGTTTAGATTACCATGTTTTATTGTTTAGAAGAAACATGAATCGTTTTCTAGAAAGGCACTAAATAACTGAATATTTTGGACAAACTTTCTGCACACAAAAGAAAAATGAGAGACTAAAAATTGCTTTTATTAGTCCACAATACCTGCCTGCTACTTGCAATAAAATAAACAAAAAAATAAAAATAAAACAGATGGCTGGATTGTAAGATAGGTATATGTGATCCGAAATGGATGTGTCTTACCAGAAGCCCAGTGATCATTAATCCTCCAGCACGCCGTCCTAATGGCTTAAATGGGGCCAAGGTACAGGTCATGATCCGAACAAGCAGTAGAGTGAGTCAATGTAGAATAAAAAAAAGCTTAAAGAACTTAGAATTGGACCCAAGGTGATTAATCACTGAATTACAATTGGATTAAGAACCATGAAAGAAGCTATTTGTACCCTTAAGGCACAATTTCTCATTTCTCTGAAAGCAAAGCTTGAGACACAGAGAAACCCAAGATAGCATTAAAAACCTCAAATAAAGTCTCCTCTGAATGTGGATTAAACAATCATCCTGAGCAGAACAGATGGAACAAGTGGAACATCAACAAAGAATGTGCAGTTCAGTGAGTGTGTGTGTGTGTGTGTGTGTGTGTGTGTGTGTGTGTGTGTGTTTGCTCTCTTCTAATATTTTATCTGATATGTGAAGTCGAAATTAAATTAGAAGAGCTTTTTATATACATAACACATGGACAATGATTACAAGTTGTTCCTTGAAATAAAAGAGAAGTACTACTCAGAAATACTTAGAACTACTCAGAACTGCTCAAAACTGCTCAGAACTCTTACCTTGAGTAGCACATAGAATCCGAGACCAGCAGGAAGCACGATCACATGCAGGGGAAAAAAGGGAAAAACAAAACTCAGTATATATACAGTATAAAGGAATACAATCACTAACTGTAGCCCACCTGTTGCTCGGCACAATTTGTTTGGTAAGTCACATTACTGGACACATTACTTGTTAGTGCACCCTGGAGGTGTATGATTGAAAAATACAGCTTATTGTTTATCAGGTGTAATATGTGTGCTAGCCTTTAACAGGCCCTCTTTCAGAGTGACTGATGGAGTGTTTCTCAGCCATCCCTGATAATACTAGCATGTAAGGCCAATGCTGTGTTGTGCATATAATATTCCATATAATATGGTTCTGGTCATCAGTGGTTTTCTGATGGTAACTTTTCTTAATGGAAATACTATAAGCTTTATATACACTCTATAACCAGCAGTATTTGGGCACCGGACAATCAAAATCAACTTTGACTTTAACTGTTTAATAATGGAAGGCTTTCCATTAAATCCTGAAGCACGACTGTGTGGATTTGTGTTCATTCAGCTACAGAAGCATTAGTGAGATCAGACACTGATGTTCAGTGAGTAGGTCTGTTGTGCAGTTCATCATTTAAAGATGTTCAGGGGTTGTGACATCAACCTTGTCTTCATAAAGGATCAGAACACTGGTTAAAATTAAACCTAGTGTATAAACACATATAGATGTGATGGTCAGGTTTGCAAAAAACTTTTTGGACAATCATATTTTGGACCATGTAGTGTCTGGCGTCGGTTTACATATGCATTATAACAACATAAAAAAAGTTAATTTTAAAATGAATTCGTTTAAATTGCTAAATTAATGTATTTTTTAGGGGTGACCCCAAATTTTTAAAGAATGAATGCTTTGATAGGAGGAGCCTGATTCGGATACGAATCTTTCGAATCACTGGAATATTTACAGAGCTGTTATGAAACGAGGATCATGCCATTTTGGTCAAATGCGGGTGCTCGATGTCTGATTTCACACAGAACTAGTATACCATACACCCCTTGCCGCCCCTAAACACACACACACACACACACACACACACACACACACACACACACACACACACACACACAAAATTCGACTAACAGTCAACTATAGGCAAGACTTTACAAATCTGAATCGACTATGTACTATGGACACACCCAGTATTTTTTATTTGCTCATGTAGTATGTATAATGATATTAATAGTCATTCATTCTTCTTCAGTAAGTGCTTTATCCTGGTCAAGGTTGTGGTAGATGTGATGTTCATCTCAGTTTACACTAGGGGTAAGGCAGGAACGCACCCTGGATGGGCTCCCTAAACGTACACGTTCACTGTGACGAATTTGAGTCAGGCTCTGTGGTGGGAGGAAATTTGAGATCCTTGAGGAAATCCACACCAGGAAAGCATGTGAAACTCTGCACATATAGCAGCCCAAGCTCAGTGAAAATAACCCTGGAGCTGTGAGGGTGCAGCGCTTCCCTAATGTCGACAGTCACCTGTTTTCATCTTCTTTTTTTTTTTTTTATACATTTTCGAATAACCGGTGTTAGGTTTTACATATAAATAATACAGTTTTTATTAATCTAATG
This sequence comes from Silurus aristotelis, assembly GCF_946808225.1. Taxonomy (NCBI): domain Eukaryota; kingdom Metazoa; phylum Chordata; class Actinopteri; order Siluriformes; family Siluridae; genus Silurus; species Silurus aristotelis. Next base: position 8,562,763 of record NC_139594.1, on the reverse strand, counting down.
TCCAGGATAGAACCAACACAATTCCAATCGCAGAACGTTTTTCACAATCAAGCTATACCCTAGGCTTCTGAACAGCTTCGGATGGACATTTAGTCTTGATGCATGTGCGAAGCTGATTGGCAATCATTTGTAAAAGCCTGCACTGAAAGATCAGCTGTGTGCACATCTGCACGCCTTAAGCCGATAAAACACACAATGGTGTTTTGCTTAACAGCTGGGAGGGTAGGCAGGAAAACAATGCACTCCCCAATCATAAGAAGTTAGTATGAACTCCCTCTAGCCTGCCTGTCAGTGTGCACCCACGCTCCCTTCACACACACACACACACACACACACACACACACACACACACACACACACACACACACACACACACACACACGCACACACACACACACACACGCACACACATAGTACACAGTGTGGTCCAAAGCCACACACACATGCTGAGCCACTCCCTGCTGAATTACAGACACGAGAGCTCCTCTATACATACACAGCTGTCAATGTGTGTGTGCTCCATTTATTCTTCTGCTCTGTCATCCAGTGAAGGGGCCACAAAAAAAAGTATTTTTATTCAACTGAAACAAAAAAGAAGTGAAAACATTTTATCCGCAGTCCAGTCATCCAGTGACAACGCTAAGCATAAAGTCCTGTAGCGAGGCTGGATATATCGCAGACACTACCATGACTAAACCGTGAGCACTTCATAAAGCTGCTGTCATCACGCCGTGTCCTTTAATATATCCTGCTTTGTTATTTGGCTCAATGTGCAGCTCATAAACACCACAGGTGCATTGATTCTTTCCTTTAGTGTGATCCCCAGGCTTTGGCTACTCAAGCAAGGGTAATATTTTTGGCCAGAACACTACATCTGATCTTTGCTTTTTCTTGTTCAAGATTAAAAACGTATTAAGAACATTGAAAATGTCCAACAAGCTTGTCTCCGTACAGTATAGATATTATACTGAACACAAAAAATATGATGTAAATGTGAAACATTTGCACTGTTTGGCAAACACCTTTATACAGAAAGACTTACAATGATCTGAGCAGTTGACACGTGAGGGCCTTGTTTGAGAGCCCAACAGTGGCAACGTGCTGATGCTGGGATTTGAACTCAAAACCTCCTGATTAAAAGTCCAACATAATTTGAGAGGTATTAAAAGGGTCTGAGGGTTCTGAGGAAAAAAATCTTAGTTTACTAAGATTACTATAAAACCATGCTTGTGTTTGGTTAAATAAGGGGTGAGGGAGACAGGAAAACAGTGTTTGTTCTTGGTTATATCAGATGTCTTGGATACACCTTCCTAGCACCTGTATATACAAACCCAATTCCAAAAAAGGTTGGGATGCTGTACAAAATGTAAATAAAAACAGAATGCAATGATTTTCAAATCTCATAAATCTATATTTTATTCATAATAAAATATAGAATACATATGAAATGTTTAAACTGAGAAAACTTACCATTTTAAGAAAAATATAAAGTCATTTTTTTAATTTTATGGCTGCAACACGTCTTAAAAAGGTTGAGACGGGGCAACAAAAGTCTGGAAAAAGTACGTGATATTAAAATTTTAAACAGTTGGAGTATTGGGACACCTGACCTTTCCTGCCATATGTGGTTATTCTCCAAACGTACCACCAAGCTGGAGGCACACAATTGTACAAGACGTCTTTGGGTATAATAAAATATTGCGTTCACTTGAACTTGGAAACCCAAACCTGTTCCAGCATAGCAATGCCCCTCTGCACAAAGACAGCTCCATTAAGATATGGCTTACATGGTTTGTAGTCTAAGATCTTGAGTGGCCTGCTACAGAGCTCTGATCTCATTCTTATTAAACACCTTTAGGATGAATTGGCTGACTGCACCCCAGGCCTCCTCACCTCACCTACATCAGTACCTGACCTGACCAATACTCTTGTGGCTGATGAACATAAATGTCCACAATCACACTCCAAAATCTAGTGAAACATCTTCCCAGAAGAGTGAAGGGAATTATAAGAGCAAATTGAGACAAAATGGGGAATGTGATGCTCAAAACGCACATACCATACTTATGACCAGTATATGCAATCTTTTGGCAAAATAGTGTATGGTAGAGAGGGAGAGTCTCTCAGAAGTAAAGATGGGCAGAGCTTCACCAATCTGTGAATGGTTGTGTCTACAAATTGTGGAATAATTTCAGAATACTGTTCCTCAACTTAAAATTGTGCTGTACATTTTACCCAGCGTCCCAACTTTCTTGGAACTGGGGTTGCACTATACTATACTCTGCCATTGTAGATTGGTGGTGTTTGTAAGGAAGGGGGTTAATGTGAGGCAACACACAGACACAGTGTGCCTTAAGCGAGCTGGGAGTGTGAGGCCGATGAGGCAGATGGTGACGACTGTCCCCTCTTATCTGGTGGCGTCAGGGACAAGGCTGCAGAGCAGGATCGATTAAGACATGCTGTCGTAACTGCACACCCAGACATATACTGCAGACTGACTGGAGGACCTTCAGGGATTTCAGCGTTCAGGTTCCATCTAACATGGAGCTTCTCCATCTGCCTCTTAGGTGCCAAGGATTCTAATTCTCTCATGCACTCCCTCAGATCTTTTTAGCCAAATCCTCATTCTCAACACCCACGATCTGGCCGATGAAAATGCAGGGAAAATGCAGCGAAAATGAGCAAGGCTTGGTAGATTATACATCATTTGTTAATGCAAGAAAATATATATAATGGTCTCACAAAGAGGGGCTTGTGAGTGATGTAATCTAGGCGTACTGATTGGCTTTTCAGACTGGCATATCTGCACTATTACAAGCCTGATAAATCCAGTCACAATGCAGCATCGCACAGACAAGCTTTTTTCTACTCCCACACTTTGTTCATCTAATGCCCAAAGCGCTACAAAGACCAGTGGGATTTGCTTGAAGTGAATAAAAACCCATTGAATCGAGCTGATATCAGCATTAATCAAACAAAACACACATCAGCCCCTATTGCCAGGACACGCAGATGAAGCTGTAATGGGATGTAAAGTGATGCAACTGATATATCATGCTTTTTACTCCGCGAAGCATACGCATGTCTGGTTTTTAAATATTAAATGGAAATAGATGTGAGAGAAATGCACAAGATCTTTGGAAGCTGCACGTTTGAAATACACTACTTCGGACATGTTGGTATTTCTTCTCTCACTCTTACGTTCTTCCTTCTTCTGCTCGTTCATTTTCATTGCCTCGCCTTGTCATCCTCTCTCAGGATAAAAAAAGAAGACCATTCACGGATTTTAGTTTGACTTTGATCTATTAGTTTTCTATAAGACGGAACTGTCCTATTGTCTTGTCTGGCATTCCTGACACAGATAAACAGATGACGCTAATTCAAAAAAAAAACTGCTTTTCAGCACATTTTCCGAACTCTTTCCTTCACTACAGTACATACAGGCAGTTTCAGGAGTGGGGAGGTGCTAAGCTTTGACGTTTGCACTTGTAACATGAAATGAGCATGTACACAATATCTTCACACCTGCAGCCATTTGGCTTTCCATTCCGTTGCCAGTTTAATTGAATAACCACATGGGAAACAGATGTTTTTTTAATTATAGCTCATTCTCTTCTTACCTCACAGCTGTATGTTTAATTGAAACACTTCCTCAATAAATGCTAATCTAAAGGTTGAATCCTGCAATTAAAGCATTTGCCTGTTGGGCTGGTTATTAATACAGTGGATATAAAAAAGGTATACACCCCTCTGGCAGATGAATGAATGAATAAATAAATGAATGAATGAATGAATGGATGAATGAATGAATGAATGAATGAATGAACAAATTAATTGGTGATGCCAAATGAGCCTTTTTCACCTTTACTGTGATATAAACAAAAACTTTTAAAATGCTTGTTGTCAATGCATGCACACACCTTTTTTAAAGCACTTTTTTTGTGTTCAGCAACTTTATACATCTTGATTTGACAATTTTATTCCACTCTTCCACACAAAAGTGCTTCAAAGCTATCAAATACAGCGCGGATTTCGTGTGCACTGCCCGCTTCCAAATCATTCCACGGGTTTTCGAAAGGTTATAACAAGGAACGTGAACATTTTTCTTCATCTTCCACTATCTAACAGAGGCATGCAGGTTTTATGCGGAAAAACAAAAAATCATATTTGGAGCTACCCATGATTCCCTTTATCTTGACCAGAGCTCAGTTACAGATTAAGAGAATTCAGCCCATAGCATGATGCTGCCACCACCGTGCTTCACAGTGGATATAGTGTTCTCTGAGTGATAAGCTATCTTCTTGTCGGTTATCATTTCTTTTAGAATTCTGCCCAAAAAGTTTTCTTCGTTCTGATCAAACCATTAAATATTTGAAGAAAACTGTAAGTAGGTTTAGATGTAAAAGTGCTTCCGTGTAAACACACTGCTCTATTACACAGAGCCGTGACGAGTTTGTTGTCACATGCTGGGAGTGACCAGGACCTCCCAGATATTTTTGCAACTCCTTTAATTTAGCTATAGATCTCTTGGTAGTCTCTGGGATTAGTGTTCTCCTTGTGCTTTTGTCAGTTTCAAAAGGACATCCTGCTCTTTATCATGTGTTACTGTGATGCCCCGTTTTCTCCACTTGTTGATGATGACCTTCGCTGAGTTCCAGCATAAAACTAAACTGTTTTGGAAATTACCCCACCCCCCATTCATCAATAAAATGTCATACATGCTTTAAAAGGTCACAAGCAGGGGAACTAAGAAAGTCCTCCAGAAACATCAAATTTTTATTTGATATTAATCTGCATCACTTTGTATTAGAATGTGATTGGTTCATTATAAATAGGGTGTACAAAGTTCAGAATTTAAAATATTCTTGTTTTCACAAATATTTGTTGGTTGCTATATCACAAGGGGAAAAAAAGATCTGATATGATTTTGGTTCTCAATTTTTACATCACAAAAACCCGCAGATTTAGATTTTTTTATATTTGCTGTATAATGCTCGAGTTGTTTTTTTATCAGAGGAACTATCTCAGCATTGCTTTTAAGAAGTTTTCTTAATGTCTGTACGGGCAAGTTCTTCAAAACTTAATCTTTTGTGTCTAAAAATCCTGCTCTGCTTCTGATTGCTCCTTGAAATAAAATGTTGTTGTTTATGCTGTGCTGAAAAAGTCAAGTTAAAGAAATGTTCTTTATCCAGACCTTTAATACAGATTCAATAAAAAAAAAAAAAAAAAAGAATCTCGAATCTCGAAGGCAACACACTGATTACATGCCAGGCTACACATGAATCTGATCAAATTTTCCCTCACTGATTTTGTCAACACACAGTTTAAAACATTTTATACAGCTTTCAGTAGGATAGCAGATAACAGCAGCGGTATATCCCCCACAACTTTGCAATAGCAGGCGGAAAAATGCAATGCGGCATGACTTAATTCCACGTTTCCTATTGACGGAGGCATAACTTTACAGTGAGTGACAGCGCAGCCAAAGTGTTCAATTACAGAACCAACCACTGTCAGCATTTTTTGAATGAGCAAAATATTTACAGCACCCCAAAAAAAAGCGAGAGAGAGGGAAAAAAAAAAGAAAAAAGAAAACTGTCTGATCCAGATCAGTCAACAGAATCAATTTCTCTTCATCTCAGGGGAAATGCCAGGTTGAGTTTGAAAAATTGTAAAAACTTAACTTGATATGCAGCTAGGTAAGTCGTGTCACTGAATCCTAACACGATAATGAGATTATGTGGAGAGAAAAAAAATGATGAAATGATTCCAAATTAATTTTGATGGCTTGAAAAACCTGTTCCATGGCACAAATAACTTTTGCACTATGACGTATGGTACGTAGGCTTTATCAACGAAAAGATACACAAGATGTCCGCTAGCAGGCCAAATTGACGACGAGTGAATTTACCTCTAATCCTCATTGAATCACAGATAATTATATCTCTTTAAAGCCAGCCACCATGCTCAATTAATGCTCCAGTGAAGGAAGCAATCTTAATTGCTATAGAAAACAGTACATTATTAGAAGGGGGTAATTAACCTTCCTCCTGCACGGGCACTTAAGTACTGTGTAAAAGTTGTCTGTGCACTACCGGTAATGCCCATCACCTGTCAGTCATCCCATGAACACAGACGGCCTCATCAGCCACGAATTAGCACTGCCTTGTCTGCTTAATAACCTCCGACTGCACGGCAAAACAGACGTTCACTTATAGATACATGAAAACACATTCACAAAGCAATTCCAGCACTAGGGATTAAATATACACTGATATGTCGTGCTGCATGGCAGTGCGATGCCTAGGAGAAAAAATAAGCTGTACGGATTTATATTCCACACGTTTATGTCATCATCAACCAGTTCTAAATGCTTTACTTCACCCACAGAGGAAACAGTCGGGGAATACAAGCACCAAACACCACAATCAAACACCGGAGAGCTCGTCAGAACAGGTGCACAGGTGCCGTTCCAGTCATCTGGGTGATAATGAGTGAGAAGATCAATCGTGACGGTGAAGGTGACGTCTCAGAGAAGCTTGCCGTTTGCTAAAGGCTAGAAAAGTTTTCTGCATCGGGAGACACTTGCTGTCTCAAGGTGAAATGAGGTGTGCTAACGAGAGGAGTTTCAGACAGCCGGAGCTTTTTGAACTGTGCATCCGACAGCTGTTTAAACATGTAGCCCAACTGGTTTTCTTCGTGAAGTGCTTCCCAGGGGCAAAAGCGGTTTAGAGAGAGAAGATAAAGTCTCTTTATTTAAAGTTTACCGAGCAACAGGGGCTGGCAAGTAGCCGTATCAAAGTGTTTCCAAATAGTCACATGTTAGGGTTGCTTCTCATGAACAAAAACAACATTTTTCATTTTTTTTGCATATTGGAATTTCATCAGACTTTTGTTTATACACCAAATACTTCCTGCACATTAGTATAGCTATAAATGTACTTTATGTGACACCCTATAAACACCCCATGGGTGAAAGTTGTGAATGTGCATTTACAGTAACGCTCCTTTTCATATTTTGTCTTTATTTGCTGTTAATATAACCTCCACTCTTCCGAGATGATGTTCCACTGGATTTTAGGGTGTACATCTAAAGATTTGTGCTCATTCAACCATTAGAATGTTAATAAGTTAAAGAACTGAGGTAGGATAAGGAGACCTGGGCTACAGTCCAGGATGTTCCAGTTCACCCCAAAGATGTTCAACAGGGATGAGGTCAAAGCTCTTTAACAGGCCACTTAAGGTGCATAGGGGCATTGTCATGGAGGACCAGGTTTGGGCCTCCAAGTTAAAATGAAGGGAAAATTTTATGCTACAGCCATCCTATACATTAGTGTACCTCCAACTTTGTGGTAACAGTTTGGGAAAGAGCAACATATGGCTGAAAAAGTCAGTACTTTTTTTTTATATACTGTAGGTGTGCTACTTATATTATATCTGAACTATTTTTTACCTCAATATCTTATCTTGTCTTATCTTATCTATCCAATCAAATACTACAAAACTACAAAAAAAGGTATAAATCCTGGAGCAAATCTATCTCACATTTAGAGATGCCATTTTATTGAGTGTACTGAACATGAATTTTCACATGTACGTCACTTAATAATAAACAGCAATTTAATTTACTTCGGTAACATCAACATCTGTCTAACAACTTAGAGAGATGAGAGTCCTCCATATGGCTGTTAGGTAGTGAAGCATTTAATCAGTAATGCGAACTGCTCAGCTTTGCTTAAAATTTAAATGGGTCCTGCACTGATACACCTAAATGCCATATAGAGGGTTCCAGCTCCATCCCAATCAATGCATTAAATTACATACACACAAAACGACACACATTCCCACACACACACAATGTTCCCTCTACTGTTCTATTCAAAGCTGATATATTACTGCAATTATCACCACCACAAATGTGTGAGACTGGGTGTTTGGGCACATCATGACACATTTATTAGTCACTGCTTTGTCACTTGAAAAAGTTTCACTGTTTCAGGACCTCTGCCGTATTAAAACCACGGTGCACAAATCAACAGACGGCATTCTGCCTAAACCCCTACATCATGCTGGGGCTATGTATTCAAATGGCAACATAATCTACAAACCACATCAGATAAACGTAGAGAAAAGGGCACAGTTTTATTGAAGGCAGGGCTCCACAGAATTTCCTGCCACCAAGATAACGCAGCACGTTCAATCCTAGGATTAATGCTGAGTGTTGAAATGAAAACAGTGACTTAAAATAAAAAATGTAAAAAAAAAAAAAAAAGGTCCAAAAAATATCCCAAACTCTGAGTATGAAAAAGATTTTGTGGCAAATATTGACGACTTATTTCTTTATTCAGCAAATCAATCCCTCGATTAATCGATCAATCGATATATCTATCTATCTATCTATCTATCTATCTATCTATCTATCTATCTATCTATCTATCTATCTATCTATCTATCTATCTATCTATCTACACAATATAGACAAAAGTATTGGGACACCTGACAATTTCAGCCATATGTGGGTAAATCCTTCATAAAGTTGAAGGCATACAGTTGTCTAGGATGTCTGGATGTAGTAGCATTTTCCCTTCACTTAAACCTGGAGACCCCAACCTGTTCCAGCATGACAATGCCCCTGTGGACAAAGCGAGTTTAATGAAGATATAGTTTATCTAGCTTGCAGTGGAAGATGTTCATTGACCCGCTATAGAACTCTGATCTCAACTCTACCTGAACACCTTTGGGATGAATTGTAACGCTAAATGCACCCAGGGTACACCCTTGGAGAAGAATGAACACAAATCTCCACAAGCACACCTTTAATATCTAGTGAAACTTATAGATAGAGATTTATGGATAGATAGATAGATAGATAGATAGATAGATAGATAGATAGATAGATAGATAGATAGATAGATAGATAGATAGATAGATAGATAGATAGATAGATAGATAGATAGATAGATAGATAGATAGACAGACAGACAGACAGACAGACAGACAGACAGACAGACAGACAGACAGACAGACAGACAGACAGACAGACAGACATCAATTTGTTCCAGCTCAACTAAGGAATGCTAAATCTCTTCAAGCTCTGCAGGGAGTCGCAGGTGTTCCCAGCAGCCAGGCTCTTCCCGACCAGCACTTTTAACCAGAAAAGTGCTCATGCTTTGAAGTAACTGATGAAAAGCAGATGAGAGATTTACCCGCACACTCCACTGTTTTTTGATGTCTAGCAAATCATATTTATTCACCTGCCATTCAATCTACATTCGAGAAGCTTCTGTTCCACAACAAAATTAGGCACAATGGCTAAAGCTACAAACTGTACCAATGATGCTCATTCAAGGAAAAATGAAGCAGAGAGGTATGGAAATATTTGCTATGCGGCAAAGAAACATTCAAAGGTTATTGTACTAGAAGCGAGAGATGAATGTCTCTAGAGATCTATCCCCTTTAAACCTAATGTACCTTAAAGGAAGAAGAAAAGTCCAGGAATAATTGAAAGTTAGCTATGGGACTGACAAAAAGGTGAGACTAGGCCTGCAGGGCTTGTACTCTGTTTCAAAGGAAAGCTTACAAAACATCAGTGAAACCATATACTTGCTATTTAATATGATCTATTTCTAGTTCAACCTGCTGTCGGTCTTCTGAATAGTATCATATTCATATCATCCTCACATACACACAAATACACGCTCATGCACAAGGTGGTCTATGTAAACAAATTGAGCTAGAAAACAATATAAACACCACATATATGTTTTATATATAAATTTCTCTTTTATTTTTATATCTTCATGATTATGATTGGTTAACGTTCACTCACTATATCCGATAAAGCCTATCCAAACAACACCGGCTGTGAGAATACACTCAGGATGTGATGCCGGTCCATTGTAAGGCACAATGCACACACATTTCACACACTTAGAGGTTGTGTATCTTAAAGTCATACTGGCATGTTTCTGGAAAGTGGGAGGGAACTGAAGAACACGAAGGAAAGTCAAAATGGGCACATAGGCACAGGAACATCAACAGTGCTACACACCAATAAGCCTTTATTAATATTTTGAATTTCCAGCATTAACATAGCAATGTCAAAATGTTAACATTATTTAAATACAATAGCATACCATAGAAAAAAAAAAAAACAGAAAAGCTAGCATAGATGGTTTAAACATACACTCTGCAGCTAAACATGCACATCCTCTCCAGACAAAAATAGTGTGTTAGTGTTAGCAAATTTGAGCACGTCTCAACCCGGGTTCCCAAACACAGGTGATTGTGAGTTCTCTGGCACTACACAGTGCTCTGGATCTGAACCAGCTTTAATAGCAGCGAAGTTCCTTGATAGTTCAATAACTGTTCAGTTGGTTAAACTCTCATTAAAGGTTTAAAATAAACAATGGATAAGAGATCCAAGAGTGTGAAAAAATGTCTCTCAACTGGAACTGAGAAAAGGGAAAACGCTAATTGCACGTTAAACCAACCGAAAGCCCAATGCGCCAATTCAAGTCACGTCAATACTTCAGAAAATTGCCTTTTTTTTTTTACATGAAATCGATTCTCGCTGCCATTTACAAACTATTTCAATTCATTTCGAGGACAACTCATAAGGTGCCTTCCATTTAAAAGTGTTCCTAATTGGACAGCTAATATTAGTTGGAACAAAGACGTTATTTTATTCGACAGAATATCTCAAGCTTTTGTTGACTTAAAAATCAGTAAATGTATGTAGACATATTGTACTGTGAATAACCTATTTAACTACAGCCTTTTAATAAACAGAGATACTAAATGATATACAGACATGACAGAAGTGTTATACATCAACCTTAACCCAGATTTACAACCCAGTCTCAGAAAGCAATTCTTTAATACGCTGCCCATGATCATATTCCCGCTTTCCTGCTGAAGAGTCGGGGATAAAGTTAAGATAACATCCTCAATCATCAGGTGTGGTCTCAGGTGTCAGTGTAGAGTATTGCTGGGAAGGCGGCTCCAGGAAACAGTTCTGGGGAACCTTGACTAACGCATAGTATTGCTGAGGAATTTCAGGGAATTCAACAAGGAAAGAAATACTGTAGCTTTCTCATTAACTGTCTCAAGGGTATCAGTATATAGAGGTGTCACTGACCATCAGCCTTTTAAAACCAGAAATAAAAGAGCTTCCTAATGGTAGTTCAGCTGAAAAGTTTTTGACCTATCAGTCGAGGCCAAGGTAGCAAAATTGCCCATGATTTCTGGGTGACATGAAAGGCATACTCTCTCTTGTATGTCAATCACAGTGACACTAGCCAATTGTGAGCTAATGTATACTTAAGATGTGCCTCCAAATGTGTTACACTGCTCTCTGATGCAGGAAAATGTGGTTGGCTGGCTTCATGTGTCTCAGAGGAATCATGCCTTCACTGTCAATGGTTGGTTGACCTGGGAATTGGGAATTACAGAGGGAAATTGGCAAGAGACTAAATTGGAAAGAAAACGAGTGGGGGAAAAAAACTAGAATGAGAGGGTCATTGAAAATTTAGTTAGATTGTATAAAACCGTTCATTTAAGGCAAAGTAATGGCACTGTGGTCTCTTTGCACTGGTGGTTGAAAGAAATCTAAAAGACTGAATGGGATTCTGCACCTTTGTTCACATGTTGGTGAAACAATCCCAAACTCAGTACCTAGACCTGAATATTATTCTGCCCCATACAGGATTAATAACTTAAGCCCCAGCTAGGTAAAAAAAAAAAAAACCCTACCCTGATAATATTACAAATGGGGTCATGTTGATACCGGAGGTCTCTTGATGTATGCTGCCAGCCAATGCCTGGTCAAAGAGCATCAAAGTAGAACATAAAAATACATTTAAAAACGTTGTGAAGAATCAAAAGGCTTGCTTTGACAGCCTGGTCATATGAAAGATGTGTTGTCCTTTATGTGCAGAATAAACTAAAACAGGATTTGTAGTGGGATGAGCTCAGGAAAAATCTGTTTCTGTTCTTTATTTTGTTATTCATGCATCTGACGGTCCACAAGTCTGGCAATGCTGATACACTGGTTATATGCAAGCACAATATGACAGAGAAAAGAATGGAGCTGTTTCATCGATCGGCTTTTTCAACAATAGCCATATTCAAAACTGAAACCTCAAGGGCTCGATTTTTTATCATAACGACAACAAAAGCTATTGTAAAGGAGAATATGATCGGCTTTAAATAGAAGCATGCCCAAAGGTAACAAGAGCACTCATTCTAATACATTAAATATCTATGGGTGAAGCTATTGACATTCATATTTGATATAATTTAAACACCTTTCTTGATGTACAGTTTAAACCCTACTAAAAAAAATTCAATATGATTCGGAGAAATCAGTGAATTCATGCTATTTACGTCATTTCGATTCAGCTCAGACAGTTGTCATGAGCAAGGGAATGTGAAACAAATAATAGTTCTCTGCCATATTTATTCTCAAATGTTAGGCCTTGAGGGAGCAGGAACACATTATTATTTCTTGAAATGAAGTGTAGGTATGTGCACTATAAACAGCAAGCAAATGGGTACAAGTTTAACAAATGGACAAGTTACATTTATTGCACTTTATATTATAATTACCATCATTACTTTTCTAATCAAGTCTGTTCTCATGTTGTAAATATCATTATAGCAACAAAACAAAATTAATTTTATCTCTAATTCTTAAAACTAGTGATGTGATTATTATATTATACAAGATTATTAAATGATTACCTATATCTCTAATTAATGCCTTCAAAATTCGAATAACAGCCATGTACTATTAGTACTTCGGTTGTTGCTACTGTTGTTTGTAGTCTAATTAGAATTATTATAAATGTACTGTAGCAGGGACTCAATTTCTTTCTACATTTACTGATGACATGGAGCTTTCGGCTAAATCATTTTTCCTTCATCTACACATGTACTAATTAAATCAACTGTACATGTAAAAATGAGAGTGGAAAGACATTTTATAGAGAAGATGGTAACGTTTCCAACCATCTACATTAAAACCCCAGTTTGGCGTGTGGGGGTAGGGGGAGTTTGGGGCACGTGTGATTTTCCCACCTGTCTTTCAGCTCTACTGGGTCAAAAATTGAAATCCAGCAGTGCAGATGGATCTTAAATTGGAAGTAACTTTACAGATGGAAAAGATGAAAACCTAGTGTAGAGAGTTCTCAAAGCTCTTGACAAGTGAAGGAATCAAATTAACCTCGATGCCAGGTCTGGATCAGGAATGAGCTTTACCTGCTCATCGAGTTGTCTCCTTGTGACTTGTTGAAGTCCTGTGAAATTGAGTAATGAGAAATTAACTGGGCTTTAATGGCCTTGGATTCTAGACCCTGAATAAACGGCCTCAAGAATGGACTGTTACTAAATGAACTTGGTCTTTGTCATAATATACTGATTGCTTGAAAGGATTTTCAAAGGCTGTCATTTACACACCATTCCAATTTATGCTTCATGTGAAATGATCTCAGATTTGAAAGGCATTCAGACATCTGAATTTCTAGGGCACATCAAAGTTCGATTTTACTGCTGAATGTATGGGTCCATGAGCATTAACCAAATGTTAAGTAATTGGCTGTATCAAGAAGCACTCAATATTGGATCCTGAATATTAGAAATCACAGAGCAGGTGCAGAAGGAATACATGAATATATTTGACTCAATTCCAAGTGCTTATATTTGCACCCTTAGCAAAGGGGGGAAATATAATTCTACCTCTTGATTGGTGGAGCTACTTTTCAGTCGGGCAGAATTGGCTCACCAGTGCCAAGTTCTGCTCTCTTCACTGCTTATAAGCTTGCAGCTCAAGTGCTGTGAGTGCATTTTTTTTCTGTTGCTTCTATGCTTGACATATTTTCTTAATCTGTGAACCCCATCTGTTCGCCAGGACTGGCCACGAGTCAAGCAAGTATGAGTGGTAACAGGAAAATGCCTCAGGGATACATTTTGGCATGTATCACTAATAAGCGTCAAATATGGTTTTACCCATGCAAAACAATTTAAGTGGTACAAAGTAGTACAAAATATATGACATATAAACACACACACAGCACCTGTGAAAAATTACATGTAACCATCACACATGCACCATTATAGCATATTCCTATTGACTAGTATAACTCATAAACTGTAAAGGAAGTAGCATTTTCAGTGGCTTGACTCTAGGCACAATAACAATTAGCATATTAAAAATGACCCTTCATTTAAAAGCCAGGATGAAAATTGTAAACAATAAGTAAACAGTGTATTCTAATACCAACTTGTTTCATCTCCTTCTAGATGTTTTCAAACACATGGTTTTCATAAAACCTGTCAGATGTTAGTTTTCAGCAAGAGGCTTATTGCCTGTTGCACCACACGAATGAGCTCTTCAAGGCCCCAACTACACTACGCAGCAATAACACAATTAGTCCGGCTCGGCACTGTCACAATACGTTCTGTTTCCGCGTGATATGACTGCTTGAGGAAGCAATGTGGGAGGAGAGGAGAGACAGAGACACAGTTGCTGCAAGTTCTCCACTCCAGCAGCTGGAGACTTCAATCACAGGATGAAAGCCAAGCTGCTCTTGATCAATCACAGTGTATTATACCTAGATAGTGGATGATCATGGGGTTTAACTTGGCAATAACAGCAATTAGCTTGAATGCGGCTGACAAGTGTGGGCCCTCTTGTGGGCCAAAACTGCTGTTGTATTTACAGCCTAGTTTAAACCATTAGCTTTCAAAAATAAACTACTTAACAATCAAAATGATCCTTTCGTGGCCAAATTGAATATATTTCTACACTAACAATGAGAACAGATTGTGTTGACTTGTGCCATGGATGATTAATGTTATGTGCACATACAGTATGAGCACCTGTGGAACTTATTTGTAGCAGCTAATGTAAAAATTCATTAAATAGTCGATGTAACGTTCCTATAAGCACACAGTGTGTTGACGCTGCTGTTTTCTTTTACTAGTCACAAATCGTTTGCTTCTCTTAGGTAGAAGCATATTGTGCTCTTCTTAGAATCTGAACAAAAACTAAAATGCACGAAAGTCCACTCCAACATAACCCTGACTTGTGCATTTATTAGAATAATACACCAGACTTTTTTTTGTGAAGAAGGGCAATTATAAAGCCATCCCACCAAACAATTCATTTTGAAAGTTATGGCCATAGATGTTTATTTTTCCGATTATAAGTTGTTGTTTTTAAAGACTATCCAGCCATATACTTACCCTGGAGTCTGATTATAATATCTTGGGTAATAACTTCATTGGTATCTGTAACAAGTATGTACCCTTTGCATATTTGCATCTTGAATATGAGGATGCCGTTTAGTGTTAAATTATATGCATGGTGAAAAATTGCAAAACAAATATAATGTTAGTTATGTATGTAATTGTGGTTTCCAGTTAACCAGCAGGTGTGGTTGGAAAAAAATCTTTTTCGCGTATGTTCTCACATGCTAAGACACCCGCCAGAAAAGTCACAAAGTGACAACAGGTGCAATACTGCTGTCATACAGCCATCTTTCCCTGGAAATTTTTTCTAATCAAGCTCTTGGCAATTCAGTACTAGTTTCGGCTAACAAGAAAGCCTGGCAGGATTCGCAGAGCCATGATTACATACATAAGTTGTTTTGTTTCACCCCTGCCGGTTGGTGACAATCACCTCAATAACATTTTTCACAGTGCCACGAGGGAGGGACCCACCTTAGTGGAATGGTGTTCAAAGATATTATTTTGCAATGTTAACCTTAAAAAACAAGACAAGTGAGTACTGCTAATTATTGCTGAAAAGCAGAAGACACTATCCATAAAGTGGTATATCAGGGTAGAAGTTGAGTGTCCGGCCCACTTCTAGGTCATGGTCATCTACCCAGTGGGCCAGTCTCTATTTGAGTAAGGGTTTTACTTGATTGTTTTGGCATAACAAATAGTTGATCGGAGAGTTGGATGACAACCATTTCATATATTGTACGTCTACCACTGGGTGAAGGTTCTGCATTTAGTTCTTTTTTGATGAAGTTTCTTTCTTTGCATTATGGCAACTGATTACGATATGGTATACCTTGCTAATGGTGTTCTGTTTGTGGGTTCATTTAAAAACAAGGTAACGTCCTGATTATTTGCAAGTTGTTTAAATGACACCATCCAAAGAAAACCTTAAAAAATACACTTGTATGTAGCATTGCTCAATTTAAAGGGCCTCCGTGGCTAAGGTCATGGCAATAACCTGAAAGAATGAGATGCGCCTTACGAAAACGAAGAGAGATATTGCCCCTGATGAAGTCCTTCGATCCTATTCAAAAGTCCTTGACATATATCAGGTCAGCAGAAGTAGTGTAAGCAGAAAACAGAGCTGCTTCACTACAGATTGGTAAACCGGCCAATCTGTAGTGAAGCAGCTCTGTTTTCAGATTTATCTATGTCTCTTCCTCACCAATGGTTATGAATTATTGGTAATTGCTAAATTAAAAAGGTCACAAGCAAAGGAATTGAAAAAGAATGAATGAATCTTATAGACGCTCTTAAAGAGGAGTCCAAAGGTTGTCTAGCAACATGGGGGAAATGAGACTTTTGGGGAATCAAGGTAAATGAAGGCACCATCACTTATTTGATGTTAGAAAGCCCATCTCTGGCTTTCAGAAAAGATTTTGGCTGCACAATGTTAAGCCTTGCAGCACTGGCTCATTTAATCACACAGCTTAAAAAAAAAGTATGCATTATGATAGATGGAAAAAAGCCACTCAGACACACTACCCTTAGTTGGCCAGACAACAGTAGAAAAACACAGAGGATGAATTGACTGGTAGGAATAATGAGGGCTGAAATCAAGGGCAACTCCAAACCACAAGCTGCATGTTATTGGATCAGGTTAATATAGGAAGTTTAGCAGCAGAAAAAAATCTAAACCGATTATCACAAATGGAGGCATGAACACTCAACCCAGTGGAGACATTAAGGGAAAACAGAGGCAACCCAAAACCAGCCCCAGTAGCACCTCAGCGGAGTCCAGCTCCCATAACAGGCTCAGGGAGAGATTACGGTTTGATGAGGAAGAGCTCCTTGACCATGCTCACTGGTCAGCAAAACAGCAGTGGATGTGGATATAGACAGGTGAGTGTTCAGAGGAGAGAATCAGGATTGTGCTCCTACTAAGTAGCAACACAAAAGTCTAATGAAGGGAACCCAAATCAATATTAGGAGCCTCAAAGGTCCTGTTTTCTCCAGAAATGGTGCTAAAATTGTGTAAGAAAGAGCATCAGTTTTGAAAGATAGGATACATAGCTCCATGTGGTCTACATGTGGTTTGATGTGTACAAAGCAAAAAAAAAATTGAAAGAAAGAGAATGCTGGCTATTTGACAGCAGTATTTATTGCAAATTCTGAATCATGCATCACTGCATGACTTTGTTGGAGGGGTTTAGCATGCATGCACACACACAAGATATCCAGGTGATTCTCACTACCCCCTGCCAGTGAAATAGAAAATGAATTCATGCCATATGGGAATGTTTCCCATTTAAAAAATGTTGGCTAGAAAATAGCACTTCCATTCAGATTAGCCATTTTCAGACTGTCCATTGTTCTACTTGACTGTACAGACCAGACGTCTAGTAATATATTAATGAGGAGAAGATGAGAATGAGTAAGCATTTTGCAAACCTCACCTCTAGTACCAGATGGGAAATTCACCACAGTGTTTTTGCTAGAAAACAAGAAACTAGTTGCCTGGTGAGTTCCTTGCTTTAGTAGGTAAGTACAGTGTAATATACTGTACTTCTGCATACATTTCTTTGGTATAATTTTAATGTCAATTTAAAACTACG
Organism: Silurus aristotelis; assembly: GCF_946808225.1. NCBI lineage: Eukaryota > Metazoa > Chordata > Actinopteri > Siluriformes > Siluridae > Silurus > Silurus aristotelis. Next base: position 8,544,920 of record NC_139594.1, on the reverse strand, counting down.
CAATCCAATCTAAAATAAGATCATAATCATAAGGTCATCAAAAAAAAAGAGAACATTCTCAAGACAATTATGTCTCAAGGAGATAAAGGTTTGTTCATAAACTGCATACATACCTTATGTAGCATTCAATATGTTTACTAATTACCGTTTTATAATATTTTATAATAAATATATTTTATATTTAAAATAATGAACACAAAAATCAATCCTATAATTGTTTTTTTATTATAATTTTACAATTTAGAAATCAGTTACCTGTACAATTACTCAAAATGCAGATTCTCTATAACTGTTACAGAACTATTGCTAAACTCTGTGTTACACTTGAAATGTATGATAATTTTGACTTTTATTAGTGCAACCCTGCACTGGAGGAAAAAAAAAGGGGGGGGGGGGAATGGCTGCAAAACGAAATAATTCCATTTGTTTAATGACGTTGTTGGTGAAGCACGGTGACTGTAACGTGCAACTAAAATCTAATACTGTAGCATACCATTAATATTCCTGTATTATCACTAGGATGTGTCATATATCACAAGCAAAAATAAATAAATAAAGGGATATGAGTGCCAGTCGTCACAGCAATCAGCTGCCAATTCACACCGGGGGATGATGGATCATCTCCAGAATGGTACATGCATCTCCATTAGGTTTGATCAATCTGCTTGTCGATAGCAGACAAATGCCATCCCTTTTCTTTCGTTTTTCACTCCCACTTTCAACCCCTTTATGGCCTCCTTCATAACAAGCTCTGAAGTGAACACTACCCAAATCCCCTGCAGCCTAATACTGCCTGAGACCTGAGGTTAATTACTAACAATACTGTCATTTCTTTCTTCCTCTGAACACTACTGATCATGACCAGCCATCTAAATAGCCCCAAAGGGGCTCATTGTTACAGTACAGCACCAGATATATTAAAAAAAAAAATCTTTTCTGAATCATTAATTAGATCTGAAGTTGGCTTTCCAGCACTGGCACTACAAGTTCCAAATTACAGAGTCAGTGAGTTGGCAAGTCAGATAGGCTCTTTGTTATACTGAGGAATAAACTGACTGTGGAATCTCTGAACCACCCAAAACACCAAACTGCAAAGTCTAGAGTTGAACTGAACACGAGGAAAGTTTAGAGTCACGCTCTGATGTCAGGAATCCTAAAATACGATCAAGGTGGAATAACATTTGGCGGAAAAGTAGCTTCATATTTAATCAAATTACAAGAACCCGCTGAATAGTGCTTTTTTTGTCCTTAATTCATTAACAGCACATTTATTGCATCAATGGTGCTAATTAATTCCACAGGGATTTAATTAGCAGTCCTTAAGGCCAAGTATTGGGGTATTCATATAACATCTATTAAGATCTCTCTTAGCCTACTTCCAGGATAATCCACTGTCCACACTGAGATGTCGTTTTTGTGCGGTGAAAATGAACTTTTCTTCCAAGTTGAACATTTTTAAATGCAAAATGCATGCGTGTATATTTAGTCATGTGATGCAGTCATGTGACCCATTCAACTATACTGCAGATTTCCTGCTATCTTGTTCGATAGCGTCCTCAAAGATTAACTTCACTTTGTACAACCTTCAGACTGCAAGGACACGGAGCGTTCACTCACAACTGTATATTTAAAGTGAAGGAAAGTAAATAAACGCCTGTGGGGAAATGATACCGGTCAAATCGAGACGATTGTGCTTCTTATAAAATAGGGTTGCTCTAGACAGTTCAGTGTGGACCAGCAATTTTTGGAAAACTTTTGCAAACGGCAAGCGGACATGCAGCTTTCCTATCTATCCGGACTAAAAACGTGGAAGGTTGAAATAATACAGTTTGAAATCATACGACTTTGTTGAGAAGTTGCTGAAAATACGTTCTCTGAGATCAATGTCCGGTTAAACAGTGTTTAAAATAATGCATACCACAGGAGAATACAAGCTCATCTGATAAAGTAGAAGGTAAAGCTTGAAATGGCTCAGAGAGCACAAATATATTGGATTTCTAATACCAAAACATCTTTGCTGAGCACACACACACACACACACACACACACACACACACACACACACACACACACACACACACACACACACACACACAGCCACTTTTCTTCTCTCTCTCTCTCTCTCTCTCTCTCTCCCTCTCTCTCTCTCTCTCTCTAACCGTCTCTCCCTCTTTCGTCCTCTCATGCACTCACATATACACGCCAATCAAGACTTCAAAGAATGATTAGTTCAGCTATCTCTACTCAGATTGTCGTACTGCATACAGTCACAGAGAGAGAAAAAGAGTGACATACATCAAATCTAAAGACTGCATAGCCTGTTATTTGTCAATCCCATGCTCTGAAACTGTGAGCCTGTGCTACACACTGAAAGGTAAGTGGTGTGAAATCCAAGATCAAAACATAGCCAGAAATACTCCTTCCCCTTCCCCCAAAGGTGCAGTAGCGGGGCAGACCTGACTAGAGTTTCCCGCCTCTCCTCTGGGGTATTCGTGTAAAGATGTAGATTAGAAAGATTACAAGAAATAAACGCCTCCCTGGATTTTCAAATTAATGTCTCCTGCATGAAAATTGCCTTGCATGTTTGATGTTATTTCCATTCAAATGACTAGCGTTTTTTTTTTTTTCTTTTTTCTCCTTTTAATAACGATGTTAAGCTAAGTTGCCTTTATTGTCAATAAAGAGGAATTGCTGTATCTACGCCAAGCGCCGCTAATGGATACAGCCAAGAAGATTTAATGACTACAAGTTAATCATTTTGATAATTATATAAAAAGTTGCACAAGGCACTTCAAAAATATAATAGACACCCATGCAACAATAGCGTCTGGGGGATGGATGTGTTCGAAGTCCATCTGTTAGAGCACAGAAGTGTGGGTAAAAAAAATCAAGACAAAAAACAAAACAAAGAAACACAAAAAAGTCTCAAATGCATAATGTACCTGCCCGTGGTCACGTTCTCTGTGCTAGCAAGCGTGATTCAATCAAGTGTAATTGCTCTCATTAGAGCGAGAACAATACTGTTAATAGAAGCTGTTCAGGAGATTAGCATCTAGTTGTTCCTTCCTGACCACCAAAGCACCACCTTTTGCAGCTTAATACAAAGTCATACAAAGTCTTATTGATTGCATTGTGTTTTCTTATAGACAAATTTGTCTTTATTATTACAGTAAATGTGAGAATTTTCACTGCACTGCATTTGTACTTTTCTCTCATCTATAATCACTTTATGCTCAGCGTGCCATGATTTATTTATTTTTTGCTTTTTTTTTTTTTCCTTTTATTTATTTATTTTTTGCTCGTACAGTTATAATCGTGAGGCTTATTTCAAGGTTTGTGACAGGACGCACCATCTGGCAAGCGATGCCTATTTCCAGCATTAACACTTATTCTTTCCAGCAGAGGTGCCCGAGTCCTATTAAGTATCTAACCATTTCCCTCACATAGAATTTCACTTCAAAATAAACATTTTGCCACTTTCGCAGACATGCTCTCGTCTTTAATACCTCGTCTTTGCTCTTTCAGTATCCTCTGAAAAACAACATAGAAGAGGCAGATAACACCTGTTGTAGTGTGACACACGGGAAGTCACGCATCAGCGATACTGTCCTGACAAACTGCATCCAGAATTTATTACCGGGATCATGGCTCAGTGAGATATATAAGTACTTGATCTGATCTACTGCAGCCTGAGATAGACATAATACCGAGCAAGTCATGCGAAGTTCATGGAAGGTCACCTGTCCTGCACCAAACAGCGACACTGCAAGCAAATCATTGTGTCCTACAAATGAGCAAAATGTTCAATCTCCCATTTATGAAATGCAAATAAATGAAGGAAAAGACAGGATGACCTTGTTTAGAAGCCTTCGCATCGGCGAGAACATCAGCATTCAAAATGTGTGTGGAAAAAAACAGCGCTATAGAGCAACAGCAAGGTTGAAGAGCAGAGAAAGTAACTTGGCAAACTGTAATGACGTGAAGGTGTTTGTATTCACAGGACACAGAAGGCATAAGCCAACCATTATGAGACTTTTTTGGCCCAGAAAATTGGTGCAGATGTGATACCACAGATTAAAAAAAAAGTCAAAAGCTGCTTCGGTACAGACGATCCTGACGCTCATCTGACCAGCATGTTAAATGTTTCAGAGCTGACTTTTGACTTCACAGTGATCCACAGAGCCTGAAGCCATGCCTCACAGCATACAGCAATTGAAGGAGTCATGCCTCTTAGGGAATAAAGGCAAAAAAAAATAAAAAAATTATATATATATATATATATATATATATATATATATATATATATATATATATATATATATATACAGTGAGGAAAATAAGTATTTGAACAACCTGCTATTTTGCAAGTTCTCCCACTTAAAAATCATGGAGGGGTCTGAAATTGTCATCGTAGGTGCATGTCCACTGTGAAAGACATAATCTAAAAAAAAAAATCCAGAAATCACAATGTATGATTTTTTAACTATTTATTTGTATGATACAGCTGCAAATAAGTATTTGAACACCTGTCTATCAGCTAGAATTCTGACCCTCAAAGACCTGTTAGTCTGCCTTTAAAATGTCCACCGCCACTACATTTATTATCCTAAATTAGATGCACCTGTTTGAGGTCGTTAGCTGCATAAAGACACCTGTCCACCCCATACAATCAGTAAGAATCCAACTACTAACATGGCCAAGACCAAAGAGCTGTCCAAAGACACTAGAGACAAAATTGTACACCTCCACAAGGCTGGAAAGAGCTACGGGGAAATTAACAAGCAGCTTGGTGAAAAAAGGTTCACTGTTGGAGCAATCATTAGAAAATAGAAGAAGCTAAACATGACTGTCAATCTCCCTCGGACTGGGGCTCCATGCAAGATCTTACCTTGTGGGGTCTCCATGATCCTAAGGTAGGTGAGAAATCAGCCCAGAACTACACGGGAGGAGCTGGTCAATGACCTGAAAAGAGCTGGGACCACCGTTTCCATGGTTACTGTTGGTAATACACTAAGACGTCATGGTTTGAAATCATGCATGGCACGGAAGGTTCCCCTGCTTAAACCAGCACATGTCCAGGCACGTCTTAAGTTTGCCAATAACCATTTAGATGATCCAGAGGAGTCATGGAAGAAAGTCATGTGGTCAGATGAGACCAAAATAGAACTTTTGGGTCATAATTCCACTAAACGTGTTTGGAGGAAGAAGAATGATGAGTACCATCCCAAGAACACCATCCCTACTGTGAAGCATGGGAGTGGTAGCATCATGCTTTGGGGGTGTTTTTCTGCACATGGGACAGGGCGACTGCACTGTATGAAGGAGAGGATGACCGGGGCCATGTATTGCGAGATTTTGGGGAACAACCTCCTTCCCTCAGTTAGAGCATTGAAGATGGGTCGAGGTTGGGTCTTCCAACATGACAATGACCTGAAGCACACAGCCAGGATAACCAAGGAGTGGCTCTGTAAGAAGCATATCAAGGTTCTGGCGTGGCCTAGCCAGTCTCCAGACCTAAACCCAATAGAGAATCTTTGGAGGGAGCTCAAACTCCGGTGTTTCTCAGCGACAGGCCAGAAACCTGACTGATCTAGAGAAGATCTGTGTGGAGGAGTGGGCCAAAATCCCTCCTGCAGTGTGTGCAAACCTGGTGAAAAACTACAGGAAACGTTTGACCTCTGTAATTGCAAACAAAGGCTACTGTACCAAATATTAACATTGACTTTCTCAGGTGTTCAAATACTTATTTGCAGCTGTATCATACAAATAAATAGTTTAAAAATCATACATTGTGATTTCTGGATTTTTTTTTTAGATTATGTCTCTCACAGTGAACATGCACCTACGATAACAATTTCAGACCCCTCCATGAATTCTAAGTGGGAGAACCTGCAAAATAGCAGGGTGTTCAAATACTTATTTTCCTCACTGTGTATATATATATATATATATATATATATATATATATATATATATATATATATATATATATATATATATATATATATATACACACATATATCTCAAGCAGCGTCCCGCACCGGGTTCGAACCTATTCTTTTTCAATAAAGTGTATGCTCTTTCATTATATTTCAATCCAGTATTATGCATGGATTATAAAAAAAAATGCAAACAAATAATTATTAATTTCCATATCTGTTCAAACACAGAGCCACATTTCTGAACGCAACGTAAAATCACTCTCAAAACAACAGTTTTGAGTCAGATTCTTCAGGTCTAAATTGAAATTCAGGTGTGTGTGTGTGTTTTTTTTTAAAGGGCACGGTGCATAAAGTTACTGTAGGCGTCCCCAGGGAAATCAAGGCTATTGAAACGGTTTCAAATAGTTCAAGTCAGCCATGTCCAGGGCAAGAGGACAAAGAATAGAGCTTATCCACGGTTCAGACTACCTCATGCCAATCAGGATAAATGCATTCACCATAGTCCAGGACCATTCCTCACTTTTTTCTTTAGAATACACGTAACACCATTGTCACATAGAAACCGAGTGGTTAAGACTAGGATCGGAAGGTTGTAAGTTCAAATCCCAGCACCGCCATTTTGCCACTGTTGAGCCTCTAGAGCACGGTCCTTAACTAAAATGCTCAGTTGTATAAAAAGGATAATTATAAGTTGGTCTAAAAAAATGCATCTACCATATGCCATAAACGTAGATGTAATTTGAAACGGTTTTTAATATTGAAGGAAATAGAAAACCCTTTTATTTCTGTGACAATCATGATTTAACTTAATGTGTTCTCTAGTTCAGTGGTCAGGGCACTGGTCAGGGAGTCAGGCATTTTTAAGGGCTGCCTCAATCACTAAGTCTTTTCAGTCCACTGAATCTTTCAGATGGATCCCACAATGCACCACAAAATGTTCTGTTACTCAGGAAAGAAACTCTCTGACAACATCATTCTCAAACATAAGTTTATGTAGCTCTCAAATGGGTCTTGACGGTAGCAAATTGTAACTTTTATTTATTTTGATGCTTCAGATGCTGCTTGAGTCTAATGACTATTAAATGTTTGCTATGCTATGATCCTGTCATTTACAGTGGCTGACCAATGGTGTCACAATGTGTAGTGAGAAGGTTCATACCAGCGTCCTGATCTCATGTACACGATATCCTGATTCATGACTGAGAGAGCTGATTGAGTCGCACCCAATGCCAACACTGCTCCCGAAAACACTGATTTGCATGCTGTTAAAATGCACTGCTGATGCCAGCAATGCAAATGTTTTGTGCAGTTAAAAAAAAAAAAAAAAACCTCCATGATGTTGATGTTGGACATGATTTTTTTTTTGCTCTAAAATTTGTCAGAGACTCGACAAGCAGAAAGGGGGTATTTGCATTAGAACTTTATAGGCGACTGTATAGATGAGCCAGTGAGAGTGACGATGTCTGAAGTAAATAAGCAAGTAAAAAGGCACTGCTGCATCACGCCGGCTGTCATGAAGCATGTCAGATCAAGAAAAGAGGGTTAAATCCTCCCGAAGACATGATCAGCAGGTGGCCCAAAACCATTAGGGGGAATATTGCACATCAGGAAGAATCACATGTTAATTATCAAGATTAGGCATTCAGGGTGGATTTCCCCTTTCAAAGCCATGGCGTACGTTAGGAAATGATCCGCAGCAGATGCTTGTTTTAAATTATCTGTCATCACAGCACGACAATCCGTCAAGCATCAAATAACAATGCAAACGAAAGCGCAGTTCATTCATCCATTACATTGTCTCATGGAACATCTTACTATAGAGTACTATTTACAAATTAATTTTGTATTTTGAACATAAATGTAGTGATAATGATGACCTTGCAACTGTGTGCATGCCAAACTGGATGCATTAACTCAGTGGTCCCCAACCCCCCCGGCCGCGGACCGGCACCGGTCCGTGGGTCAATTGGTAGCGGGCTGCACAGAAACAATACATAACTTACAATATTTCCGGTTTATTTATTATCTGATTCTGAACAATGTTTAATTTTGGAAAATTACCAGATTCTCTCCGCCACATCTGTCTATGACTCACTCTTGATGCATGTCATTATGCCTCGGTCTTACCTCCATCCACTACCTTCTTAAAGGGGCTGCTCCGGCTGCTAACACATAATACATTACTGCTAAATTCAAACCCCCAAGCTAGCAAAATAAACAAAAAACAACACAGTAGATTCACGTTTATTATTATATTTAGAAAATATCAGTCGTTTCATTTTATAAACCCCCCCTCTACATTAAACAAAATAAAAATTATAATTTTATACAACATTCCTACACCTGAAACAGTAAAGAAAATCAGTGAATCTAAATCAGTGAAAAGAACCAATGCTGCATTGATGGACGGGACAAACGTGTATTAAAACCGGACCCCGAGTGTAGAATACAACAAACAAGAGAAACAAAATAAAAATAAAAAAGGTGCAGGCTCATGTCCTTAAACACTAATGCCTAAGGATCCTGCTTTGGCATTACACCTAAGCCCAGGGATGAGTACATGCAAAACTGCAGCAGTAATAAACCTCAGAGGATCAGCAGCACTGCAGCACTGTTTACTCTCCTAGCTACAAGAGAGCATTATTAACCTGCTCTTACACTGATTGTATTTTCTGTAGGCCTTCTATGAAATAGGCTTCCAATTTACTGACATCATACAGAACACACTACAGCCTTTTAATTTTTACGTGTGTGTCTGTGTGTGTGCGTTTTATTCTTTTATTTTTTCCTCAGTCTGTCAGTTTATAATGGAGGCATTATTGGCACCAGTGCCTTCCTTAAACGATATGCAAAATGTCACAGTGAAATTAATAATGACATTCATGTCTCTGTATGAATACCGCTATTACGCAGCTGGAAAGCACAAAAAAGTGGGGAAAAAGAACGAATTCTCTGCATAGATCAGTTTATCACCATTATCAATTTCAGCTTTTGAGTATTCTCCGAGCACAGCTAAAGGCTTCCCGCGCTTTGACACGCCTGTAGACTTTTGAGCTGTGTCAGAAAGACCACTCAAAGCGTCAAACGCTGGCAGACAATTTAAAATTCATTACCTTCTGAAGCCCGAGGTCCTGCGGCAAATATCAAGGTCACGTATTTCAATCACTGCCTAAGAGGGTCTTACTTTAAGGGTCTAAATCTTAGACAGATATAAAAAGAAAACACCACGCGATAGCAGAAGACGAGTCCTGCAAAGGAAATGACTGGGAAAAGTCCAATTCCAAATAGCAACTAGCAGCTTACATAATATATTCATAGTCTTCTTAAAGTAAAACATATACTTTCAGACATTTTAGATGCACTTACAGCATACTGTACACATACACATACACAAACCCGGAGGTGCAACACAGCCTCCCGACCCCAACCCCCAACCAGGTTCTGTTGTGTTTTTAAAGAAAAAATATACAGCAATATTTTTCAATTTAAGCTGTATGAACTCTACAGGTGACCTTACAGGAATTGCGGAGTTCATTAAATCTTAAATTTGCTCAACGGTTCAATTAGTCCGTAGTTGCAATTTCTCTAAATGACTCAACCAGTAGACATCTTTATAGAGGTCATTTATATAGTATCACGACAAGCCAGGTGCTCAAAGAGCGCGAGTACAATCAGGATTCACAATAGGCTAACAGTAACCACATAATACTCTGGCCGTCCTCATTACAGACGCGGCCGCGTTATCAGCTGGAGCAGTGAATCCGTGGCACTGTTTAATTTAGACTGTTCTATTTTTTGTCGCCGTCCGCTAAGGCTCCCTAGCAACGCCTGTAATGCAACACCGCGTCGGTTGGAGCCAGGTGCACGCCCCACCTTTAAATGCGAGCGGCTGAATAGTGACCCGCTCTCTGACTGAATACCAATGTTAGGCCACATAAAAGAGCTATTCAGAAAGCACACACACCCCCATCATTAGGAAGCTTTGATGTGCTCCACGTAAAAGCTCACGACTACACTTCAGTGCCCGTGCCACGTCACAGCACACCATACCACACCACACTACACCAGACCACACTATACAGCCGTCGAGGAAAACCAAAAGCAGACGCTCGTTAAAAATGTAATAGCAGATGGTTTGAAAAGTGATACTGCTCCTACACAGGTGTGTAAGTGTGTGTGTGTATGTGTGTGTGTGTGTGTGTGTGTGTGTGTATGTATGTGTGTGTGTGTATGTGTGTGTGTGTGTGTGTGTGTGTGTGTGTGTGTGTGTGTGTGTGTGTGTGTGTGTGTGAAAAAGAGACAGGTAAAGATCTAAAGGGTTAATGTGAGAGGCTCTGGGGTTTACGGTTCAGGCCGAAGTGACGTGCTGATGAGCTGAAGCGACAATAGCCTGAGGAAAATCTGCAAACTTTTGAATTCTTTTTTCAATCCTAATGTTAATACTGTCAACTCTTACCGCATTACAATGAAAAAGTGCCAAGAAATGTACATTTTTAAAAGAGGTTTATTAGTCTCATGTGATTGAATTGACACACACCTACAACAATCAACTGAAACACATTGGAAGAGAATAGCTGCATGTTAATCAGAACTGTCATCTTTCATTTCCTGTGACAGGCTTAAAAAGCTCAGGGGAATGTCACATACCATTATGATAAACTATTTCTTCGAACAATGTTCAAGTCAAATTTAATAAGTCAAATTTATGAAATGCTGCCTTTGAAATTGGTCTAGGCCTACACCTGATTTGTAATCACACAGGAAGTACGGTGTTTTTGTTAAGTGACTTGTGAATGTCGTTCAAATGATTTTTGTCTTGCAAGTAAACATAAGATAGCGGCTTGTTCAAAAACTAAATAAATCTAAAACTAAAACTCTACAGATCTGTTCCGCGTCATCACCAAATGGTACACTTGATTTTTTTTTTACTCCACGGGGATTTTGTTTCTGTGCAATACAACACAGTGAGTACTTTGGGCACTTTGTGCTCAGATCTATTTCAAGCCGATCCTCAAAGGAGGTCGCAACAACTCTGGCATTTAACTAAGTGAACTAAAAGTCTGGTCTTGTCAGACAAAACCAATCTCAACGGATCGGGTCTCCATTACACCTCGGATCTGGCGCTGGGCGCTGGGCGCTGCCAGCTCTTTTCTTGGTAAAGGCCACATTTACAATGTCTCGATTTAGCACCAGTTCCTGCTTTATTCACAACTAGTTCATTGTAGCTAGATGAAAATGCCCAGGTGGACTCGCACATCTGTCGCCTCCCAAATGCTTGGAATTGAAATGGCTAGATGCATGATTAAATTCTGACACGCAATCCAATCCAGTGGATCATTTTCATAACAACATTGCCCAATGCCAAGTAACATCCTAAATTCGACTGACTTCGAAATTGCAGTGTAGCCTGAACAGCCATGCATCTATTAGACTGTTATAACCATGTGTTATATTACATATAACATTCAAAATACTTTTGTATGCATACAAAATAATATTGTAACTATATTTTATTTCTGTTAATTTTATTCCTGATTCTGACTTTGGAAATATACAAAATGAAACTTGAGCATACCTTAAGTCCAGAAAATAAATAAATAAAAAAAATAAATGTATAAAATTTAATATTAGGAAACCACAAACTGCTTGAACAGACTTTTTCACTGATTCTACACGTCGTTGAAAGTGTACTGGATAAATGGACACCATTCTTCTAAAAAATTTCCCCTCAGTTGCTGTTTTGACGATGGCAGTGGAAAGCGTTAACATGTCAGTCTGCCATAAGAGTTCAAATGGATTTAGATAAGATGAAGATAAACTGTTCTTGGAAAAGACCATTACCATCTGGAGAGAAACGATTCACAATGACATAAAGGTGATTGAGCAGAATAACATTGTAGTGATTTGCAGTTCCCTTTAATAAGACATGAAAAAATAGGCAGCAAATGAACCCCTAACAGTATATATACTGTATATATATATATATATATATATACCACAAGGTGTTACTTGAATGTGTTTCCAGTCTCGTACTACCAGCCTGAGTGATGCCTTTGACTTCACATTGCACTCATCCCTCACCCGTCAAAAGAGAAGTATACAAACTAAACTCATTGAAAGAATTTTAAGGTCTAAATGTATTTTCCTCTACCACTGCTTCTATTACACATGTTCTGAACATGCATAATGCAAGTAACCTAAATAACATTCCGGGGATATTACGCATTACGTGTCCAACACTGGACGCTCATTTCCATGTAAATGACAGTTTTAACATACAAAATCCTCAGTGTTCTGTGAAATGCGGTGAAATACTCAACAGGTGTCTATTAGGACGAGTTACTGAGAACAAAAAATAAATAAATGTGTGCAAGTAGGGGACAATGAGGGGACTTATCTAAATCCCGATGCTCCCTGGAGCAGGTCAGGGAGAGCAGAGCGTAGAGAAGAATTAAAAACAGGTGTCCTGCTGCTCACTGGAACACCAATATCTCTGCCATGCTAAGCACACAGCGTACATTCAAAGACACACCAGGGGCTGATAACAGAGTGCACTAACAGAGTGCACTGCATCAGAAACTAATTTAGAGACAAAAACACCATTGCTTAATGTTCCAGTACTAATGATTCTTCTCGGAGGAGACATGCGTACCCATCCTATTTGCTTGACTTATAAATTCCGGCCATATCTCTGTCAGGTCTGACCTGGTCTCGGTCTAAACTCTCCCGAATGGAAGCGGGCGAGGTTATTACCTACAGCTGTTCTATCGATGGGACGCTCGCTCAGAGAAGGAGGACTCGTAAAAGGAAAAATATGTGCATACGTGAACAGTGTAGCAACAATCACAACACTGTGTTTAAGTGCTGCTTTTTACATATAGTAATACATACATGGTGGTGTGTAAGCCATGAATGCTAAGTCAGCACACAAAATAATTGGGGAAGTGGAAGGTCGACGGTTACGACGTTGGACTTCTGATCAGAAAAGTTCAAATCCGAGCAACTTGTTCAACCTGAGAGCCCTTTAACCCTCAACTGCTCAGATGTGGAAAAGAAAGTGTGATAATTATAACTCGCTCTGGAAAGGGAGTCTGCCAAAATGCAGTAAATGTCATAAATGATTACAATGAAAAGCTGGTCCAAAAGTGCCACGTTTTGATTCAGAAGTCAAGAGCAAAAAAAAAAGTGCTTTCTTTATCAGGGCTTCAAACTGCTGGGTGACATTTTTCAAACTGAACAGAATTTGTTGTTGATTTATTTGCTTTTGTAGCTCTGGGTGGTCACTTTTTCGAAAGTCACGGGCCAGTAATTCTCAACTTTTGAACATTGGCCATAGCTTTTGTGTGTGTGTGTGTGTGTGTGTGTGTGTGTGTGTGTGTGTGTGTGTGTGTGTGTGTGTGTGTGTGTGTGTGTGTGTGTGTGGGTGTGTGTGTGTGTGGGTGTGTGTGTGTTTGTGGAAATTTCCTACAGAACAAAGCAACAAAAGCACTTATCCTTTCAGAAGTTTCCACACACAACAAGGGCCTAAACAAAAAGGGCATGCGCATTAAGCTGTACTCTGAAAAGAGGGGTGGATACCCAATGTAGCTAGAGAGAAAAACAGAAAGAAAGAAAGAAAGAAAGAAAGAAAGAAAGAAAGAAAGAAAGAAAGAAAGAAAGAAAGAAAGAAAGAAAGAAAGAAAGAAAGAAAGAAAGAAAGAAAGAAAGAACTGGGGGAAAAAAGCAAAGCTCTGGATAGATGGCTGGTGTTTGCGGGTTCCGCTGACAAGCAGAAAGTCGACAAACGGATGAAATGAAATGATGTTTTTAATGCCATCTGGCTTTGCACTGATTGGCAGAAACGCTGCCAGACAGCAGCGCACTGATGAAGCTCTCAGGCAGAATAGGAACGAGGCTTTGAGCCATACTTTAACTAACAAAATGGAAGTATTTACATAAAAGAGGACAGAGCTGAAGGAGTGCAGGCATAAAGTTCATTGTGGAGGCCCAGCACAATACACAATGCTGTATATTTCCTGCAACAATGATTTAAACTGTACTAAGCTTTAAATTTCCAAATTCCAAACTAATTTTAAGCTGGATCTAATTGGGCTGCACGAGGTGCTAAGCTGCCAGGCTACTGATGCAATAAATCTGTTCAACCTGTCATCATCATGCTGGTGAAAAGTATGTGAACGTTTAGCTAGCAATCATTACAGTAATATAGTTCACTGGCTTGCTGACATCCGTAATAGTGACATTATAAAGCACATGATTTGTATTAGAGAAATTCGATAAAGAAGCGAAAATTACGATGCAAGCCATGTCTTATTATATGGCTGTCAGTCACATATATACTTAGTCAGAATAGCTTAGTGTTTGCTCTGATATGAAATGGACCATTTCCAATGCCGGTGGAAGTGTTTTCATTTTCATAAAAGCTGTGCTTCACTGCTTCCATCACCACGACTTCTATGCACACTCTTTGCCCACCCACAGAGAAAGCAAACATTCAAACGGCACCATTTAAGTGCCTGTACAGTTTTGGGGTCCGTTTTTTTTTCTTTTCTTTTCTTTTTTTCTCACAGACTAATCTTAATCTTTGGCTAATTTCACTATAAATGTCATCCGACATTTGGAAAGAGTTTCAGTATACCGCTAATATGCATATCTTTTTTCATATTTGGATATTTGGATGTCTGCCATATGTGCATGTTGTGTTCTATGGGATTACTGAGTGTTTAGGAATGCTGTGTGGTGCTTGGTTTTGCTGTTGGTGCTATGCAAAAAAATTGCTCAAATTAGAGCTTTTTACTTAATTCTGGTGAAATTATGGCTTCGAAAAAAGACAGGTGGTTAGTCATGTTACCAGCTGGGACTGGCCCACCCACAAACTAAATATCAGTTCTGCGTCTGTAGAAAATAAACTGAAACAGTGCTGATTAGAGCGCAATCTGGTCATTAAAGCTCCAAATGCTACTTTCATCTGTAAAACAGTAGCCTCAATTTTCCATTACAACTTAAGGTTTGCTTTTTATGCATTTATTCTACACAAGGATAAGGAACATTTTCACTCCAATCCAGTCATTTTATTTCTGGTGGATCCATTAACCTAAAGATACGGCCAGACAGTGTTTACTACTGTGTTCTCTAGGAGGTGTGTCTGACCGTCTATTATTTGCTGCAACCGAATCATAAAGAGTGACGGAAAAGCAAACATGACTCCGTAATGCTCACTGATTGTGCTTTTATTGTGTAAAATACTACACAAAAACTTTTTTATCTTCCCTCATATTTTCTTACTATGTATATGCGAAGACATACAATTGTTGGTTTTTTTCACCACAATAAAATGAGAATAGCTTTTTGCAATATAAAAAAAAGACTCAATGATCTCAGAGAGTATACTCTTAGGCAACACCTAAGTGTAACGTTGACATGTCAAAGACAAAAGTGGCAGCATTCACAGCTTTCATGTTATTTTCCATCGATAACAAGTGACAGTCTCAACACAACATCTGTTATCAACTTTCTACTTTGTATTATCGACACCGCAGATGCTTTTACAAAGAACGCGGCGTTTCGTGCCTGTCAAATCTCCAAATGCTTAATTACCTATTAGCCTATTACCAAGCCCTAATGGGATGTTTGCACATGATCACCACAGTACATCGCTTGTATTGGCATCTTGTCTCTATGGAGACGTGTCTATTCAAGCGCCAAGCGCTATTCTCCATTTAACATAACCTTTTAATTTCGTCTGGCTGAGAAGCCTCTCCGTGGGCAGCTTGATGCCTGAAATGGTCATAAATGTCAGATGATTTAAACATAGATATGACAGGAATCTGTACTTAAGCATTTCCAATCACTGTCACCCTGAAATGTGCTAACATTTATGAAGCTTTTAACCTTGGGGAAATTACATTCAAATGCAGAGTCTTCAGCAGGCATACACCGAAATAGAAATCCCGTTCTTTCTCAGAAATCGGCAGCAGCATTCATAAGTCATTACAGAGCACTGTATTCTGCTTTGGGTCAACCACTGCAATGCGATATAAAAGACATATAGAAAAGCCAAAAGAAAGCAATTCAATAAAAGCTAAATGAAACTAAAATGAATATCTCGTCCTTCATTTCAGGTGCTAATACATGCTAACTAACTTCAACAACAGCTTCAAGGTAATAATGCTTACCCATCAAGATTTCTGAGCCATGACCGGAGTCAAGCAAAGAGGACTTTGTGGGGGCTTTATAATTATAAATCACTACACAGAGTTCATGACCAGGCTATTACGTTTTTTTCCCTGTGTATGTATAAATGCACTTTCATGTTACAGCTATAGAACATATTCAAAGTCCCAACACATTTTTCACTGAGTTAACATAGTCTATAACTGCTAGCATTTCGAGCAGTCGCCATGCATTTGAAATATACAAAATCCTAGCTTTTTCTCATTCTGCCCACACTGTAGCATCATTTTTGTTTGGCAAAAACTTATATACATAAGATATACAAAAACAATGCCATATTTAAAGTCATGGGAAGTAATCGCGTTATAACATTAAACTTTGATCAAACAAGATGGTGGACAGTGTTGTATTGTGGTTGTTGTGCCTGCTTGCCAGGTCGTTAGCGTAAAGATTAATGCCATTAAAGGGAATTAAAGGGAACAGAATATTTACCATAACAATCAGGACGAAATTTTCTAAGCGAGCTGTTTCAGTCCGAGTGTACTCTGGATCGCATTAAAAAAGAATCAAATTGACCAAAATGTCCAAAAATTCAAAATTAAATTTGACTGGAGAAAATCTAAACCAAATAGTTTCACTGAGTAGTAGATAAAAGCTAAAGTACAAAGCTGTGGAAATGATGTTTGGACTGATGAAGAAAAAGTAACAGAGTATTTACATAAATACAGCATCTCACAAAAGTGAGTACATCCCTCACATTTCAGCAACCATTTTAGTCTTCTTAAGAGACAATACTATAAAAATAAAGCTTGTATATATTTTAAAGTAGTCAATGGTATTAGTATTAAGAAGATATAATAAAATGGTTGCTAAAATGTGAGGGGTGTACTCACTTTTGTGAGATACTGTACATGATCATTTCTATGTTCCATGTCAGCAACGTCTAAAAGGTTTGTTTACCTATTTGCTGTAAATGTTTTTTCTTAGCAGTGAATGAAGTTTTACACATCCATTTTCAGTCATGTTTTTGCTTTTCGGTTTCTTCAATTAAGTACAAACCAAAGCTAATGGCAAGCAAGCTACAAATACAGCATTTCACTCTGAGTCAGACTCAGCAAGCGGAACAATAGCCATGAAATGCTTTCTGGACAAGCGAACCATAGGACTGGGTAAGAACACTGGTGCTTTACTTGCCCAGTGGGCTAGCAAATAAATTACAGATTTGTCCACCCCTGCTGTAGATCTTTTGAGAGACTTGAGTTAACAAATCAAAGTGGCAGCATAAGTAAGATTTATAGGACAGCTAAACATGTTTGGAGGAGAGCGAAAACTTCCTGAAAAAGCCAGGATTTATAGAATCGACAAAGTGAGAATGCTGGGAGAATGCTGTTTTTTTTGTTTTTTTTTTACCTACACAGCAAGAACAAATATGCCTGTACTCTCAGACATTGATCTGTTACGATTCTTACTCATTTAATCTCGCAACAATCGCGTAAAACCTTACACCTTAAACAGCAGCCTGTGATTCTGTTTTAGCGTGAAATATTACTTCAGCGACCCGCAGCCCTGCGAGACCATTACACACCTGTTCTTACTCTTATTTGCGGTTCAAAACAAATTCATTTTTCTAATTACATAATAATTTGGCTGGAATCCAGAGGTCCCTTTGTTTTCAAGCTAGTCAAATGCAGAGCGGCACCATTAGATATAATACACACAAGCAATGTAAGTAATGAGCTGTAAAATTGCTCATTGTGGCTAAATATGGATAACACTGGGGGATCTAAGGCATTTAAGGCATGAGGTCACACACAATTAATAACAGTATTAACAACTAGTTTGTCACTAATAACGCAACCAAAGCGTTCACACAGCCTAAAAGAAATGCAGCACTGCATTCATAATGTTTTTGCATGAAATTAATTGCTTCTGTATTATTATTGTCTTTTGCCTTAAGCACAAACAGCCAACTGATGTAACACTTTCCCACATCTAAACACATTCAAAAGCCAGTACCAGTTTAGCAAGTAAATACATACTTGTCTTGACATGTGATCATCTCCAGAAATATTGACAGAAATCTATTATTAATAAATTATTACAAACAATTGATAAAAGAAGGTTTTTTCCGTAAACCAATGTGTTATTTTACATTAAACATTAGACCTTTGTGTTCAATAAGATTATATAAACTATATGAACAAAAATGTCAGCACTTGACTATAAGATCCCATTCCACATTTGGGTCCCCATTTGTTGTTATAATAACCGCTACTTTTCTAGGAAGATGTTTCACTAGATTTCACTAGATTTTGGAGTGGGCTTGTGGAAATCTGTGCTCGTTATCACTAGAACATTAGTAAAATCAGGTACTCATGCAGGGTGACGAGGCCTGGGGTGCAGTCAACAATCCAATTAATTGAAAAAGGTGTTCAGTGGGGTTGAGGTCAGAGCTCTATTGCAGGCCACTCAAGATCTTCCACTCCAACTTATCTTGTATATCTTCATGGAGCTTGCTATGTGCTTGCTGGAACAAATTTGGGTCTGGAGGGAAAATGTAATGCGACTGCATCCAAAACACACCTATAAACATTTGCGCTTTTAACTCTGTGGTAACAGTTTGGGGATTAACCAAATATGGTCAGGAAATGTCAGGTATCCCAATATATTTATTTATATTTTAATATGATCTAAATACATTTTCCTGTTTATAGGTTTTCACCAAACAGTTAATTGTAGTACGGGAATTCTCAAGAGGGCATTTGTTTCATTCTTTATTAATTTCTGACAAACAAATTGTTGTTGAACCCAGTAAAAGCTAATATTCTATATGTTTTGCATTTATGGCTTGGCCCTGAACTATATTCTGATTCTGAGTCTGATATACATACTTTTCTCAACCTTAGATTCTAAAGCATTGCCCTTCACTTCAAACAACTGCTGTCAGTCTTAAAATGATCTCAAAGAAAATCCACAGAAAAAAAGCATCAGTAATCCAACACCATATTACACGGTGCGTATGGACACTTTTTCCTTGTCAATTTTTAATAGCTTGATCTCATTACCTCTTTTATGTTCATGCAAACCATTCTAAAATGCTTACTGCTATGGAGAGGACAAAAGGTTTAAGGTAAAGATTCTGAATCGATATATGTTTTTTCCAGAAGTGGGCTTGGTCTAAAGCAGAAATCAGAACCACGATGCCTTACAAGCAGCCCAGAAGACCACACACAATAATGGCACCAAAAGCAAAAACAGAGTTAAAATAGCAAAGCAAACTAAACTTCCCTGGAAAACAAGACACCCTGTGCCTAGAAGATCAAGGCAGTCAACCAGCAGACAAAACAAGAAATACAAAAAAAAAAAAAGTGTACCTTCTCTTCGCATCTGTTTAGAACACATTATCTGTCCCATTCAAATAGTGTATTGCATTCAGGAGCATCCCTAATTCTTTAATGGAATCATTATCCCCATTCTAAACGAATATACCATTATTTAAAAATTAAAATAAATATACTATTATTTCATAATTAAAATTAAAGTTGTGTTTGGCAGCGGTTATGTTTTTTGTGTATATTTTATAATTTCTTTTTCCCCATTCCCTTGTTCCTTTGCCAATAATTCTGGAGTCGACTGTTTTATGGTTAAGAAACGGGTAAAAAAAAAAAGTACTATGCAGTTTAATGTAAGCTAATTCCTGAAGCCGTTTAAGCGTTCAGTGAGGAAGATGCATAAAATATTGAAAATGGCTTCCAGTATAAAAATGAAGCATAGCCAGGCAGACATTAGAGATTCCATTTAAGCCGTACATGCTTGGGTGGAATCAGCTAACAAACACTCACAAAGGGATTCATTTTATTTTAATACTCTTCCCACAGCTGCTCAGCATCTGCGCCAAGCCCAGTGGACATCTTTTTTCATGAAGCAGACACATGCACAAACATAATTAGTTGTCGCACTCTCAAATAATATTAAGTGTGTGAAAATCAGTCATTCTAATTGAAGGCATCAATTACAAAGAGATATTGATGAGGATCCATGTTTCGAGTGGCCCCGCTTCCAAAAACAAGCATCTCAGAGGTCAAGGTAAGCGCCAACTTTGTCTGCGTTCCATTTTTCTCATGGCGTGCAATCAGAAAACCGCCGTGCCGCAACATATGCGTGGCGTAATAGGTCGTGCCCTCGGAATATGCATATTAAGCAGATATGAAATAAGCAGACAAGCTCCCCAGTGCTGGCAGAGACGGCAAAGGCAAACATCTGCACTGTGCTCATCAAGGCCCTGGACGCTCTGGAGGACAATGGCCTCACAGCAGATGAGCACGGATGGATAGAGAAATGTCCTGTGGTGCTTAATGACCCCCGAACAAAGCGGATTATGCCATAACACCCAAGCATGTTAACACAAACAGCATTTATTCACAAGCGCCAAGCCAGTTTTCATGCTAACCAAATGGAAAACATACCACCCTGTGTGTAAAAAGAGGTGTGTTTATAGTATGGGGGGTATAATTAAATAAATAATGAATTATCGCTTGTCTGTCGGCCATGTGTTTGAAATGAGCGTAAGTACATAAGCCTTTTTTTATTGCCACGTCTCTTCCCAGTTCATTTGCAATTGTAGTCACAATATTAATTGCTAAATCACTAGAACAGTGGTGCCAGATTCAACATCAGCAAGTCTTTGAAAGGCTATTAATAAAGGCTATTCAATTATTATCTTTTTTCTTCATTAACATCAATAACATAGAAAGTACAAGAAAAAGATTAATGTGTGTTTTTTCAGCCACAAGGACATTAGATGATCAATAGGTTTGAGGTCAAAGCTCTATAGCAAGCCAAACAATGTTAACCACATGTTCATGGAGCTCATTCTGTGCACAGGTTTGGGTCTCTTATTTCAGGTAAGGGATTTTTTTAATGCAAAGAAATTCTGTACAACTGTGTGCTTCCAACATTGTGTAACAGTTCAGGAATGATCCACAGGAAAGATCAGGTAAATCGGGTATCTGCAGTACCTCACAAGAGTGAGTCCACCCCTCACATTTCAACTATCATTTTATTATATCTGCTCCAGTGAAAAATACTAGACATCTAAAACTTTTTTTAGTAAATTTTAAAGTAGTCAACGTACAGCTTGTATAGCAGTACAGATTTACTGTTATCTAAAAATAACTCAACATACAGCTATTATTATCTAAATACCTGGCAACAAAAGTGGGTAAATGACATGTCAAAACGTTGTCCAAAGTGTCAATATTTTGTTTGAGCACAATTGTTATCCAGCACTGCCTTAATCAATTGTTATCCAGCACTGCCTTAATCCTCCTGGCCATGGAATTAAACAAAGCTGCACAGGTTGTTGCTGAGATCCTCTTTCACTCATCCATAATGAAATCAGAAAGCTGCTAGATCTTAGACACATGGCACTTATCTACCTTCTGCTTGAGACATTCTGGAGTCTGGAGACATTCTTGGCCACTCCATCACCTTCAGCAAGGCAGTAGTCATCTTGGAGGTGTGTCTGGGGTCGTTATCATGTTGGAAAACTGCCATTTGCCCAGTTTCTGAGGGGAGGGCACCATGTTCTGCTTCAAAATGGCACAGTACATGTTGTTATACCTGTTTCTCTCAATGAACCGCAGCTCCCCAATACCAGCAGCAGCAATAGTGCTCGACACACTAGGCGATAACCAGGAAGTGGCCATGATACAACTTGCAGTGAAATTAAAAGTTGAAAAAAAGAAAAATCTTGAATCTTAAATCCCTGGCCCTAGCGTAGGTCATTAGCCACTTCTTGTTTAGCAGCAAAAGCTAGCGCTATTGATTCTTTAGTGTTTTTCATGCATGCGCAAAACTAATCTAATTTCCGTTACAGAGCGACCTTAATGTTATACCCCTGCCATTGTGGTTTATGTTTTCAAGTTAAAAAAAAATATATATATATTTTTTTTAAATGCGCTTAAAGGGCGAGGCAGTTCAACCTTTTTATACAATGGGAACCCAGATTTTAAAAAATTTTCAGCATGTGAAAAGGATTGCATTCGGTACATAGGTGTACCAAAAACAAAACAAAACAAATTTCGGTATAAATAAGTGTACCATTGCACCTCATATATATATATATATATATATATATATATATATATATATATATATATATATTAGCATATTTATTTTTTTCCCAGTACAGGACATTCAATACAGGGCTTTCTGAGAGAGAGAGAGAGAGAGAGAGAGAGAGAGAGAGAGAGAGAGAGAGAGAGAGAGAGAGAGAGAGAGAGGGAAATCTATTAAATGACACTACTAAAATAACTATGTTCACGCTAAAAAAAAATTTTGTCTTTTTTTATGTTACACTGAAGAGATTAACTTTGTGATCACTTGGCATGACTTATGATGCACTGACTATATTTAGTTCTAACTTAAAAAAAAAAAAACTAGTCACATGTGCACTGAACAGTGGTGGCTTGTACAGTACATATGAGCAGCTTGGACAGCTGTTCAACAAATGTTGTCCTCATTTACAACTTCCAGCTTAAATGCCATTTTACTACCTAAGTTAACACAACCTCTTTTAATTGACCAATCATTTCTAAAATGATTTATATAACAATTGATTATAAACAATTATAAGCTAAAGTTTTATTGAGCTGCTTGCCTCTCTCTCTCCATGTTTTAAGGACGAGGGGCAGCGAGCATGCTGCATGTACCTCCCTAAGCTATTATTAAATTACTTTTATTATTATTGGTCAAAATAGGAACTGCGACAAGTGCTAACTAGGGTATACTAAAGCAGGAATCCATACTTGCTGGGTTTTTTTTTTTTTTATTCACCAAATTAGCCTAGTTTAACAACACTTCATGTCCAACAAGATCTTGCTACACAGCAAACAAAATTTAATTGATTTCTGCAAACAAAAGCAAAATGTAAGTGCAGACATTATATCTATATTTTGCAGAACCACTTCTACTGTAAGATATATTGCAAATATATGGGAAAGGGAGATTAAAAAGTGTTTCCCTGTGTGATTGCTCAGAAAAAGTTTTTTTTTTTTTTTATTTCCAAATGCTCTTCTATATGCACTTAGACACAGAGTAACAGGAAACTACATGCTTTATCAAACCTAGTTATACAAAGGTGTACATATTACATTCTTAAGCTAGAAATCCACTAAATAGTAGACTCTGGTTTCAAAATATTCTTCTTCATTTTTTTCTTTTGAGACTGTGCCATCATGCCACACCAAAATCTCACATTCACATTCACAAGCCGCTGCTGGCTTTAAAGCAGCTATATTTTCAAAGCAATAAACTGTAGACATTATTTACAATGAAAACCAGTGTGACAGATACTAAAATATGTCCATTCCAATCGTCTCCATTAACTAGTTTTATCCTGGTTGGGATTATAGTAAATCTTGGGAACAACTCGAGTGGAAATAAGATACTAAAATATATAATAATATAATTATGAGTTATTCATAATTCAGCACCCATGAAGCGTTTAAGCATCTGCAGAGCCTGAGCAATATAAAGAATGATTCTATGGATATATTATAGATTTTTACACTGATTAATTATTGACGAGATTAATTCAGGAGCAGAATGATGAAAGTACTAAAAAAAACTGTGAGTGCAGAACCCGGTCTTCAAAAAGCTCCTTTCTGTTTATGTGCCTGCTTCCATTATGAAGATGAGAATGAGAGGGGAATGAAATAAACAGGTTTCTGTAGAAGCAGATTAATTACACCATTCAGAAGGCACTTGGGCTTTGACATAATGCACTTGAGCTGGCCAAAGGCAAGGTTGTAGACATCCTTTCAATTACAGTCTACTTTTAGACTCGGTGCCCATGGGACAAACAACCAATGTCACTGCACTAGAATCTGAAGTGTTGGAATGTAACTGCAGGGTTCCGCACGCCCAAAAAGAACTCAAGTATTTGATAAATTAATCTTCAAGAACATTTACTGAAGCTAGTGTAAACACGAAGGCTTCAGAGGCAAAGCTAGAAAGAAGGCTGATCTTTGATATCTCAGCGCTGGTGGGCGTATGTGTTTAACCTAGAGCTGCTGTGTTAATTATGACCAGTGATAATGATGATCAAGAAAGCAAATTAACCTCACTGAAACATGTCAAATCATATCTCTGGAAACGTCTCGAATCGTCTCGGGTTTGTCAGCGGAAATAGACAAGTCGATGCATATGACGAGTGCAAATGATGCAATGGCCAGCTACATGTGGAATTTCACCGTTGGCCGTTTATAAAGGCTGCCGTGTCCCTGGAACTGCTCGACTGTAACCAGATTGTAGACAATACCCACAGCAAAGACTCAACAACTAGAATAAACACACGCATATGGCGCACTGTGGTTAATGAAGCATTTCAGAGATACTGCTGTGAGAAATATTTCTGGACGCACACAATGTGAACAAATATTTGTGCACTTGTTTATTTTACTTCTGTGTTCCTGTGACTGTTGAATTTCCCGTTCCAAATAATTCCCAGTTGCTGTCAGGATAAGCTACACTCTTCTGAGTGGGCTTTCCAAGAAATTTGTGTGGAAATTTGTGAGCATTCAGCTACAAGAGCATTAGTGAGTTCAGTTCAGTTCTTCAACTCCAATCTTGTCTTCATGTAGTATGTTTAGTGCACAGGGAGCTGTCATGCTGGAGCATGTGTAGTTCCAGTGAAGGGAAACAATACTGCAACAGCATGCAAAGTCATTCCATATAACCGAAGGTCACTTAAGCAGAGCATGTATCCTCTGTAAGCTGTACCTGTGCTAGGAATTTGCCTCAAACCCCCAGATGCTATCCTGACAACTCCTTTAAAAATGTCATCTATATTTTATTGTTCTGAATTTTAAACTCTGGCCAATACTGGTTTCATTTTAAGTTTTGGCAGGAGGCGATAGAAAAGAGCATTTCACGGATTGAAGAAAAAGCACAAAAACCCTTTTCCCACAGGATATAATGGACACTTTAACAGACGCTGTATCTATTACCGAGCTGTTTTTCTACTGGTCATTTTATAGAAGGTAATATATGGCGTTATCTTTCCGGGCGTGTGCACATATAGTCCATTAGAAAAAAAATATAAATTACTGATGCGTCACATCTGCAGACGATTAAAATCCCAGAATAATAATTACATTAGCCTAGCACCGCATGTAAAATTAGTCTGGTTCGAATAGGTCATTCTGTTGCTAGAGTTTCAATTTACTAAGAGAAGGAAAGAGAGAGAAAGCGCTGATAAAATATTTGCAGTACAATACTCTTAAAATCTATGGTGCAGTGTTTGGCCTATAACCAACTGAAGTGCGCACAGCTAGTTATTGTAGATCTGTATGATGCAACTTGATTCCACTAATGAGAGCAGCACCGTAATAAAGCACCGAACATAATTACGGAGTTGAACCATGACGGATCGAGCTGAGCACGTAAATGTTAGGCTCGAGAGCTTGCATAAGCTAAAAAAACAAACAAACAAATAAATAAATAAAAATAGCCAGAGGGTTTGTAAGCCATAAAACAGCAATTTGTAAATCCATAAAAGAGCTATTTCAGTGGAGTATAAACTGTTCGTGCTGGAGTCCATCAGATTCTCCACTCGGGTTCTCTTTGGCTTTCTCATTGGCTGAAAGTGCTCCAAAGCTCTTCTCAATCCCACACACACACACACAGTCAAACGCACATCCCCCACTTTAATTGCAACAGTTCCTTTCCGTAATGTGTTGATGTTGCCATTTTATTCAGACGTGTAATTTCTTTTCGCACCAAGTAGTGCACACACATCATGTCCACAGGGCAAAACCCTATAATAAGCCACACGCTTAAACTACACAAACCTTTGGCCCTGGATATGATTACTTTTAGTAAAGTACTGCCAATCCAAATCTCTACCTCAGTCGCATAACTGGCTGCTGCCGGCACGTTGGTTCAGGTTCCCTGAATTACATCAGGTTTTTGCGGAGCTAAATTTAAAACCGTGCCCAGTAAAGGAAATGACACCATATGTCTCCTTGACTATGCTTTAGATCCTCCGTGCAACAGCTGGAGGAGATCAGTCAGTGGTTGGTTTCCCATGAGAGGCAAACCTAGTGGGCTTTTGGAGAAGCAGTGTAAACTGAGATAAATGTGGCCCTGAAGTTCCTCACTATTCTGGGACCTCTGCTTTAGTCTCTTTCCCTCCCTCCCTTTCTCCTCCCACCCTCCCTCTCTCCCTCGCTCTCACACACCTCCCACTCTTAGAAACATTATTTATAGGTTATCAAACATGTCACCTCTCACATTCTACACGTTCTTTCCTTTTCATCACTCAGCTCTCCTAGGCCCATAACTCGCCGTCTGCTCCACTTCCATCAGATAAACTCTGACACCCATCGCAGCGTTACCTCCCTTCCAAGCTCGCCCATCTCTCAGAGCTCATATCTTACTGTCATTATTACAGCCGTTACACATGGTCTGAATAAGAGGTCGGGATTAACCAGGAGTTTTTTTTTCCTACAGAGTTTTCCTACAGAGACAGCGCATCGTTCACAAACCTAATCGGAAAAAAGCAATAGAAGCAGGGTACAATCACAGCAAAAACGGAAACTATTAGTGAGAGGGCGAGCGAGGACGCACACTTTCACACGGAAAAGTGCACGTAGACAGGTATTACATTTTCAGGGTCGTGAAACGGAACAACCAGGGAGATGCCTGATTACCGGGAGCACTTCTATTACATTGGTGATGAAAGCGTTCGATTTTTTTGCGCATTTACCTTACATCTAGACTAAAGCTATTTGTATTAGTCTGAGGATGAGAGTGGGCCTGTCTGCTTATCACTCACACATCAATCTTGGCTCGCCTCTCAGAACTGACGACACAGCGGCTCCAGAGCATGACGCTCTTCAATTAAACTTTGAAGGAAGGGCTGCCTGTCAATGATAAACTCCTTCATCTTCTATCAAAACCAGAAGAGGTTTCGGGAAGAAAAATAAAAGGCCAACTAATTTGAAACAGAGGCCATAACCGCTTCACTGCTGCTTGTTGCACAGCACACTGCCATTCCTTTCTAATTATACTTTTCACGATTTCCTATTGCACTTTTAGTATAGCTGGAGCTCAAGGTCATCTCCTACGGCTGCAAAAAGAATACAGTCTTTCACACCAGCTTCATTGTCTGAACCACAGGTTGATTCAACCCACATGCACAGGGAATGAAAAAGAGGGGGGGAGCATGAGACAAACATGACGGCGGAATTAGACCGAAAGCGGACATGAACCGCAGGATCACCTGAAAAAGCGAGAGAAACTTATCGAGGTGGGAGGCATTACCCCTGACAACAACGGCGCCATTAAGGCCGGATAATAAGAGGAAATAGCTGTTCCTTTGCCCTTGTTCATGGCCCTGAAGTTTTTCCAGTTACAGTTGTCTCCAGCACCTGCTTCTCTCTCTCTCTCTGATCAAACCACACTGCTCTCCCTCCCATTTATCATTAATTACATTACTTAGCTATAATCAGTTTGTCCATGGAGTTTAATTGACCTTGTAATTTTAGGTGAATGCCATCCGTTTACCTTAATGCAAATGTGAGGCAACCATATTAGCCGTGATGTGTTTCTTCCTCGGCCGCATATTAGCTCACCAGTCATTAGAGGAATTTCCATTTTGCTGATTACACAACAACTAATCTGTGCTTTTGCACAAGTCGCTAAAATACGCTGTAAACAGAGGCAGTGTAGTGTAAAATTGAATAGGAAAATATACACTATATGGACAAAAAATGTTGACACTAGATTTATGTGTGCTTTTTGAACAACATTTGCTGTTATAATAATCTTATGCTCCTGGAAAGATGTTCCACTAGATTTTGGAGTGTGCTTGTGAAGATTTGTGTTTATTTAGCCACAAGAGTGTTAGCAAAGTCAGGTACTGATGCAGGGTGAGAAGGTCTGGGGTGCAAGCAGCGTTCCAATTCATCCCAAAGGTGTTCAATAGTGTTGAGAGCTCTATAGCAGGCCACTCAAGATCTTGTATCCATGTAAACCATAATCCATGTAAACGTTGTCATTCTAAAACATGTTTCGGTCTCCTACTTCAAGTGATGGGAAAATGTTATGCGATTCCTAAACAATTGTGTGCCTCCAACTTTATGGCAACACTTTGGGGGAAGAACCACATATAGCTGAAGAAAGTCAGGTGTCCCAATACTTTTGTCCATATAATATACAATAGCCCTCCTTTGATTTATTAGTCTTAAAGCAAGATTTACAATTTTGCATTTAACTCATTTATTTGAAGAAAAACAACATTAATATAATGAAATCAGAATGTGCTTTTCTTATTTATCATAATATCTTTTTCAGATTTATTATTTGAATAGTATCCTAAGTAGTATTTATTATTCTTTATGTAATTATTTATGACATGTTTTCAGTCACATTTTTGATTTCTTTTTTTGTTTTTTGAAAATTCCTTTTAAAATTGTTTCAATCATTTTTTTTTTATCTTTTTTATGATGAACTGAAAACAGTTTTTTTTTTCCCTCATAATGTCTGTAATGTAAATGCAGTGTAAACATAATTAACATTATACATAATTATGCCGTGTAGAATTGTCTTCAAACTTTGTATTTTTTTTTTCATTGATAAAACCTATTCAAAGGTTGCAAAATATTTGTTGTTCATGTTGTTCTTAATAGTGATGACAATGTTGTTGTTGTTGTTGTTTTGTCCGGCTTTGTTCACTGCTGCTTTCATTGTGCAGACAATTTTATTCCCAACCTTTTCTCCCGCATAGAAAACTGCTACTGCCTCGCTGATAAGTGGAGAAGCATAGCTGGTCAAATCTGCTGAGAGAGAGGGAAAGCGAGTGCTGCTGCTCATTTAAATCAGCTGATAATGTATCACAATAAATGTTCAAGCCTGCATCCCCAACCACATGTTGTGCACTGTGTTAGAATCTCTCAGAATTACAGTTATCAGCTCAATCGCATTCCTACAGAAGCTTATCATCCAAAAGGCACAATGCATGGTGACTGTAGCAGACGATTGAGCGTGCCCCTGCTAAGCAAACATAGACGTTTGCCTCTAATCCCTGCCTAGCACACGAAAACGGTGCAAAGACCATACTTCTGTGTCTTCTGCTACATATATCTGACAGCCAATACAAAAAAAGGCTTGATTAAGCTTATAGGCAGCAAGACAGAACAAGAAATAAAATGCCCTTGCTATTTGTTTTAAATGAAGAGAATACATTTACATTCTCCGATAGACGTGATTAAGCTGATCATCATGGTCCTGCCAATAAGAGCGAACATACAGATTAACCATGGAATGAAAAACAGCTCAGTGTGCAATACCTCACCATTCTGTACCATTAAACTCGAAGCTGTTCGCCGAAAAAAAGAAAAAAATCTGTCTCAGAAATATATATCGCCCCCCTTAAGCATTAATCCATTGGCATTTGTTTTATGAAAAGAAAAGAGCAGGTTTGAGAGAAGAACAGATTACTGTGCCATTTGAAACGTAGTATTTGGCAGGCCATTTTTTTTTTGTTCTAAAACAGGGTTCGAACAGGAGCTTGTCAGCATTACTTGAATAAAAGAGATATGAGTGTACCAATTTTCACACCCCTGTGTGTGAGCAAACTGGGCGTATGTGGCGGCGGCTCTCGCAGTCTGGAAGCCCATTTTGCAAATAAATCACAATGTCGAAGCATACTCCTTAACACATGCTTTCCCCCAGGAGTCCATGAAGCATAGACAGAGTTTGTAATTTTCGAATGACATTTTGATGCCGGAAATCACAATCACCTACTACCAAAGCTTGTTTTTTTGTTTTGTAATTATAGTTAGAATCCTGCCTGACTTCACTTTAATCTTGCTTTTAAGGCTAGTTTCATAGTAACCTGAATACATTAGCAAAGATTTTTATTTGTACATTTTTTGCCATTCCTTCAACAGTCAAAAACTGAGATGTTATTTTGTTTAACTGAAACACTTTTCTAAGTGGCTACATTTAAAATTAGCTGTGTTGTAGTGCACACTGAGTATACAAACATAGTCAAAAATACGATGATGTATTCTTAGTCACGTGATCAAGTCTAAGTGACCCATTCAGCTCAATACAAACTAAATGGTGGCGCGCCCTTGTCGTTGCACCTGCTATCCGGTTTTGATAGTGCCGACTGAGAAAAATTTAACTTTCAACCTTCCGATCGCCTTTTTTCAAAGAGGATGGAATGTTCACCCACAACGGCGTCAACTCAAAGAGACGGAAAGTAAATAAACGTCTGACGAAACCATGCAGCCGAGAGCATATGGGGTTTTTTTGTTTTTTGTTTATTTTCACTGAAGTGCAGTTTCAGATGTTTCAGGGTATTTTTGAGAATTTTTTACAAACACTTTTGCTCAGAATTTTCAGATAAAACGGTATAAACTGCATAACAGGAAGCTCTAGACTAAATTTTGTAATGCATTCGAATGTTATTACTGCATTATATGATATTATTATTTGACATTCTATTAATTGACAAAACTGCCTCACTTTATACTGTGTTTGCAGATTTGGGTCTTCAATAAAATGCTTCAATGGCATAAAATAGTACTCTACTTCTTTATATAATGTAATTGATTTCTAATACATTGATTCCAGTGCAATGAATCTGTTCTGAATTCATGTGGTGTTTTGTGGATTTTTTTTGACACTAGAACAAAAAAAAACTGAGAACTGTTGCCCTAGCAGACTCCAAATGCCCCCCTGATGTCATGGGGCTCAGTCTAGGTTATTAGACCTGGCATGGTGGTCACAAATCAACCACCTGCTGCAGCTCAACCAAGCACCTACAACAGCTGCTGGGGAGCTGAGCAACCCCCACGGCACATACACACCAACTCGACACCATACCACATCATCAGGCTCATTTTCATAAAGCGCTGACGGCCAATGGCCTGCTGCAGGCAGATTTTTCCAGGCAAGAGACCATTACTGAATTCACCGCCTGTGTGCACTGGTGGAATAAGTGATGCTGTGGAATTTCACGGATGGCAAATTTGACAAAATATTTGTTTCTAGCTCACAACCCGGACGAAAGCCAGAACTTTACAGTCACAAAGAAGGAAATGATTAATCCTGACTTTTTGCCAATGGTTGGGTAACTTTGTTGATTTTTTTTTCAGTGTGTAGCTTCTTTGTTCAGTATGGTTAATTGTCTGACCCAAGTTGGCTCCTCTTTTATAGTATACAAAGGTTTTTCCTCCACCACACCCACAGAATACACAATATGGCCAGAAGCTTCTAGACACCATAACACCCATATGTGGCTTTTTCTTAAACTGTTAACACAAACTCACAATTGTCTAGAATGTCTTTGTGTGCTTTAACGTTAACATTTCTTTTTTTCTGTTTTTGGGGTCTAGCCAAATCCTGCTCCATCATGATGATGCACAAAATAAGATTCATGAAGACATTGCTTAAGAAGGTTGAATTAAAAGAACTTGGTGTCCTGCCCAGCTGACCTCAACCCCACTGAACAACTCTGAAATGAACTGGAACACAGAAAGAAGGGCAAACCTTCTAACCCAAAATCAGTGCCTGGTCTCCTGCCGCTCTTCTGGCTGAATTGTCACAAATCCACCCAGGCATGCTCCAACATCTAGTGGAACACCTTTCCAGAGCGGTGAAGGTTGTTTATAACAGCACTCGACTCCAAATGAATGCCCATGATTTTGGAATAAATTGTAAAATGAACAGGTGTCCACATGCATTTGTCCAAAAAAGACAAAAAAACAACAACACGACCTTCAACGGCAGAAAGTCCAACCTTCTAAAGCGGAGAAATCCCACTGCATCTATCACACACCACTAAAGCTTTATGCCTCGTATGTATCTCCTATGCTAGTTCATGCATCAGTACCGCCCCCTCCGCTGTACGCTGTACAACACTGATGTTGTAGAACTTCCTGCTTAAGAAAAAGTATGTAAAAGTAAGGGGGAAAACTCAAAGTTTTGCTTATAGGCTGTATAGAGTTGGGCAACTTTCACCCCAAAAAAAAAATATATATCACAGAAAAATTCACTCCATGGAGAAAGCCACTTACTGCGAAAGGATAAAGAGCAAGCACTCATTCAGATTGCTAATTTCTCAAGAGAGCCGAAGAGAAACATGCATTAAGCAAAAGCAATGCCAGCTGCTAATTTTAAGACGACCTTGTTCGCTTTCCAACAATCGTAGAATACCATGTCCTGTCACTCAGACGGATGGCTCACTGGGGGCTTTGCGTGGGTTCCACATTTAAAATGCTTTTTAGACGCCAGGTTCGTGCAGGCACAGATCATTTGTGCAAATCTATGCTTGTTGGGATTCTAAGCGCAGCGTGTGTTTGCAAAAGAGAGAACGTCGAGATGTAAATGACATCGTCACTTCATTAGGAACACGTAGCAGATTGCTTCCAGCATCTCAGGGTCAGATTTTAACATCGGCAGTAAACATTAAAGAGTCTCTGGTCCAGGAGCAAAGGAATATGCTGAGTGATTTGTTTTGTTTTTTTCTACCCCTGTACCAAAGCACTTGGAATATTTATGGCCTTTCCATCATGTATAGGAATGTGAAAATGCCTGAGCTCATAAAGCTTTCCTGTAATTTCATCTTTCAGGCAAGTCAATAAGCTTTCATTGTGATCCCGGTGCAAAAAAAAAAAAAAAGAAAAAACATTTTGGAAAAAAGGAAGCATTACTTTGTTTCATCTCATCTCCGAGCAGCAGGAGTGAAGTTCAACAGGTGTTTCCTGTGTCTGCTAGATTCCACACTGACCTCCTGCCCGGACAGTCAACACAGAAACTCCAACAGATAGCAAGCATGTTTGTTCTAAACCAAGCCCTGTTTCTCACGCTGAGCTTCACATGGATCCACATTTCATTTGACTATTTGATATTAGTGAAACTGCAATTGGGATAAAAGCATAGAAGAAAACATAAGGGGGGAAAAAACACTCTTTTACTTCCAGAAAATGATAAACCATTTGTTGATGATCATATTCAGCATTCATATGATGTGTCCATGAAATGCTAGATAATAGAAGAAGAAAGCCTAGAAGATAAAAATGTGGGAGATTTGCCATTTGAGATCAATATCTGTGGGCGAACACACTTTATGGAAAAACCTGGCATAAAATTGCTGCTATGATTTATGTGTTCCTGTGTTCTGCCTTGAGAATAGAAATCACTACATGGTGGGCAAAAACAATACAGGCATGCCAAACCCCTGTCAAATGAAACTGAAAGAAATCCTGGCTTTATTAATGAACTTATGATTTTGTGTGTGAATTTCTTTTTTTCATCATTAGCAAACTCTAGACCTGAGGACTTGCCCTCGATAGTTTACAGTTTTATTATTCCTCTTCTACCACACATGAATCTTTTTCTAAGGCTTTCACAAATGATTTTAAGCTTGATCCTTTTGGAAGAAAAAAAAAGTCAAATATAAGCTGGCATTCAAATACTAGTGTGTTTTTGGTGATGTATTTCTGCTGGTGCACTCCCGAAAATCAGCTTTGTTGAAAGCTGAGATATCATAGCTTCCTGACGAAATTGCAAATGAAACCAAAGCACCAGGCAAAAACAAGCCTGAAGTCTGGCTATTTTTATCTTGAAGTTCAGTGGTGACAAAATTCTCAGCCTGAAGCATGAATTCCACATCACCATATTACACAGAGGATCATTTACATATGGCCCAAAATCATAGTTTCAGCTGATGGATGGTGTAATACAGAGCTTGGAAGACCAATATGTATATCTGCTACCTCCTGTATGATTCAGCTGGGAACAATTATGATGCTTTGAAGTAATATAGCTGGCAAATTTTAACTTACTATCTTGCTACTAATACTATAGTAACAGTTTCTTTTTCAATTCTGTGACATTACAAATATCCTGGTATCCCATGGCATACAATTATGTACAAAAGAAATTTTTTTGTGCATTTTGTGAATGCAGATGCTCTGCTAGTCATATGTTGTATAGCTAACTTACTTTGGTTTTAATTTCTCCACAGACAGTGAGTGACTTATAAGGTTTAACACGCATGAAAGCAGTAATAGAAAAGATTTGTGCTGTAAAAATAATAGATTAAGATACTAGACTAGATTTTGCACATTAAATCTTATCCCAGATTTGGGTAATAACAAGTGATATAGCAGGGAGTATGTAGAGTATCATTTATTACAAATAAGTATTAGAATGATATACAGAATATTATAGAAAACACAAAGTAATAGCATAGGTATAACAGAGATCAGAACAAATATCAGTTATAACCACACTTGTTCTAGGATGGGCTTCAGTATGGGTTGAATAACGCAGTGTATAAGGTGGAGTAGGCAAAATAATGTTTTTTAGAACAAGGTATTGCACAGAGAAGGCATAATTGTATCAGTTACAAGCCTGGGTGTAATATTGGATACGCAAAGTAATACTGGATTTAGCTTAGGATAGAACGTGGAGGTTGAGGACTCATATTAGTTATAAATATGGAATATAATGCATTATGGAGTCAGCAGAATATTAGTTGTTCTAACATGGAGTACAGTATGAAATATGTACAGTAATATTGGTTATAACATGGTGTATCACATAATTATGCATAGTAATATTGATTACCTAGCGTGTCGTACGTCTTGTACCATGAAATATAACATAATACCACACACTTTGTGGTAAAAAGTTAAAAATACTATGCTTTCTGTCTTTTTCTGAACTTTTTCATGCCAATATCCAATAATACATGTATATACAGGGTCTGTCAAAGGTTTGGAAACACCCAGGCTTTTATTTTTAGAGACATATGCATTTCTGTTTAAAAGCATAGACACTAGGTGAAAATGGAAGAGGAAAACGCACAAGAATTAGACAGCGAATGACGGAAGAGACTTTTGTAGACAGATTAGTCCAAATGTGAGATTTTTGTCTCCAACAGAACAACAGTTGAGAAGATATTACCAGCCTGCCTCATACCCACAGTCAAACATAGGTTAGCTCCATGTTTTGGGTGGAAGCTCCACGTTGGTTGGGGTTGTCTCGAAGCAGGGAAGGTTGGAGAACTATTCCAAGTGAAAGGAATATTGAACCGACATGGCTACCATTCAATACTTTGAAGCCATGCATTTCCATCTGGACTGCGTCTAACTGGAACCAACTTCACAACACGACAAGACAATGACTAGAATCGTACATCTAAGCTCTGTAAATGTTTTTTTTAAGAGTAAATACTGTAGATGGATGAAGAATTATCATTTTTAAGATGAATAGGATCATAAAGTCGGAAAAAAATAACCAACTAGCGAAGAATATCTTTGGCAAGTTTTACAAGTGTTTCAGCTGAATGTTTGGAGAAACGAACTGTCCGGATGCCAAGAGCGGGTAAAGCTGTTATTCATGCTATAGGAAGATTTTTTAATAGAAATAAAGTTCAACCTCTGTATATATCTGGTCTAAGTAAATCTACATAATGTTAAATGACCTAGTTTGGCGGCATATAAACAAAAAATGGATGTTTCTCTCAGAAGACTAGACAATACACCAACTTTTGACAGGCACTGTATTTTTATAGGCATTATAACACAATATTTAAAAAACATGAGCCACATAATAAAAATGATAGATCAAATGATGGTGATGTATTAAAGCTAAGTAACTGAAAAGGCATCCTAGTGCACCCTGTAAACCTGACTGAGCGGTTCATTTCGTTCACGTTTTCAAAAAGACACGCACAACTCCATTCGAAGTCACTCAATTTGTCATAAAGATATGATGATGACAATTTGGCGTGCCCCTTATTTGATAACAATAGGCGCTCATTTTTCATTACAACGTAAAACCGTTAACATTTTTGATGTCAGAACGAATTTCTTGCTTCCACTTCCCATGACAGATGAGATGACAGTTAAGGGCTGAACCTATTATCTACCAATCTGTAAAACGGAAATGAAGCTTTCAGGAGGTAATAGGTTTGCATTATCTTACAAGTGCTCTTGGGTTATTACCAAACTCTCTAACAGAAAAGCTTCTTCTATTATTATTTTTTTTCTAGATCTAATTACTTGGTATAGCAATTTCATCAAACTTTTTCTGTGTTTATCTAGACATATGATTTAAACAACAGTCTGGGGCAAACGTAAAAGTGTAATCCCTGGTCACAGCAATTACAGTCGCCCACAATTGGCTGCGAGCACGATCAAAGTTTCATGCAACAAAATTAAGAAATTTAAATAGCCGCTCGCTTGCTGCGCTTACCCGAGGGACAACAATTTATAATTTCATTAACCTTCAATCTCTGATATTACAATTAATGTTAAGACAAGTCATTTTAAGACAGGGAAAATGAAACTGATAATAACCAGCTTGGGCGTTCTTTTATATTCTGAACACTCATACTTTTGTGAACAGAAAACCATAATTCAGTATTGTCATGATTTACTAGCTTCGACCGGACTGCGACGTGGCTCTGGTGAAATCGATGGTTGCGTGTGCATTCTATGGCCATGCGAATCAATCGGTTATGGTTTTAAAGCGTCCTGCTTAAACACTCGTCTATCAAATCAATGCCCCCAAAAGAATGGCAATCGAGAAATTACATGCGGTTGTACTTTTCAATTTGCTAGGTGTTCCGGACTATTAAAAAAAGTCTCGTGTTGAACTCCTCCAATGCAGGCAAATGTTTCTTGGGGAAAAAAAATAAAAATATAACAGAACACTAAAATGAGAAGCGTCTGCAGTGAACTGATTGCACAGATGGTGTGGCAATGAAATGCAAAGGTTTACACCGAGGAATGAGCAGTGTGGCTTTGTCTGCTGGCACAGGCAGCCCGTGATGTACAAGCAATAGCATAATAAAGCAACATAACATGGAGGGGGAAAAACTGCACTTAACTGTGGAACAGGCACAAACATTATGAGTCATTATTATTACAAGCACAGACATTGTTAGTCAAAGAGCACGGCTATGCTTTGTGCAGATTAAACAACTCTGACCCGTTCCGATTTAAAACAGCGATAAACACCTGACATCTGGAAAGTCTCTGACTCTCAAAAGAATACGATTTCTCAGAATCCTCCGATTTATCCTGGCACCTGTCCATGCTCATGACCACTTGGCACACACTTGTGCGACATCACAGCTTGAACCCATGAATGGGATGATGCTGTATGTCATACATATTTATTCCTACATTATATGGAAGGGAAAGGTTACAATGTCAACCGTATCCTAGTATGTGCGCTGATATCGCTTCTGGCTTCTCGCATCGGATCGATACAAGCCGGCCTCATCGCAGGAACAACGCTGGGAGCTCTGCAGATATCAAAGGACCTTGACACAGGACTTGGGAATTGGCTGACACTGCTTACATGCCATTCTCATTCAACCTTTAGAAAGTGTATATATATATATATATATATATATATATATATATATATATATATATATATATATATATATATATATATATACTAGTATAAATAGGTTTCGTACCAAATCCCGCACTATGGAAGAGAACAAATGGAAAACTGTGAACCTGAGTACATTTTGGCGAACTGTATTTTTCCTATGAATTTGCTTTCGGGGGGATCTCAGGCACAGTTCCGGGTGTTTAAAGTTAATCAGTAATCTCAGCTGATCTGACTGTAGACTTTGGAGCGTTGAACGCGTTCACTGTGGGCTCAAACAAGTAAGAAATAAAAAAAAAAGAAGAAATCAGATTCCGCGAATACCTTCGTGCACTTTGACAACAATTCCACTATACACTATAATAACAAATTATTTATTAAGGAATCAGGTGGAATGGAGATGAAGCAGGTCTTATTACTTAAGATTATAAACAGACTTCAAGTCACTGAGAATCAGGAATGTACGTTCTTCTTGTTTACTCTTTACAAAAAATTATACATCAAGGCTTCTTTTATTTGATACGATCTTGAATTTAGTACAGTACAGCACAAAAGTGAGTACACCCCATGCCCAGGAGGAGTAAGGCAGTGCTGGATAACAGTGGTGCTCACACAAAATCACTTATGTTGCCAGTTATTTAGACAATAATGGTTGTATGTTGTTATTTTTTAGAGTACGTTCAATCGACACTGCTATACAAGCTGCACCTTGACTACTCTCAAACATATTCAAGTTTCATTTCTATAGTATTGTCCCTTGAGAAGATACTAAAACGTTTGCTGAAATGCGAGGGGCGAACTCACTTTTGTGGGATACTGTATTTTATGCGTGCCTTATTTATAGAGTGCATAAGGTAAGACGGTAGATCCGTTTCCTTAAAGATTAGATCTCTAACTGTTCAACATTTGAATGAGTCCCGCCCATGTTTAAGAAGCTCAACCCTCCAGGATTCGGTATCAGTATAATATGACCAACAGGAACCATATCAAAACACAAACAAACATTCTATCTAAAGCTATTCTATAGTTTCATGTTTCCAAATCTGATGCTTTGTGGCATCAAGAGCAACTCAAGAAAAAGGATTTAATACTTAAAAAATTTAGAATGTTCTCCAAAAAGATGACAGTGATACCCAGAGCTGGATATACAGAATGATAAGGTGTCCTGTTTGTTGAAAACCTAAGCCTTTGATCATTTAAGATGTTTAAAAAAAAAAGAGAATTAGCTTGCTGATAACTGGCACTGATATTAGGGTAAGATTCGTGGGTACCACTTAATACATTTGAACTGAAAAATAACACATTCAGAATCACTTGTTCCACATTAAAATGCTTCTAAATATCACCCCAAAAGAACTTGTCAACAAAGCGTGGTTGTAAGTAAATGTGTATTCATTGATGCGATACACAGATACTGATGAGGAGGCTGAGATTTTAAGTGTTATAACAAAGTCACTGCTCATAATACAACCATAACACAATGGCACAGTCTCTTGTTATAACACAATGGCAAAGTCTCTGCCCATAACACAACGGCCTAGATGTCACATTAACTCACACTCTCCCAGTACAAAAACCTTGAGAAAGTTCAGTAAAGTGACCAACCGACGAACATGTGTGACATACAGTGTTGACGTTCCTCTATAAACAGTAACGTACCCACATTGAGAAGAATTGCAGCCACCTTGAGATTTCCAAGGACAAAACGTGTGCCTGTAGTACTTGTAATTTATAAATGAGCTATAAATGAGAAATAGGAGCTGGTAAGCAAACTCTGGAAGAATCATTGACTAAAAAAAAACATTTTAATATAACCCACATGTTTTTTTTCTGTTATCTTCTTTTTGTGTTTAGGGAAAAAAATGCGTGCAGAAGGAAGCGCCACAACAAGTTGTTCAACTGCCTTTTTTTTTCAGCTATAAAAAAAAAAACAACACCAACAACTGATAAACAGTTTACACAATCATTCTCATGACACAATGGGATTTTGGGATCAGGTGCTTGTCAGCGATGCCTCAAGGTGAATGTCTGTGTAATTCACGAGCCTCAGCTGGATTGTGCAGTATGAACACCTCTACTCTGACAAGACCGTACGTTGCAAGCTATAAATGTCATATAGTGTGAGGAGTAGAGGCATTCTGGGTCAAGCGGTACCTAAACAAACTAACAACCATGCTGTTCAAATGCAATCCTACTGTACAGCTGCATCGATTATATGCATAAAGAAGCAACAGTCTGCATACATGCTAACGTGCACGTTTAATCCCTGCGTCTGCTGAGTGTGGAGGCTTCTTGTTTCGTGATCGTCGTCTCTAAAAGGAGAACTACTCACACTAATTTGCTCCGATCTTCAGAGATGCAAATTTTATGACATCTCAAGAGACCAAAATACATATTTGGTGGGTGGAGTTGGCTGGGAGCTGGATGCGCTGGATGCGCTTTTCTATTCATGAAAAGGAGCTCACATTTTTTTTCTCCTCGTTTATCCCTTTTATGTCTAATCTGCACAATATTAGGCGAATTATATAAAAGGAATCCGGTTAATGGGCCGTGCTGTTTTGATTCTTTACAGCCGAATAGAAGAAGCCTGCCTCCGATAATCATGCACGACTGATCTCAAAACTCCGAAATAAGCAAAACCTCAGGTCTTTAATGAACCCTGGATGTGTTAATGCAACACTGGGGGTGTTAAGCTGGTTTGGCACTGTGGCTGCTCGAGATCAAATCGGGCTTTTTTCTCTCTATGAAGCACGAAATGAAGCACAGTTGTGATGGAAACTTTGAAGTAAATCGTGCTGAGACATTGTTTTCTGTTGCCTCTACTTTCAAGAAGCATTTAGTGAGAGTGTTGAAGACAAGTTGTAATAGAAAGTCTAAAGAGGGAACACATTTTTTGTTCTATCTAACCCAGAGATGGGGGGTGGGGGGGGTGGGGGGGAAGCCAGTGTGCCATCTGGGACCAGGCCAGGATAGAATTTGACCTTCATGACTTTTTATTGTTGCTGAGATGCTTCAGGGCTGCAGACACACACATCAGATCTCCATTCTTATTGAAATCAAGCGGACCTTCTCACACAGCTCATTGGCTGTAGGATCCAGACGGGAGGCGCTGCTCACTCATCCATCAAAATACCCTCTGAACGGTGATTGTACGGTTTGTTTTTGTCACGTTTTGTGCAACACGCGATCTTTTCCTTACCTTGCGCGACGGCTTTCAACACGTGGATCTGAAAGCACAGGAGCGCCCAGTAACTCCTCGTACACGACGCCAACTTTCTCCTTCTCCTGTAACTTCTCACGGTATCTGACATGTCCTCGGGCATCTTCGTACCACCTTGAGCAGACCTGCATAGCGGCGCGACGCCCGCGTGTCCCCGTTCGCCCTCCGATCCCATGACCGGCTGCGTGATCCTGCGGTCGCGGCTCCCCCTTTTTTTTCCACGCGCTCGCGCACTTCCCAAGCCGAACTTCTCTCACGCCGGATTGTCGCGTCGTGGCGCAGACATGGAGCTCCGCGTGCGTGAAGGGTCCACGCGTCTCAGATCTGATTCCTAACGGACGCGTCCTGCAGACCCAGCACGCATCATCCGAGTGGCGGAGACGAATGATCCCTTAAGATATAAATAAAAATATCCTCCACGGAAAAGTTGCTGCAGTCTGAGAGTCACTCCGTGTTCTTACATCCAGACATCCATCAAATCCTCGCATTCGTTTTCTTAGGTCTCACTCGCATCTCCGAGTCCTTATTCCAGCGCTCGGCGCTCCACTGAAGCCGAACAAGCTGTTGCCTCCTCCTGTGTCTCAGATCACATTACACCAGCGAGTTTTACGCGTCGCTTGTAGACACTGTGACTCAGTTAACCATTGACTGAATATTTCTCACCACCGAGCAGACTTTTCCCTCCCGGGGCAGGCAGAGATCGGATTTCCCCCAGCGGATAATAACAGGCTGCGTCAGTGCGGCTCGCATGAGGATACGACTAGTCTTATAAAGCACTAACAAGCCATGCGACTAAAATAGAAGTTTGGGAGCAGAGCGCGGAGCCTCAAAGCGCTCAGACGAGCAACAAGCGAAAACACATCTGCTGAGGAAAGCGAGAGATCCGGCAAAGTGCAGCAGCAGCAGCAGCGTGGAGGCGCGCGTTCACTCCCACAACTCCAACCAGCGCTTTTCATCTGACTTCCTCACTGCTCCGCGTCACTCCCCCGCCCCCTGCTCTAACTACCCCATCACACACCACCTGCTCTAACTACCCCACCACACACACCCCTGCTCTAACTACCCCATCACACACACACCCTGCTCTAACTACCCCATCACACACACCCCTGCTCTAATTACCCCATCACACACCCCTGCTCTTACTACCCCATCACACACACCCCTGCTCTAACTACCCAATCACACACCACCTGCTCTAACAACCCCATCACACACACCCCTGCTCTAACTACCCCATCACACACCCCCTGCTCTAACTACCCCATCACACACACCCCTGCTCTAATTACCCCATCACACACCCCCTGCTCTAACTACCCCATCACACACACCCCTGCTCTAACTACCCCATCACACCCCCCTGATCTAACTACCCTATCACACAGCTCCCTGCTCTAACTACCCCATCACACCCCCCCTGCTATAACTACCCCATCACACACCCCTGCTCTAACTACCCCATCACACCCCACCTGCTGTAAATACAACATCACACACACACCCCTGCTCTAACTACCCCATCACACAACTTTGCTGTTACTACCCCATCACACCCCACCTGCTTTAAATACCACATCACACACACCCCTGCTCTAACTACCTCATCATACACCCCTGCTCTAACTACCCCATCACACAACTTTGCTGTAACTACCCCATCACACAGCCCCCTGCTCTAACTAGTCCCCACACACAGCCCCCCTGCTCTAACTACCCCATCACACAGCCCCCAGCTCTAACTACCCCATCACACCCCCCCTGCTCTAACTACCCCATCACACAGCCCCCTGCTATTTCTACCCCATCACACAGCCCCCCTGCTCTAACTACCCCATCACACCCCCTCTGCTCTAACTACCCCATCACACCCCTGCTGCTCTAACTACCCCATCACACAGCCCCCTGCTCTAACTACCCAATCTCACACCCCCCCTGCTCTAACTACCCCATCACACAGCCCCCTGCTCTAACTACCCCATCACACAGCAACCTGCTCTAACTAGTCCCCCCACACAGCCCCCCGCTCTAACCCACCCATTTTGTAATCAACCCCTCCACACAGCACACCTGCTCTAACTCCCCTGCCCTCTCTGAACTACCCCAACATACATCTGCCACCTGCTCCAACTGCTCTACCCTCTCCAAACTGCTCCATCACACAGTCCCCTGCTCACTACTCCACTGTCCTCACTTAACGTGCGCGCACACACACACACACACACACACACACACACACACACACACACACACACACACACACACACACACAGCCCCTGCTTTAAATCCCCTGCTTTCTCTAAACTGCCCCTTCACACATTAATGTTTTAAACTGCCCTTACTCAATATTGGCCGCCCCTCGCTATGTTTCCCAACGTGCTATAAACAGCCCTATCTTAACTCCCCTGTTCATTAAACTGCCCTCTGCACTTCCCTGGATTCTCTCAGCTCTCTAAACTGCTTCCTACTCAACATGGCATGTCTAGGTTAAACTGTCCCACCCCCACCAATACCTTGCCCTTTCTAACTTACCCTTTGCTCTAAGCTGCCCCCTACTTTACCTTCCAGACCACTCTACCGTACCTGCAACTTAACCACCCAGTTCATCGCTTTATTTCCTCCAACCCACTGCATTCATCCACAAATACACAGCGCCCACTCATGCATTTACAAATAGCATTTTTTAAAATCCCCCATAATATACATTACACAGCATAAAATTTCTGTATTCTGGATTTCTGTAATATATATTGAACAACAGTGCAGATACAGTTTATTAAGACCAAACCTGCAAGAAATCAAAACGCAATGCATCCAATCAACACCCTTGCATGCAAATCAGGCAGACCAATTATCCTTCACGATCAAAGTAAAAAAAAATCTGGAACTTGTTGTTTGCTCACCATTTATGCTTCATCAATTTTCAAACTCAGGGAACAAACTTGACAAGCTGCATGATGAACCCAGTGCTGTCAATTCTTTTGAGGGAAAAGTAACTAATGCATGCTCCAAAAAGCCATCACGAAATATTTGGAATAAGCACTGAACCATTATGTCCATTTGCATATCAAACCATTCTGCATAAACTTATGGACTTCTAAATAGAACAGAATAAAACATTTCATACACTATACAGAAAAAGGTTTGTGGACACCTGACCATAAGATTCATGTGTGCTTTGCAAACATCTCATTCCACTAATAAATCCCTATTTGCTGTAATAATAACCTTCACTCTTCTGAGAAGATGTTTTACTTGATTTTGGAGTGAAGATTTTGTTATGTACACTATTACACTATATGGAAAAAAGTCCTGTGGACACGTGAACATAAGATTCACATGTGCGTCCTGAACATCCCATTCCCATTTGCTGTGATGATAATCTCCAATTTTCTTATTTCAGAGTGTAGTTGTTTCAATTTGTGCTCATTCAGTCATAAGGCTGTTAGTAAAGTCAGGAACTGATGTAGGTGAGGTGAGGAGGTCTGGGGTGCAGTCAGCGTTCATTCATCCCAATGGAGCTCAATAGGTTGGAGGCCAGAGTTCTATAGCAGGCCACTCAAGATTTTCGACTACAACCCAAGTAAAGCATATCTTCATGGAGCTGGCTTTGTGCACAGGGCGTAGTGTCATGCTGGAACAGGTTTTGGTCTTCTGGTTCAAGTAAAAAAATAAATGCTACCGAATCCATAGGCATTTTATACAATCGTGTGCCTCTAATTTTGTGATAACAGTTTGGGGAACAGCAGGAAAATTTTGTCTGTACCATGTATGTTTTCTGTTGTAAGTAAATGTACTGTAGGTCCTATTCACAGAATAAATTTCTATAAAGAATACTGACG
The DNA here is from genome assembly GCF_946808225.1 of Silurus aristotelis. Lineage (NCBI taxonomy): Eukaryota > Metazoa > Chordata > Actinopteri > Siluriformes > Siluridae > Silurus > Silurus aristotelis. Next base: position 8,500,311 of record NC_139594.1, on the reverse strand, counting down.
AAAAGAGGTCATGGTACTGAGTAGTCAAAAAAATAAACATAGACAAAAAGACACTTTTATTGCTTGTTTTTTCTCATCAAAAGCACTATTCAGACAGGATTACAGCCCCGGGGTAATTTTGGATTTTTCCTGATGAGTTTATTTCCGTCCAAATCGGCCACATTGATGTTTTTCTCTATCTTCCTGTGAGAACATTATCGGTCAAATTACCTACTGCTTTTCTCCAAACTCAGCGCTCGTCTGGTCCTTTTAGTCCAAGATACACATGTCCGCGATTTTCAATACAAATATTTCTTCAGGTTGGAAAAAAGAGAAAACACTATTTGACTGTTGCTGCTTGCCATATTTATTCTTCTAGCATGTAGGAGGTGACCCTCTCCCAGATAACGAAAAGAAAAATGGATGCTTCTCATATAACGTGATCATTGTTTTATTGTGTTTTCAGATTGTTGTTGGAAATTTCGTTTGCTCCCAACTGAAATAAACGCCAGCGTCTCCTCTCTACTCCTTTGTTCCTTTGACTTCTTGGACAGCGTGTTGTAAAAAGCAGGATTGTATGATGGCTTGACACAAACGTCCAAGAAAATATAACCCAGTAGAAACTCTCTCCTCCTGTGCTGATTTTATTATCCAGACGAGCAAACGTTTTTATCACCGAGCAGCCGTGTAAAAAAGTGTATGAAGACACCCTCTTGAAAAATTAATCCAATCCGAATAGGGCTTTACACTCTATTGTAACTGCGCTAGCAATGTCCCCCTGTGCCAACAGAGAAATATACAAACATCTCACAGGAATAACACAAATACCGAGCAAATATTTCAATCAAAAATTATTTTCTGGTATGGCACTTTGCTTTAATATACAGTACAAGAGTTTTGTAAAGGTGAGACAAACATCATATGTTTTTTATGTGTTTATATGTGATTGACCTCAAGTTATTGCACTGCAGTGTTACTGTACATATAGAAACAGTGGATCCTTTTACACACTGTGCTGAGAAAGAAAACTTTAAAGAAATCAGGGATTAAAAATGTTTGAACCAAAAAAAGATTTTTTAAAATAATTACAAATGCAGACGCCACTCTGAATCGTTCCAGTCAGAAGTCCTTTTTAATTAAAAAAAAGTGTAGATTTAAAAACACTAAAATGTTTCTAATAGGCCTAAATATCTGTCCTGATTTTGTCATCTTTACAATGCCGAGCTTCAGGAAGATATGATGCTTCAAGCAGCAAATCATACTGCAAAATAGAAGGACATTCTGAAAATTCTGAAAATATTATACATTATACAAATACTATTAGGGTGCGGCACTCTCACCGTTGCGGCCCGGGTTCGATCCCCGGTCAGGGAACCAACCCCAGCCACTTTCAGTGCCGGTCCCAAGCCCGGATAAATGGGGAGGGTTGCGTTAGGAAGGGCATCCAGCGTAAAAACGTGCCAAATCAAACGTGCGGAGGATCCGCTGTGGCAACCCCTAATGGGAGAAGCCGAAAGAAAGTTTAGACAAATACTATTATTTTGCTGATTTCCGATGAAAACTGGAGCAGGATTGAAAACAACAAACAAAACAATAAACCAAAATAAAAAAGCAATTCTAAAGCCAGCTTGCATTAAATGCTCATCAAATAAGATATTCACATCATTATTCACTATAACGAAATTATTCTCTTCAAGTATTTAAATTAAATCCTAATACTCGTTGATTTATTCCATATAACACTACATACCCAAAAGTATGTAGACTCCTTCCCATTTGTATGCTGAACGTCCCTATCCAAAACTACAGATCTGTTGTGTAGGACTTGATGTTGATATCCCTTGATGCATACTTGAGGCACCGATGAGACTCTGTGGGATGGTCTATTCAGTGGTGGCATCCTCTGCCACACTACTCCTCAGTCCTTCCTTCTCCTGAGGTGGCTCCTTTTCATAACTCAGTATACTGAGGCACCGCTAAGACTCTGTGGGATGGTCCACTTTGGTGCCATCACTCCTAATACTAATCCTAATCCTAATCCTAATACTGCTTGATTTATTCCATATAACACTACATACCCAAAAGTATGTGGACTCCTTCCCATTTGCATGCTGAACGTCCCTATCCAAAACTACAGCAATTAATATGGATCTGGTCCTCTCCCTTTACTTTTATAATAATCTCCAATCCTCTGGGAAGGCTTTGCACTATATTCTGTGGGGATTTGTGCTTTGTCAGCTACAAAAGCATTAGTGGGATCAAACACTAGATGCTGGATGAGAAGACTTGGTGTGCAGTCAGCGTTCCAGTTGATCCTAAACGTGTTCGCTAAAGTCTGAGCCTTTTACAGACTTTTTTCTGACACCAACCCAAACTGTGGACCTGAAGTAGCACTGTCATTCTGGAACAGGTTTGTAGTAGCCATGTTATTTGCAGAAAACGTACCCTGTAATGCTGAAGGATACAAAGATGCCCTATACAACTGAATACTTCTAACTTTGTGATAACAGTTTGGAGAAGAATCATAAACAGGCGTGATATTCAGGTGTCCAAACACATTTGGCTGCATAGTCTAGGAGTATAACATTAAATTATAACATTAAATTTGTTTCTGTGGATTTGGTATGTTATTCGATGGCACTGTTGTTAAGGGTCCTCAACTGTCGAGGTAATAACACGTCTGGCCTGAGATTTTGGCTGCTTACTCATGTAATAGCGGCTTGCCAAAAACACTGTGATGCAAGCTTTCCATGCAAACAAAGCATCTTCATCATGCAATAAGTTTATTCTCCATTGTTGCTTAACCATTCTTGCTACAACAGTTTATGCTGATGAAACCTATTAGACTAAACAAGCTCCAGCTGCTGCCCTGAGTCTGCAATATCTGCTGAGTAATGACACGAAGATCTATTTGATCCGACTAGTTGCGTGGTGTTTGGGTAATTCATCAGGCCACGTTTCAGGGTTGCCTGATTCATCAGACCCGCGTATCCTGCGTAATCAACGTCGCTCATGATGGATTATGGACAGCAGGTGTCTTTACGCTATGTTAACTGCAGCACCTAAGCAGATGATGTGTCGCGTTATGCTTTCTGCTGCGTTTTCTTTCAGGAGTACTGAACGATAACACGCCATCCAGTTCTCATCGTCTGCTGCTTTTTGAAAATAATGTCTGTGCGCTGGCTAAAGTTGACAGACCTATAATAACCTGTTTATTCCACATGCAGGCTCTTTTTTGGAAGCGTGACTTAATTTGGTTAGGAATAAAGTGGCAGAGGAAAATCGTTTCCTTTGGACTATTTGATTCCCATAAACCCCAGTTGCAGCCGTATCTTTGCATTAACATGCAGAGGCGTACGGTGACCATTTCCAATTTCAACAAGCCTTAAGCCTCTCACTGGATGCCTGTTCTGACCGCATCCATGGATATATCTCTAAAAGCAATGTGTGTGTGTCTGGAAGAGAAGCGAGCTCTGACAGGGGCCAATAAATCATCCCTCCCCCTTTATCTGAATATGAGCATCGATGACACAGCAGCAGGAGCACAATCAGATGAAAAGGTGACATCAATCATGTACAGCTTTGTTGTCACTGTGTTCGATGAGTATCAGGGAAATGCGATAAAGCCGGTCAGAATCAGCACTCGTGCCCCTCCTTTAGCCCAATTTTCTTAAAGAGACCCCCGCAGAAGTACTTATGGTCTTGCTGCGGGATGCCACATGATTTACTGTGGATTGTTAATAGCCTGGAAGAAGGACAATTCAAATTAAAGAAAGTACTTCGGTACTTAAGGGTGCCAAATGTTGAATGTTAATCAGCTTGATCAGGATGGAGCTTGAACACAGAGGGATTTAGATGTGTTTATCTTCATTTTCTGCAAACAAAAGGCATTTGTTTGGATTGCTTCAAGGGAGGAATGATGGAAAATTGATTTCCAAACCATGTTTCCGTTTTTTTCTGGTTTTTATCTGTGCAAACACCATGCACCACGGTCTTGAAGAGGAAATTCTTTTTACTTTTTTTGATTCAATCGTCTGATGTAATCATTCCCTACCAGCAAGCATCATATGTCAGATGAAACTCCTTTACTTAGGAACAGATGTGTGGTGGCAAGATATGTGTTTCATTTACATTCCTGTTTTAAAGCCTATCTCAAGCCCCTATTACTCATTAGTGGATGTGACTGCCTGTCTCCTTGCCAACACACTGTGTGGATCATAAAAAGAAAAAAAAAGCTCAGCAGAAGCAAAGGCTCTGTCATCCAAGCAGGAAGCTGGAAGCCACTGCTGAGAGCTACACACTGATCTGGACCCAGTGCAAGTAAGCCAGCAGTGCTAGAATGTATGCCTTGTGCCCTTTTGCTAAGTAGGTTTCGGTTTTGTATTGTATGAGTGTGGCTGAATCCGAGACCCGTGTCTCTGTGATATATACAAACAAAACTGCCACGTCATAATCAAAAAAGCTTGAAGGAGTGATTGCGGTATCTGATTATTGATCATGAAACATTATTGTTTTGAGTCCTTCACAATGTACAGTATGCATTGTTGCTCGTCATTATGAATGGTCAAAATTTGACCTATTTCTAGACAAATCCCAAGAATACAACTCTACATAAGATGAAGCAGAATACAAAGAGACAGCAAATACAATTTGGTTAAAGTAATTCAAATAGATTTTCACTACAAGTCAAATACTTTGTTACACCGTCTCTGAGTACATTGTGTCTTGTATGAAGTGTAGCCCCACAGTGCCCTCTTTGGCACATTATAGAAACTACAGCCCATCAACCCTTGGTTCGCTCTGTGTACACTTTATGGAAGGATGAAACGCTGAAACAATGTGGGTTCTGTTCTGCATGGGCACCTGATCTTGAAACTAGCTTGAGGAGCGCATGATCTGTCTGGCCTGGGATAGCCTGTGGTGGACAGTGTACACATTGTTTTGGATAGATAGTGAATAAAAATGCTCACCAGGTTGGGGTTTAAGCTTTAGCACAAACCAAAGTGTTCAGTGATTTTTAGGTCATAGCAATTATGATCTGAAAAAAACCTTAAAAATTCAACATGCATATCAAAACGTGCACAATTGTAATTTTCACGTATACAGCACAAAACAATTAGGCAGTAATTATGTGGCGTGCAATTATCCTGCAATTATCCTGTACGTAATGAATACAATTAGCAAACAGCATTGCGCCTATAGCCGAATAACAACCATGCCAATATTGAGTACGAAAGCCCAAATGTGTGTACAATATTGCATTTATATAAATTTTTTATTGATAATAAATTAATATCAAGTAACTCACATCCGACACAATATGACCAATTCTTTCTCTGTTTTTGCTCTGAGAACAGAAATATGTAGATTCTAAAGAAGTCACACACACTGATAGCCCAGTGGATAGCCTGTTTACACTGTTTTGTAAATTCCTGTAAAGTTTTATCTGATGAGACTGGCATCCCTTTATCCATTTCATCTATATGTGATAGGCTCTGAAGTGAGAAGTTCATACTCATGACAAATGTATTGTTTACTTTAGTACCAGTTTCAGTTTGCACACTGACAGAGTGAAACAAACACTGGAACATCACAATATAGTATATAGTAAATATAAGCACTCTCAGAGCACCATATGTCCAATAAAAGTAGTAGACTGTAATAGACTCTTTTATTTTAGCAAGTTCTGGGAATTAAATTAATTTAAGAGAAAATAAGCTACATCTTCAATCGATACGAACGTGACTATTTCTATTTATATCTTGGTAAATAGGGGATAAAATAATATTTGTATGCTTTTTAATCTGACCATGCAGGTTAATCCTTGATGTACTTTCAGTAACAACACTATTATGGACAAAAGTATTGGGACACCTGACTTTTCCTTTCATATGTCCACACATCACCCCTGTCCTCCACTCGCTTCACTGGCTTCCGGTGCGGCTTAGGGTTGAGTATAAGGTCCTGCTGTTTGTGTTCAAGGCCATCAATGGTCTGGCCCCGGCCTACCTCGCCGAATTAGTAACGGTCTACCAACCAGCCAGAACTTTTCGCTCCTCTGAACATACCTTTCTGGTCACTCCCAAGTTCAAATATAAAAAGTTTGGAGGCCAGTCATTTGCCGTCCAGGGACCAAAGCTGTGGAACGCACTTCCAGCACACTCACTGTGCTGAGTGTTTTTAAATCGCACTTGAAAACACATTTATTCATACAAGCTTTTGACACGTAGCCTCTGATTAGACTATTTTATGTACATTGTGTTGTTATAATTTGTTGTCTATGGATGTTTTTACTGGAAAGCGCCTTGTGCTCCTTTTGGTTGTTGTAAGGCACTCTATAAATAAAATTTCGTTGATTAATTGATATGTAGTGGTTCCCCAAACTGTGACCACAAAGTCGGAGGTACACAATGTAATTGGAGGTAGTAGCCTTACATTTTCCCTTCCCTTGAACTAGGAGACCCAAACCTGTTCCAGCATGACAAGGACCCTATGAACCCCAAACATATTGAACACCTTTGGGATGAAATGGAATGCTGACTGAACCCCAGGCCTAATCATCCTACATCAATATCTGACTTTACTAACACTCTTGTGGCTGAAGAAGCACAAATCTCCACAAGCACACTCCAAAATCCAAAAAGTGGAACATCTTCCCAGAAGACTGGAGGTTATTAGAACAGAAAATGTGTAATGGGATGTACAAAGTATATAATAATCCTATTGTTAGATGTCCAGAAAAATTCTCCATACAGTGTATTTGATGAATACTGTGATTCCAGACACACTCCTTATTTTGTGAGTACCGTTTTGCATCCTATTTAAAACGGAGCTGCATGCCTGCAGAGATTTCTACTTTCCCTTTCTAATACACCAAATTCAGCCACAATGGCCTTGATAATTATTCAAATCAGGGTTGTTAAATGAGGTCTGCAAAGTTCTGGCCCTCCAGGACTGCAGCCCTGTAGCCCTGTTTTGAATAGTACGCAAAATAGTTCGGATCGTGTGCCTGAAACCATAGATTTGGTCAAAGAGTTACACAAATGTTCGAATAAAAAAAAAAAAAGAAGATCAAGTAAAATAAAAACACTAAAACATTAATATCTTTGAGTATCCAACTATAAGTATCAAATATTATGTCATCGTTTAAGGCCATAAAAATAAGAGCGAATGTGTGCAAATCCAAAAGTGTGGTTCAGCAGTGAAATTTCATTTTTAAGTTTTGCAAGACAAGAATAACAGTATAAAATAAACCTTTGGTGTCACTGTCTGTCTATGTCTAGGTTTTAAACCACATGTATCTATGTCCAAAAGTGTACACTACCAGATTAGAGTATGCCAGACGATTGTGTGATAATGATATACTATTTAAAAGCTGTGCATGATTGTGTGGTTGTTGCAAGCCTAGTGATCAGTTTAGGTTTTTGCTCTGTATTTTTAGAATAAAAATTTGGTTTGCCCTCCTAAGGAACAGTTGTACTTTGATGAAAGATGCAGCATTGCAATCTGACAAGCTAATAGCTTACTAGAAAACAACCTGGTTGTGCTCTTTTACCAGAGAAAAGAATGTCTACCATTCTGAATAATGCTACTAATGCTACATCATGGATTTGTTTAATTACCACCTGGTAATGATGGTCTACCAGAAGGTTTTCCATGTTTTTAAGCAAATAACCCAAAATAGACATTATGAATTTTCAGCAGCCACAAACTTAGACCTTTATTTTAAATTCCAGAGTTATTATTATAACCTACGAACATTTTTATTATGTTAGTAACATATGAATGCGTAACATAAGTGACTAAAAGCCCACAGGAATATTCACTGCACTTACCAGTCTAATGGGATGTGTTATATTATTATGGGGTGGTGTGACACGGCCTGAAGCTAAGCAGAAGAGCCTGGTTTTTACTTGACGCATGACATTACAAGGCACACCAGAGACACAATATCCCTGTTCATCTGGTTTCCATACAAAATGATGTTAAGCACACGGAGGACTTCTGTCGCTTTTTAAAACAGTATGTCCTCCTGATTACTGTCATAAACTGTAAAGCTTTTTCTATTCAGAAATCAGATTGGTGTTAGCAAATAATAATGGTTTAGAATTATATATATATATAATGAAGGGAGATGGTTGAATGTTTTTTTTTCCTTTGTTGAACTACACTATTGCAGCATGTCAAGAGAAGGAAAGAAAATAAAACAGCATGTACTCATGTACTCAGCATGTAACTTAAATGTGGCACATAAGAATGTGACTACAGGATTTTTTTGCATACAAAATCCTTTTAATTATTACTAAAGCAAATAGAACGAAACCCAAGATTGTGAGTTTCTCTCAGGCATGTATTGAGCAACCGCACAAAGGGGTCATGACCCCTAGTTTGGGAAACCAGGGTGCACCTGCTTGACCAGCTTGGAATGTGTATTGAAATCTCTTCAGACCAAGCTGGATTTTTTCAGCGGATTATGTAGAAGTTTAAAAAAGAAGTTTTTCACTTCACAAAAAGTAAAAAGAATACATGTTAAAAAACAAACATTATTAGCCATTCAAAAAACTATTTTTGAAGACAGTCTGTTGCAGTGTGCGTGACCTGCTCATTACTGACAGAGCAAAAAGAAAGTCACCCTGACCGTCTCGTTTACGTTTGATAAAAATTAATCAGACACAATTCAGCCTGTCATCCTGGGAATTACAAACTTATCAGACAAAACGCTGGAAAGTATAATTAAGTCTGAAGGAGAATGCCTTAGCATTAAATTAACCTCGGAATCAGAACATAGGTCCAGTGTCTTTGCGCGTGAGTGTGTGTGTGTGTGTGTGTGTGTGTGTGTGTGTGTGTGTGTGTGTTTACAATGTGTCACTAAATAAATCAAGTCCTGAAGACTGGATTTTAAATTATTAATGGGTTTTGGATCAAATAAAATGTCTACAACATGTGTGTGGTGTTGTTTAGGCCACATGAAAAGGACTTATTGTGGTCACTAATGGAATAATAAAGAATCTAAAATAAGACCAGGCACATCTGGCAGGTGGATGTTCAGTGGACATCTGGAACTCGGAGAGCGAGTTGCTGTAACCCTTTCTTTAATATTGGAATGATTTAATATTGGGAGTGAAGATGCAAAAAAATAATCTACCAGGACACTTCATTTTCTTTGGAAAAATTTCAGCACACAGGAATGAGGAACACTTTTACCAGCTGCTAAAATGAATTTCCCATGTTACGGCGTTTATACGAGTCCAGTAAGCTGAAGAAATCAAGCATAATTCGATACAATAGCGGCTAATTCGACGCTGGCGGATTGCCTTGTGTACGATGCAAACATCATTTTCTATTGAGCAAAATCTCTCGGGGTGTTTACTCGGTATTAATTAACAGACGCTGAGCTAATATGAATGTCATTAAACATCACCCCGGAGGTGGAATGCTTTCAAGGGAAGAGGATAAACGTCTTCATGACGAACATGAGCTCTGCTTAGAGGCCGAAGCGCAAAATAAATCAATAAATCAGAAAAATAACGTGCAAACAAGAACACAGCGTATGGTCATGATGTTAGAAGAAGTTCGGCGAGATCTCAAAGAGCTTCTCCGGCATGGTTCGACTCAACACAGCGACAGAACAAGCAAGAACTCACGACTCACCTCGTGGTGCTGGAGCATTGCTGATGCAGGTCAGGATGCCTCCTGAAATGGGAAGAAAGGAATCACAGGAAACCCTGCAGAGTTCAGTGTGTGCTGCTGATAGCTTTGTTACGGTAGAGATATCACGCTCCAAGGTGAAATTAAAGGTCTAGACATGGATCTGCGACCAGTGTTTCTCGTTGAAGCGGCTGCATTTTGTATATTGTCTCAAACATCATTTGTTTTGTCTATGAACAGTTCAATCACCAGAAAGCTATGCTCAGCCGTGCTCAAACATCGGCAGATTTCTATCAGGTTCTCGACTTTGTGTCGAGAACAACTGATTTGAGACAAATTTAAAAAGGCATTTGCTCTGTTTTATCTTTGCATCTGAGGTTTGGCTTTGAGTTGAACAACGTAACATCTGTAATGTTACTGCCTTTATTTGTTAAATATCAATTTGCCTTTGATATGATGTTGGCGTAAGAGCGCAGGGTCAGGAATGATACAACATCTTAGGAGCAGAGAAGGTTAATTGCCTTACTCAAAGACCCAACAGTGGCAGCTTGAAAGTGCTGATGCTTCACAAAAATTCAAGCACATGCAATTGAATTATGCAACTGCATGTGAGGTGGTAGCTTAGTAGTTAAGGCCTTGGTCTCTGGATCCAAAGGTCGTGAGTTCAAATCTCAGCCTAACAAAGGTCTCTCTCGTAGCTCCCTCAGAAAGCCCCATAACTACTCCTTTGTATGAACAGGATAACTAAGTCGCTCGATAAAGGCATCTGCTATACGCAGTAAATATAAATAAATGCTCATTTTGAAATAAGACCCTTTTTTAAAGGTCACACATGTACTAGTATATTGATAGAATCACAAAAACAGAGAGTCTGGCCATGTGAAGAAGAGCTTGAACAGAAATCCATCATACAACAAGAAATTGAGCACTAGAACACTAGAGCTGGACTGGCTAGATGCCGAAAGATCTTATTCGTTTGTATATATGAAAGTAAAAACAGGAGCAGCATTTAGCGCATGTTAAATTCCGGGCAATTTTACAAAAAAGGCTCTTGACCTTAAAAGCAACAAAGACTGTAGAAAACGATAGCAGCTTTCATAGCTAACAGCCCCTGGGGGTCTCAATTAAGGCATAAAGTAACCACATCAGTCCATGATCAGGAGCCAGGAGGATGTGACATGCTCGTTCGGTCACCTCCAGTTTCGAATATTTATAAAAGACGCAGCATAAAGTAAGCTTTAGGCGTCTAAACGTTTTTGAGAATATTGTCTCCATTGTAATATTCATACAGCTTGGGTTTACAATTACAAGTTTGTTTTCCCTTGATTTTTTTTTCCAGACCTCGTATTACGGCTACTGAATGCTGATAGTAGCCTTTCTTCCTTCCTGAAGTATATTCCTTCCAATTTCATTGTTATCATTGTGCAGAGATGTGATTGCATGCACAATCCGTGACCTGCTTTCTCATTCAAGCATTGTAACATGATCTACCGCCATGCATGATTCATCAGATTGAAGTTATTAGAAAAGTCCTTAGAGGTAACGCTTCAAGGGTCATGGCTTTTATTAACCCACTCTATGCATGGTCTTCATTGGTTTTCACTGGGTGTCTCTATGTTGTGAGGTTTTGTGTGTGTTTGTGTTCCTTGTTAAAATCTGATAGATTAAAGCCATTGGTCTGGTTTCTGCTGCATAGAGGGCCTGGTTTGTTTGCCACTGATGCAACTACGTGAGAAAGATTTTATGGCGTGAGCATAAAAGCCTAAGACGAAGTTATGTGTTCTGCATTTCAAATTCCACAATCTTTTCAAGTCTGTTATTCTACCAGCTTTCTGAAATATAAAGCCAGCTCATGCTTAAGCCTTGTCTAGACTTTATATTCAAAATAAAAAGAAATCCAACCAGATTATTAGGAAGAGCTTTGCATGCTTTTTAAATAGGGAGATAAAAAAAATAAAGTTACAGACTGCACTATGGAGTTCTTTTTTTCTTTAATATTAAACTAAATTTTAATTTACAATGGTTGCCTAAGTATTCACCCCGCTTTGAACTTTTCTACATGTTTGTAGTGCCACAGTCTTAATTCGGTTTGAAGTGGAGGATTAAAAAGTTTGCAAACAAATAAACAACAAACAAAACTGAAAAAAAAAATATTCACCCTTTATTGATGTTAAATATAAATACATGTCAAGTCAAGTCAAGTCAAATTCAAGTTTATTTCTATAGCGCTTTTCACAACAGACATTGTCTCAAAGCAGATTTACAGAAATTAACAGTTAAGGTGAATGGTGTGTATTTTTCCCTGATGAGCAGCCATGATGACTGTGGCAAGGAAAAACTCCTTTAGACGTTATGAGGAAGAAACCTGGAGAGGAACCAGACTCAAAAGGGGAACCCATCCTCACTTGGGTAATATCAAGAGTGTGATTATAGTCTTTAAACCATACAGAACACTGGAGAGAGAGAACTAACATGAGCACTGGAATGTAAGATTATGAGTAATGTCCTTTCTACAGTCTTATACAGTCATTTGAGATCATGGAACCAGGAGTCACTAAGCAACTCATAAAAAAGCTCAACATTTGCGATCATCACAGATCCAACACCAGCTTCTCCATGCCACTCAAAGAGGTCCAATCTCAAAACTCTGAATGAAGATCCAATTGGCGCTGGTACGTCCCTAGATGGTCTGCGGGGTCGGCATCTACTTCTTTAAAGGTCCATAATCTTTATGAGGTGGGACGTGTCTGGGGCTGGAGCAACCTCAGGATGCCTTGGGATGGGTCAAGAAAGAGAAGCAGTGGAGAGAAATTGGCATAGCTGCTGTTCATAATATTCATGGACTTTGCTATTATAGGAACTTCTAGAAGTCCGGAGTTTTGAGATCTCAAGGAGCGTGACGGATTGTAGCGTGTTAGAAGATATAAGACAGGCGTGTTAAGGGTAAGACATACCTAAAACACAAAAAACAAGAAAAAGAAAAAACGTGTTTATAAAAATAAAATAATAATAATAATAATAATAATAATATACCATGGTATTTTTCATCTCCATATATATTTTGTAATAAAATAGTATAGGAAGCCATCCATCTAAACACAGTGACTTACAAATTAAACCAAATTATTGATTACATTTACTGCGTACTGTTATCTCTGTTAAGTCCATTTCAGATCAACATTCTAGCACTGCAATATGTATGTTCGAGGGGGTGAACACTTATGCATGTCATCTCATTCATGGTGTGATTAAGAAGCTAACAGAAGTCACATGGGAATCATGTACACTAAATTTGTGGCAAAATTAAGCTTAGTCACTTGAATCACATGCAAAAAGAATCACTTGCAGCATTGCCTTTATTTCTATGGACTTGTCAAGCACTGACACCAGTACACACGTTTTTTTTTAAGATTGGGCACAAATTAAAATAAACACATTACCCATCAGCCCCTGCATGTCAGATAAGCATTTTGTTGGTGTTATATGATATATCTGCCTGTTTTTGAGTTATATCTTGTGTTCATGTTCATGTTCATGGTTCTCGTTTCTCAATGTTGGTTTATTTTTGTTATTTATTTCACTTGTTTAAATAAATCTACGCGTGCACCCGATGCTTACAATCATTACATGACACACGTGATGACAGCTGTGTTCTCAGCAGAACAGCGCAGTGTGGAAATCTATTTGGTGTACAAATATACATGATTAATGTGTTGGATATACTGACAAATGCTTTTGTGGATGATTGTGCATCAGTGTACTTTACAGAAAATATGGGAAATTACCCAAATGTGTATAATCTTTTTTTTTTTTGTTGGGAAGTTTCTGAATCTGGCCATGTTGCAGCAATGTCATAGTTTTCAGAAAGCACTTCCACTTTTAATCAAGCTCAATTCGCTAATCGGTGCTTAACGTCAGGTGGTTTATGTCCAACATAACAGTACCTGCCTCTGAGATTTTGGCACTTTCTTTCAGACATTATAGTGTGCTATTGAGAATGTCTTCATTTCTTTGTCCCATTTTGATAACATGAACAATTTCTTTATTTATTCAGGATCAGGAGCTTTTGGCCTAAAATGTCACCATCTTGCAGGTATATTTTAATTATAAATGCTTGGTGCCAGAAAGCAGATGCCGCTCGTTGTTTTTATTTCCTGTCAATTTAAGTTTTCCAAAGGCTCTTATTTTTGCACATGCTTAAGCACATGATTTCTGCCCCATTGAGCTCGCATACAAACCTGAATTTTATATAACACTCTTCTTGGCCTGAAACATTTACAAGGATTTACCTGATGACATTCACAATTCACTTTCAAAAAGGTGGCATTTGATAGAATAAAGATAAATCTTTTATTTTCCTTTTTTCTTCTTCTTCAATTTAACCAAGGAGAAAGCTCATTTTAAATCCAGGCAATCCTCTACTGGCATTCTTAGCCAAATCAATTGCACTTAACTAATAATATTAAAAATAGGATATCGATCCATGCTCTGTCTCTTTGTGCTGCTATGAGTACATTACCATAATGACGGATAGACTGGAAAAACCTCCGATTACATTAGAAGAGTGAAGGACATGCCCTCCTGTCTGCTCTTACTTTGATGTAAAAAAAAAAAAAATGTCAACAGACATTTAAGCTACATATACAGTATTTTTTTCAACCATTTCAGGACCCTAAATTGGCTCAGGTATTGCTTATAATCTATGCATGAGATTCTATACATATTTTGGTATCCTTTAAACATGATACATTGAAGAGGATGCACAGATACTGGGAATACAGCATAAAGGGTTACTGTCTGTTCTCCTAATAATGTCTTTTTTGTATTTGGGTTTTCCCAGGGTTCTCTGGGTTTCCTTGGTTTAAGCTTGTTTTAAAAAACAAGCTTATCTATGCCTATCTAGGTGTGAATAAGTGTATGCACAGTGTCCTGTGATGGACTGGTACCTGGGTAGGTGCCAGATCCTGGTCTGTGACCAGGATAAAATAAGTTACAGAAAATGAACAATGAAGCACTACAGCATGGATCACATATTAGACCAGCATTTTTGCCTTTCTAAATATAACAGCTGCAGTCGATAAAAAAGCTATTTGTTTCGGTTTCTTACGCCCATTGTAATTCTCAGTGGTTGCTCGTGGAAACAGAGGTAGAATTTAGATTGCTGTTATTTGCACAAGCTAATCAACATTTCTGATGTGTACTTAAAGATGAACAAAAATAAAAAAATTCAATGGAAGGAAGATTGAAACATCAGACACTGTGAGCTAGGGTGCAAATTGATTTTTAACTCTTATTCTGCGTCTTTCCGGAGAGTAGGTGACTTTTAGGTTCTGATGAGAAATATACATTACATACTGCATTATGTAATCTATATTATACAGTGAACTGGAGAATATATATTGGTTTGGTACTGATGAAAAAGGTTGACTGGTTTGTCATAGGTACAGCTTTGAACATGCAATAATGCATCTTTTAACACATCAGTTGTGGTTCACACATTTGCATTTCTCTTTGTACATAGATGGTACATATTGATGTTGGAGCCATATTTTTCACACTCTTTTCAAGAAACAGAGAGAAATTCTTTTTTTTATATATATATATTTGGCTTTGGGGAACTAATCTGAGGATTGTTTCAGCCCACTACAAGGAACTGTAACCTCCATTTGCCTTGCTGAAGACCATTGTTTATGGTGCTCTAGATGGATTTTCTCAAATGATTCTGAAACTATTGGCAGCTCCTGTTGGTCACTCATTGCTTGGAAAAGGGGCTTCCTCTAGGAACTGGTGTGTCTATGATACTCAGCTCATCAACACAGGCTAGTGTGGTGTACCCACACCTCTAGCTTACACTAACGGCTGGCACTTGCAAAACAAAATATTTCTAACAACACCTGTAAGAGCACTAATTCTTATCTGAGGGCTTCCCCAACATTTCACTCCATCTCTCTCTCTCTCTCTCTCTCTCTCTCTCTCTCTCTCTCTCTCTCTCTCTCTCTCTCTCTCTCTCTCTCTCTCTCTCTCTCTCTCTCTTTCTCTCTCTCTCTCCCTCAGAGGGTTAACAAAGCCCGGTTGGCAGGCTTGGGGATGGCAAACTGGCAGACATTCACCCTCATCTCTCTTACCTCTGATTACTCCAGGACTTTCCACAGCTGGTGTTTTGGTGGATGCAATACCTTTAGCACATGCCATTCACAATGTTTCCATCTGGAAGAACAACACATCGCTGACATTTCCCAGTGTATCGCAAGTGGGTTTTTTTTGTCCTCTTGGTTGTACTCAATCTATATAGACATTTCTACATTTGTTTTAGACCAACATTCAATTCACAGAATTTATTTAGTTATTATTACAAGCATTTATTTGTCTATTTGTCAAAACCTCATTATTTCCTTATAATAAAACAGAAATCCAAATTAAGGTCAATTTTTCTTAAATATTTTAAATTCTGTTGACTTGAGTCATAAAAACTGTAACATTGTAAACAATAAAATGGCATTTTAAAAGAAAAAAATGCAAATATAGGAAGGATGATGTATAAAAAGGAGTGGATTATTATAAATGTATCATGTTTATCAATCAGATTTTTTTATAGAATGTATAGGATTCGTGCTTCATCTAAATGTTGAAAAAAACTGGTAGTCATAAAAAATATCTTCTATAGTCTTGTTTACTTATAACATAACAGATATAAATAAATACAAGAATGATTTGCACTCAATGCATTTACTAGACTTTGTCGGATGAACCTATAGGGGCAAAGTTAAAAGCAATCTCTTATTTTCCCATCATGCATAATGTATTATTTGGCCTCTACAACACTTTTTATTCCAGCTACAGAATATGAACTGGCAGAGAGGTGCTACAGGTGCAAGTGCAGGAGATGAGAACAATGTAGCTTATGAAGGTCTAAGTAGTTCATGGTGTTGCAATTAGTTGCAGAATTTGTTGGGATAAAAAAGGCCTTCAGAATATGTTTAAATAGAAATTATCTGTTTCATCCCAACAGTTTTAAAGAGCATGTCTTGCAGTTGTACTGATAATCTATCACACAAATACTATCTATGTTTTGTGGTGGATTGAATAAAAAACAATCAGATTGTGGTAGTTTCATTTCTGTAGATATTAATGTTCACGTGGGGTCCGAAAGCCCACTAGTAACATTGCATTTACATTTACAGCATTTGGCAGACAGCCTTATCATGAGCAATTTAAGATGATCATATTTATACAACTGAGCAGTTCACGGGGGGGCTAAGGGTCTTGCTTAAGGGCCCGGAAGAAGCAGCTTGGCAAGGCTGGAAGGTGAACAGACTTTCGTTCGGAAGTTCAACATTGTAACCACTGAGCTACCACTTCCTGCTTCTCTTGTACTTTTTTATCTTATAAAAGAAATGTATTAGAAATTAAAATCAAATTAAAGGAAAATCTTAGACATATTTACATGGATTTTAGAATTTGAGCTAACACATGCTCCAAAGCTTCATGTAAAACCTAATGACCCATGTTTTAATCACTTGGATCACCTGGAGAAGATAAGAATCAGGGAAAATTTTGCACTAAGGAATTAATAAGGCGGAAATTAAAAACTGGCATAAAATTAAATAGTGACCAATAAATACTGTTTATTCAAGATTATTCTTTGAACAAATATTTCAATCTTAATTTTAGACTTTTATAGAATTAAGAAAATTTGTATACAGTTATATATGCTATATATATATATATATATATATATATATATATATATATATATATATATATATATATATATATATATATATATATATACACACAGAGAGAGAGAGAGAGAGAGAGAGAGAGAGAGAGAGAGAGAGAGAGAGAGAGAGAGTAAATGAACATAATTTATGTAATTACATGAATATATATTTATTGTTTTTATTTATAAACAGTTTATAAATATTTGTTATTTTTATTCTTGTGATACACATATAATTTATTAAACTACAAATTATAAATAACTGTTTTTCTGATTGTACGATATTCTCACTGGTTCGTCGATGTTCTCTTTTGCCCTTTATTATATTTGGCCACTGGATGGCAGACTTTTTAGTTTCACTTCCTGTTACAAGACACGGCTACATCATAGCCCATGTCATTGAATAGCATTATATACTTATGTTTTAAAACTAGTTTATAAAGAATACAGCTTTATATGAAAATGAGTGCTGGTCATTTTAATGTTAGTAGTAAGTAACTGAGTAGATTTGACTATTAGATCGGTAAGTAATTTGAACTACATAAAGTTAAGGCTATATATCTTTTTATTCATAGCGTTCAATAAACTCACTGATATAATAGTTGGGCTCCTCAAGCAATGGATGAAGGGGCTTCTTGCCTTCCCAGATAATTCTGCCATCCATCCCAACATAACCATCATATTAGTTTCTCATCAGCATCATCTATGTCAGGAACATATTGTCTGAGAAACAAACGACCTTCATATCTTACATTCCAATAACCTGGTCCTGTGCCTGTTGCTCAACTTGTAATCCAAGTTCAAATGAACATCTTTTCTCAGCTTAGAGCAACATCTTATTGGTAGCCAGTGTCTTATATTTTGCCATCAGGACTGTCTCTGGTTCAGCACCCACCTACACTGAGACACTGAATGGATGCTTCACTACATCCTGTCTACTGAGGTCTGTGGATGATTGTCATCTGAAGCACCCTTAATTAGCTGGTTAAAATTTTCTCTCCACACGCCTCTCATTTGTGGTTCCGCAACAGAGGACTAAGCTACCTTCCTCTTATTATCTTGCAGAATCTCTTGCAACTTTCAAGACGAATTTCCAGACCTGCTTATCTCACCATAACTCTTTCTTTCGCTACATGCATTTCTGAATGGCAATGGTACTTGACTTTTCTTATTGTACAGCTTCCCTTTTATCATTATTTGTGGTATCTTGCAGCTCTTGGCTCTGCGTATAAGATTCTTCTATAGCTCCTCTTCCACCATGACTGAAACGAAAGTACTTACTATTAAGCATTTGCATTGCAGTTGGCACTTAATAACTGTGTGTTTAAACAGTGTGCCATATTTCAAGCAGCTGTTTTATAAATGTAATCATTGGATCCCTCGTTCGAATCCCTGAGAGATAGTCACATCATTTATTGGCACCCTGAATCAAATGTCTTGGCCTTTCAAAACTGGATTGATGACTCCTGCTGTACCTATTAGTCTTTTCAGGTGTTACACAAAACCACACTAAATCTTTTTTTCCCCATACATTCTTGAAAAAACAGTGCATGGCCTAAGTGAATGTGAATCAAACAAATGATTCTATAAATTAAAATGAGAATAGGTATCAGTTATAATGGTCAATTGTATTATTATTATTACAAATGAATCTTCTTCTTCTTTCACCTTCTCCCATTAGGGGTCGCTATAGCGGATCATTCGTCTCCATACCCCCTGTCCTCTACATCTGCCTCTTTCAACCCAACTACCTGCATGTCTTCTCTCACCACATCCATAAACCTCCTCCTTGATCTTCCTCTTTTCTTCCTTCCTGGTGGCTTCATCCTCAGCATTTTCCTACCGATACACCCCATGTCCCTCCTCTGAACATGTCCAAACCATCTCAATCTCGCCTCCCTCACCTTGTCTCCTGAACGTCCTACATGCGCTGTCCCTCCAATAAACTCATTTTTAATTCTGTCCATTGTCGTCACTCTTAACGAAAATCTCAACATCTTCAGCTCTGCTACCTCCAGCTCCACTTCCTGTCTTTCATTTAATACCACTGTCTCTAAACCATACAACATCACAGGTCTCACCACAGTCCTATAAATACAGCATTTGGCTACTACTTTGGTTGACAGGGATATTTCATTTGCTTAGTCTCCCACTTCAACATTATTCTGTTTGTTATTTAAACCACAGTGACTCCGCCTGACCAGGACTTTAACCTTCAGACCCCTCACTCCCACACACCCGAGTAAAAAAATGCACAACTTTTTGTCAGGCGTCCCTGTCCTGATGCATACCTCAGTCCACCACTGAGAAACTTTTATGAGTCAATTGTCGACAGTGGAACATTATGCCAAATAATCTCTGGAGGACTTTCACTTACTGTACAGCTGGTGACAGATCCGGTCTGTGTACGCATTATAAGCATGGATTTTAGCCTATACAAAGCAAAAAGCAAGATTTTCCCTAGAGTATGATTTGTAATTGGGTATCAGGAGGTGGTAGCTTAGTGGTTAAGGCATCTGAATTTGGCTCAGAAATCAAAACCACCCCAAGTTGGGACCAAGTTCCAACACTAGTTATGATATATATATTAATATCAAATATAATACATTTACAATTGTTCTTCCATAATGTTCATGTGAGTGCAACAAGCTGACTCACTAGCCCAGGACTTCAAAGTTCTTTTGTACTTAACACAAAACGTCAGTGAATAAAAGTCTTGAATCCTTGAAAAGTTCTTCGTTTGACTGTTTAATTATGAATCTCAAAATAAAAACAAAATAAAAATCATTACTTTTCTAAAAAAATTAACTGTGCAGAATTACGTTATACTAGAACTGTTTACATTCCATAGAAATGGCTTTAACAGTTCAGTTTTAGGCAGGTGTGAAAAAATGCTGTAAAGTAAGAATGCCTCCATAAGTAGAACAAAACGCAAAAAATAAGCAAATGAACAAAAGAGAAATCCAAATCAATATTTGGTGTGACCCCCCTTTTGCCAGGCAAAACAGCATTATTTCATCTAGGTACACCTTCACACAGTTTTTGAAGAAACTCCGCAGGTATATTGTTTCAAACATATCGGAAAACTAATAGACCTTCTGAGTATGTAGGCTGCCTCAAGTCCTTCTGGTTCTTTATGTCAATTTCAGACAGACTTGATGACACTGCGAGCACGGCTCTGTGGGGGTCAAACCATCACTTTCAGGACTCCTTGTTCTTCTCTAAGCTGCAGATATTTCTTCATGACATTGGCTGCATGTTTTGTCCTGCTGCAGAATAAATTTGGTGCCAATCGAATGCCTTCGTGACGATACATGGAGGCATCCATGTAGAATCATAGAGGCATGATAGGTATAAATCTGCCTGTATTTCTCAGCACTAAGGACACCATTAATCCTGACCAAATCTTCAAATCCATTTCCAAAATTGCAGTCCCGAACTTGCAAAAGAAACCTTAACTATGCTTCACTATTGCCTGCAGATACTTATTATTGTACTGCTCTCCAGCCCTTCAGCAAACAAACTGCCTCCTGTTACAGCCAAATATAAAAATTTTTAACTTATCAGTCCAGAGCACCTACTACTGTGCTGCCATTTTTCTGCACCCCATTCCCTATGTTTTCATGCATAGTCCATTCATTTTGTTTCCATGTCAGAGGTATGGAGTTTAGACTGCAATTCTTAAATGAAAACCACTTCTGGCCAGACTTCTCCTGTCAGCAGACAAGTTCTTTGAGATGACACTACTAGACATTTTCCAGTGTTCCAGTGCATGATGTGTCTTTAATCTGCTGCATTAAGTTGATTTGCCAGACCACTGCATCTATGAGCATTGCCCATTTCTTTTGTGATTTTTAAAAAATAGTTTGATTAGCACATCTTAAAAGTCCAGTCTGCTGTAAGAGACCTTGCTGATACAGTATACTTACCTTGTGTTTTGATGCTTCGCTCAATCTTGCCATGGTGTATGTCCTGTGACATAAAACTGTCTTCCATATCGCCTCAGAGTTTGACTGTTCCTTGTCCAGGTTTAAGCCTCTGACGTGGCTGATTCTGTTGCAGTGGATGACTGTGTTTTAACCTACATATAAAATTGATGATCATTAGCACCAGGTTGGTATAATTGGTTAATCATACACTTGACTCTAATCCTACAAAATCCCTGACTCTGTGTGTGTGTAGGACAAGCATGTATGTGTAGGAATTTAAAGCCAAAATGTAGTACCACCAGATATTGATTTGATGATATATATATATATATATATATATATATATATATATATATATATATATATATATATATATATATATATATATATATATATATATATATATATAGTGCTGCAAGGCTCTTGATTGTAAAAGAAAAATTTACGTATTTTCTAGACAGTTCTGTTGTAACCGGATCAGGTTTGGAATGCCAAAAAAGGTCTTGCCTCAGCAAATGTGGAATCAGTGAAACACAAAGTTATGCTAATAAGACCTTTATCACAGTGCTAATAAGAGCTCACCCAAATGCTAAGCTTTTTAGAGCCAGAATATGGTACTATAGTTCAACATGAAGAAAACCATTTGTGATTGATACCAACTGCTGAAACTGCTTGCATGTCAGTTTCTGATGTTAAAGTCTGTTTGATGCCACAAAGCTATAAACACATAAAAGTAACTGAAAAACAAATGAAGTGTTTATAATCTCTTGTCGATGCTTGGTTACACTCTGTTATCGGGCCAACATGAAAAAAAAAAACATTGTCTTTGAGTCATTAACGTCCTTATAGGAAAAGATGACACTTCCTGTGAATGTTATTGCTAATCTTAACTTCATCGTTCATCGTTCAGTCTTTTGCAATATGTTGTTTCCAGAAGTGTCACTGGGTTCATGTTGAATTGAGTTACATCATTTAAACAATTACAAATTTCATGAAACAGAAGAAAATAAATGTATAACCTCTGTGTGTGTGTGTGTGTGTGTGTGTGTGTGTGTGTGTGTGTGTGTGTGTGTGCGTGTGTGTGTGTGCGTGTGTGTGTGTGCAGGTGTCTGTGTGTGTGTGTGTGTGTGTGTGTGTGTGTGTGTGTGTGTGTGTGTGTGTGTGTGTGTGTGTGTGCAGGTGTCTGTGTGTGTGTGTGTGTGTGTGTGTGTGTGTGTGTGTGTGTGTGTGTGCAGGTGTCTGTGAGATTTCTCAATATTTCTCAAGTGAACATTCTCTTCTCTTGAGCCAGGAGACACAAACCTGTTCCAGCATGACAATACCCCAAATGTTCTGCATGAAAATATGGTTTACAGTTGATGGAGTGTAAAATCTTGAGTGGCCTAAAATTATAGTTACATTATGTTCAGACATTTTTGTGTTAGTGCAAAGAATTGCATTCTGTTAGGAATAACAGATGAATTTAATATAGCACCTGCCATATTCTGCACTGCTGTCCCATCACCCATTGATGTGGAATCTGAGGACCACCAAAGTGTCTGTGATCTTTTTTGTCACATCACAAGCCACGATTATCCAAATCATCATATTTATACTTACATTTTTGTTTGGTTAATCCCTAGTACTAAATCTCTTAGTGTTTCATCTAAACTATGCTAAGAATAAGACATTATTATATAAAATCATATACATATCCATGTAAGGGTCCGTTCAATATATATTTACAGGTAAAGGGATGCTGCTGTTTGAGTGAAAACCTGAAGGTGTACTGTACTGGACATTATTTAGTTAAGCCAGAGGTTCTCAAAAGGCAGTTCAGTGACCTCAAGGGGCCTGCGATGCATAGCCAGAGGGTCTGTGTTTTATTTATTTTGGGTTGTTATAGTGGAGGAAAAACAATCATGCATTATTAAAGTTAATTTTAATCTTCTAATTAATTTAGATAGATATTTATCAATTTTAATGGGTGGTTTGAATATATCGAGTGCGCCTCCAGTCTCCTGTGGCACACAAATACAATAGACCAGAACACAACGACTCCCAAGCCATTACTGAGAACATGATTTGCACAGCTGTATTTTCTTCTCACTACTTTAGACACTGCACACTATTTCATGTATCCATTGTGTTTGTGTATCTCTGATTTTAGTTCGTTTTTTAGATGTTATTCGCTAATAAACACAGTCAGCCATAGCATTAAACACGCCTAATATTGTGTCGGTTTGCATTATACCACCAAAGCAGCTGTAAGCCATTGAGTCATAGTCTCCACAAGACCTCTAAAGGCATGTTGTGGTATCTGGCACTAAGACATTGGCAGCAGTCCATATATAGCAGTAAATAGCAAAGTGGAGCCTTCATAAATCAGACTAATTTGTCTAGCACATCCCACAGATGCTCGAATGAATTGAAATCTAGTGAATTTTATAGGCCAAGGCACCACCTTGAACTCTGACATATTCCTCAAACCATTCTTGAACAGTTTTCGCAATGTGACAAGGCACATAATCGTGCTGAACGAGGACCATTAGGGAATGCTGTTGCAACAAAATGGTGTACTTTGTCTACATCAATATTTAGGGAGTACGTGTCAAAGTAAAATCTGCAAGAAAGCCATGACCCCAGGTTTCCTGTAGTGCATCCTGGTGC
Source organism: Silurus aristotelis (assembly GCF_946808225.1). Classification (NCBI taxonomy): domain Eukaryota; kingdom Metazoa; phylum Chordata; class Actinopteri; order Siluriformes; family Siluridae; genus Silurus; species Silurus aristotelis. The sequence continues at coordinate 8,476,386 of NC_139594.1, read as the reverse complement.
CATCTCCTCCCCAGATAAGCGATGCACATGCACTTAGAAAGAGAAATGTGATTCATCAGACTAGACCACCCTCTTTCGTTGCCCCATGGTCTAGTTTTGATGCTCACATGCACATTGTAGGCGTGCACAGGGGTCACCTGCTAAAACATATCCCCAAACACAACAAGCTGTTATGCACTGCATCCCCATACCGTTCTATCACAGTGTACAACGAGAAGATGGACATATTTTTATTCCAACTAAACAAGAATTGTTTGTCAAAGGAAAAACAAATCTGTCTGGTTCGAAAATACTGTACACATTAAAAAATTGATGCTTGAGCAGTTATATAATAGCAATAAAAAAAGTGATCACAGGGTGGATTTGTTTTATAAGTGGAGGAAGAAAAAGTAAAAAATAAGTTTGAAGCATCTATGGAATATAAGGCTTTAACAAAAAGACCTAGGAGGTCATTTTTGGATGCAGGGTAAGGCTTGTAATAGAGACCTGCACGGGACAGATTTCTCAGTCTCTCTACCGCAAAAATATATATTATTTTCTCCCATCTGCAATATTTGGTTAAGGTGCTGGGTTACTGATCGGAAGGTCGGCGGTTCAAGCCCTGGTATCGCCAATCTTGGGCCCTTGAGCAAGGCCCTTAAGCCTCTGCTCCAGGAGTGCCGTTTCATGTCTGACCCCAGCTTCTGAGCAAGCTGGGATATGCAAAGAACGAATTTCACTGTGCTGTAATGTATTTGTGACAAATAAAGGCTATTCTATTCTATTCTATTCTATTTTATTCTATTCTATTCTATTCTGTCCCGCTCCCACATGCAAAAGCCTGCAGGTAAAATGTAGTATTTATATTTTCAGTGCATTGAATGCTTCTTCCTGCTACTCCATTTTAATTTATTATTTTGTAAGTTTTACGTGTTTGCCTTTTAAATATGAATAAAAAAAAACCAATGACTTTAGTGTAAGTAATGAACATGGACATGAACAAGGAACTTTTCAAAACATCTGAAACGATATCGTATTAAAAAAATAAAAAAAAAAGCAGGCAATAGTTTAGTTGTGTTGTATTGTTCCTTTCTTTAATACTAAAGTAACATCTGTAGCACTCAGTGCTTCTTCTCTGTCTCGCGCTTCAGACATCAGCCAGTAGTTACCGCACATGAAGCACGCGACAGTTCGCTTCCGACCATGTGCATGTAAAAACTTATATTTTATTCTAGTTGCCATTCTTGCTTTGGTGCAGTAGATGCATAAGAGTTCATTTGTTTTAAGTCCTTTATTTTTTATAATTTTTTTTAGATATATATTTTAAAGATCATTTTTGAGGGAGTCTTGTGAATGATCTAATCTCCCGCACACACTGGAGTATTTAACTAATTAAATCTAACTTGTAACTTGTGTAACTCCGCCTATGAACACACACACACACACACACACACGCGCGCGCACGCACTTTTTGGTGATCTAGTCTCTGTTCCTCTCAGTCAGGTGCAGGAACTTAAACCCGACCTGCTTCTCCTTGCTGAGATTTTACATCGTGCTTCAACCTGTCGGAATGTCTGTGTCCCACTAAACTCGCTCAAGTCGCGCTATTTTGCAGGTAAATATGCGTTTTATTGTTCTTGTTGCCTCGGTGGAAGTCGGAAGTCGGAGTGTTTTTACGCAGACGCGTGCTCGCGCGCTGGAACCTGCTCGATCAGCGCTCAGGAAAACTTGAAGCCTCTTGAAGGTTTAATGAAAGTACACGGTGTTTAGGTTGGAGAGGGGAAACGTACCTTTCGGGGTGGATCAAATTATGGATTTAAATTCAAATTATTCAAGCTGTTTTTCTTTCTTTCTTTCTTTCTTTCTTTCTTTCTTTCTTTCTTTCTTTCTTTCTTTCTTTCTTTCTTCTTAATTTTTATCTTATTTTTTAATTTTTTTGCTACAATTTGACTAAGAAATACCGAAAGGAACGTGAAGATACTGAAGATACTTCACAGACGCACTTTTCATCATTGCAGCAATGCAGAGTGATTTTGCTTTGTAAAAAGATGTGATGGGACGACCCCCCCCCCCTTCTCCCCCCCCCCCCCCCTCTTCTCTAAAACTCAAAGTAGAACTTCTCCTTAGCTTCTCAGTGTTGTTCAATATGATATCCTGGATCAAGATTGTGATCAATAATACCACGATAAATTATTCTATACTGCGTCATCTAGTGTACTGTTCTCTCAGGATCAACTACAATATATTGTTACAGGAGCAAGTAACTGTTTAAAGGTCATCTTGTATATCAGTCATTTAATTTAGCCTATTTCTGAATAAATAGTTTGTATTATAAATTTTTTTTATAAAGGCTTCTCTCTCTCTCTCTCTCTCTCTTTCTTTCTCTCTCTCTCTCTCTCTCTCTCTCTCTCTCTCTCTCTCTCTCTCTCTCTCTCTCTCTCTCTCTCTCTCTTTATAAATATATAAAATATAAAAATCAGATTAACTATTGTGATTCAACCTTTTATTTAGCATTTTCTCACAATTCTCAGCCACATTTCGAAATCCTTTATTTATTTATGCCTCATCATGAAATACTTCCTGTTCTGAATTATGGATAATTGCGTATGTTATGACTAATTCACAATACAATCATAAAAAAAAAAATTGTAATCTACAACCTGAAAGATTGGATTGTGTTGCTGGAAAGCTTCCACAAAGTTCCCTGTAAAACCATACAGCTAACGCCTGCCGTTTCATACTAAAGGTCTCTGGATAAACTAAACATTTAGTAACTAAAGGACCCCTGTATATGAATATGTAAGAGGATGACCACTAAATCACCTCTTGCATTGGCAGTGGAAGTATAATTTTTTTTTTTATTAAGGAGAGTAAAACAGGAAATCGTTTGCCCTATCTTTGGGAAAATTTTAATTGAGACAATAAGATTTAAAGGGATGTAAATTGCCCATAGTGTTAGTGTGGTAAGGATGGCATGCTCTTCCTTCCTCAGCCAATTACCAGACACTAGCTAATTGCTGGTCTCCGCTAGACGAGACATGTATGCTGAAGAGTGTAGATAGCAAATATTCTCAAAGAATTGACACTGTTCTGTGGTGAAAAATAAAATGCAGCTACCATGTGAAAGCCATCATCTACAATGATTATCAGCTATCGTGATATGATGGTGAGAGCTTGATGGTGGATGGGATTTGGCTGTTGAAACTACAACCTGATCTATTAAAAAAATTTTTATGAAATCAAACGAAATGACAGATGCATTTGTAGGATGTGGTTGTAAGAAGAAAAAATTGTGTTACCCCACCCCCACCCACCCACCCATATCCTTTACCTTCACACATTTTTTTTACTGATTACCTCTTGTTTTTTTGCCTTTCATCAATTATTAAAAATGCCCTTGGATATTCAAAACATACTATTTTTGGTTGGTACTCATAGTGATGGCACGATGCCACGCATTCTCTCCCATTTCTGATACTGAAACTCTATATGGGATAATACTGATGTAAATTAAATAAATTATGACACTGCTCAACTGCTCAAACACTTCATCGAGCGTCACGTATTGTCACATTGAAACTCTTAGACGTGCTTTGATTAGTAGCTAGCTTCTCACGGTTGTTATGTTAATCTGGTGGATGCTGCAATTATCATGTGACCTACTTCATGCCACATTGCATTGTAATCGACTCTTTAGCCTAGATTTGATAGAAACCAGAATTTCAAATATGTATACTTCCTATAACTTACTATATGTCAGCTCTCTGCGTACAACCATTACAAGCCTGTATGACAAGTTTATACATATGACATTGGTTTCAAATTATTTAAATGTTTTTAATGAAACTTGTGTCAACTATTGTACATACGATCCTAATCTATGAAGTTGAGGAAAACAAGGACTTTTAATGTTTAATTACACCAGCGCTGATTTACTGTGGCGTGCAGTATTTCACCCTGCATTGCTGTGCTTTGTAGATTTTCTACACCCTTTAATAGGAAACATTTTACATTCAAATAAGGTGCATCTTCAGTTCTTGTTTTTACTTCTTAAAAAGGTTTCAGGAGTCAAGACAAAAAACATTTCTACAATAGTTCTTTCCACAACCATGTTAAGCACGGTTCGACCAACAAATCATCTCTAAATGTTTAATGCTTTATGCGTCTAGCACCGGTTATGCATACCTCTTCTGGAATTAAAATCATTTTCTGTGCTTAAAGGAAGGAATGGCTGGAATTTAGGCAGGGAAAGTAAAAGAGCCTAAAGATTAATCTCTTCTCGTAGCAGCTTTATTAAAAACTGCTACGAGAATTCTGATGCCATAGTTTTCATTTGCTATTGAAATATAAGCACGTGCCGGCATTTGGGTTCGTTAATACGCCGCCCATGATCTGGGTCATTTTTCATTTACTATAAGTTGATGAATTCATTTGCATTGTATGCTAGCTCTGTGAATGCTCATACTTTGTCTGTTATCTGTTACGTTTTAAGATTTGTCCTTCCTGTTGCTGATCATTGACACTATTTAGGGCGACATGCCGGCTACGCATGTACTTTCAGCAATGCTAATAACGGCATTTAGGTTCCTGAACCTCAAGCACACAAGTTCATGCACATTCAGGGTGGTCCAAGTTCACAGCATGTGGCAGCACAAAGGGTTAATGGAAATGTCATTTGAATAGCCGGTGGTGTGACAGACAAGGATCCTCTGTGAATACCGAACAGTTGCCTGATTCGGTTTGCTTTTAAACCTCAACTTTGTTTAACAAATTGAGCAGCATGTCACACAGCCCTTTTTTATAATCAAGGACATGCTCCAGACGAGCAAAAAAAATTCAATTTGAAACCTGTCCTTTATAATTTGACCTCATCCTGCTGGCCCTATTAGCTTCCTCACCTTTTCCATCGAAGGGAGAGTAGCCGTTCTAGCAGGGGACATTATGCACCCAGTTTTGGATGTACTTTAAAATATCAGCTCCATGTACGGGTTGCCAGGACATTTGTTAACTTTCTTTCTTTCTTGAACGCTTTTTTTTTTTTTTCAGGGTTCATTTTCTGTTTCCCACTGCGATTTATTTCTATAAAATCCCAAGGGGTCTCGTGGTGTTAAAATAATTGGCACCTTTTAACAAGCCTCATCACAGAGCGCAGCCTATTAAAATATGTGAAAATTACATTGGGACATGAAATAGCAGTATTTATAAATTCCAGGAAAAGTGCTTGTTCTGTAATGGATCTTTAGTTCATATTAAAGTTCAAAACACTGATTTTGTTTCTGCTGCAGTACATTGCAGGTTTATTTTTGTTATGGAGGATACTCGTCTTGGTTTAGGCCAGAGTTGAACATTTTGGCTGCAAAGCAAGCACGCATACCTTCACGTGTCAGCTTACGCTCTTAACAAAGCCGCATCTGTTTATGTTGGGGGCATTCAGTGTTGGATTGCATCACCTTTAGAGTTTACCTGCTCGCTCGGCACCGCAAAAAAAACAATGCATTTCATTGTGAATCAACTGCCAATAGTTTGTGTTCCTGTCATCGGTCTGTCATTAGTAGGATTGCTTAATCAAAGCAGCCTTGTCATGTTGGATTTTTGCTTTCAAATCCAAAAAAGTTAATCCAAAAGTGTTAACACGTTCTCCTGCTATAGACATGTATAGCGATAGTGTAGGCTTTTTCTAATCAGTTACACAGAAATGTGTAATACAGGTTTTGCTATTTGCAAGGAAAGTTATTAATGTGTTAGGAAAATAGTCAGGCGTGATGCAGCATTGCATAAAGCACTTGCCATCAGAAGTGAATTATTTTCCAATAACAGCACATTCTTATGCCGTTTATAATCACAACAAATAAGCCAAAAGTATATTTGTTTATAATTAGCAGTTTTCTCCATTTGTAGTTAAATATATCACTGGGAAATGTTTGTAACGGTTTTATCATGGCCGTGTTAAACATTTGTCCTTTAAACTTGTTGATTTCTTTATTCACTCTCTCTGGCAAACTAATAAGAATCTGTCACAATAACTTTCAAGGGTAGAATAAACAATCTGGCTTTTACAAGGTGCTGACCCTGGAGACTCCTTATGAAAAAAAAGATATCTGTTTACACAAGCATCTATTTTAAAAGCTTTGTCATTCTGCGTAGCTGTATTACAACGAGTGCCGGAAACAAATCGACACCTCCCCTTCCAGGCCAATCAGATTTCATAGCAGAATTGGTGTATAATGAAAAGGCATTTCGAGGTCCAGACATGTTTTAAGCTTCTTTTAAGCAGGTCTTTTGTTCTGGTTCTAGCATTTTTAATACATCCAGTGAATGAGCTCCTTCAACTAAATATTACACTTGGATTGTCAAGAAACTTTCACGCTCATCCGGTCCACCTTTGAAATCACGAGCAGGAATAAATTTGAATGTGGGTGCTTTCGCCTCAGGAAGGTCATGCCTTCGGAACAGATAAATATACATGCAAGGAAGCAAAACGGATCCATTACAGAAGCTGTGGAGTTTTGTGAAAAAATATTTTCCGGAGGTAATAAATGGAAAAGGAATGGCTTATAGATTGCTAATGGGTGCAAAAAGTCCAGTTCAAAACGAAGAAGAATTACAAATAAGTAGATTCCTTAAATGCTGGGGAAATTAATTAGAGACAATTGATTTGGAATGTTGTTTTGCTTGAAGTGACCATAAAACTCAATTTGTCAGTTATCAGGAACGTATCCTCTTCGCGTTATGTGTACATGAAAGTGGTCCATTGTGTCTTTTCACAGCTCCATCCAAACAAACAGATTGAAAGCACTCGCACGCCGACTAATTATTCGCTTTACCGCATGCAGCTTTCACTGCGTTTGTTTGTCAGGTCGCCTTTAAAACGCTATCACGTATACAATTCATATACTATCCAGCAGAATTGAAATTTCAAATGGTGGTTCCTCGGAATTTTGCCCGCTTCAATCTATTGCATATTCTGGAAAACAGAATACAGGAACACAGCATGCTTTTTTGTTTTAGTGTAATCTATATGACATTTGGTGCCTTTTAAAGCTCCTTATCTCTGATCTGCACTTTCCCAAAGCAGCCCTGAGTAAAGCCTCTCAGCATCTCCAAGTCTGCAAAAGTGAAATTCTAGCAGTATTAAGGTCTTGGTCGGGGGAGGCCGCTGCACTGCTTTACATTGTGTTTCAGTTTCACACAAAACAGCTCACTGCAGTTCCTATGTACTTGTAGGCTGGAGAAGCACGGCTGCAGCCTATTGGCTGGAGACGCTCTGTTGGCTCGTGGTTGTTCTAAAATCAGACAAAGTGGCTAGAACACGTGGTGAGCACTTCCGCTCGACATTGCTCTCCACCACAAGTGTGAAACAGTTTCAGTCCCAGTCCCGGGGGAAGAAGACTAAAAGGAAACTATAGTGAAACAGGACCAAACTGTGTGACTCGCTTTGCAAAAATAATAGAACTCGGGTTCAATCAAGTGCACGACAGATCGATGTTTGTGAACAACTTTGGGGTGGTACGTCTATAAAATCGGATCGTTTTCAACTCTTTGGGCCGATCCGTTTTTTTTTTTCAACATCTAAGTGTCTAATGTTTATTTTTGATGATGCATTAAAAAAATGTAATTTTGTTTTTATTTATTTATTTTAGAACAACGCCGCACCCCGTTGTAGTCCTCCAAGTAAACATAAAGCTTGTGCGACCTTGTCTCCACCTTTCAGAGCTTGATCTCAGACGAAGGGGCGAGATTGAACATCTGTTCTCGAAATGAGGAAGTGAAGATGTTAGTCACCTCCTCCAAAAATAAGCTGAGAGGAAACTTGGTTAGGGTTGTATTGTAAGCTGTGGGCAAAAGCACAAGCGCTCGAGTGTGTACACGTACGAGCGTATAAACGCAGCTCGGGCTCCGTTGACAAGTCGGCTGAGTCATAAAGACGATGCGCAGAAATTCTGACAATGTTATGTTGAGAGAATAAGGGGGAAATCCCTGTGGATTGTTTCCAGTCAGTTATCACCTGAGCTAGAAAACAAAAGGAGTGCAAGCCTCTCTGTGAAGCTGCTTATTCTTACTAAATCGCCCTGTTTGCGCTGCTCATTTATTCACTGATGTCTCTTTCGGCTTCCTGTTGGTCACATGGCTGCACCCTCATGAGAACCTGAAAGTCTTAGCTTATTAATCAGTAGGAGGGGCTGCTAATGGGCTCACACCTGGTTTCATTTTTCTGCCAGCAGAGGCAGTACATGAGACACATTGAATGTTTAACAGTGTACAGCTGTTATCAATGCCGGACATGCAGACATTTCGCTAATGTTGTTTAGACTGATTTGATATCAGTGATTCCTTGGGCCCACTTATATTGTGTCTCTGAAGGTGGAGCACAAATCACCTTTTTTTAATGGTGGATCCACAATATGATCTCGAGCATATTTCATGTTGTTTTGCAACCAAAAGACTCTCTCTCTCTGTCTCTCTCTCTCTCTCTCTCTCTCTCTCTCTCTCTCTCTCTCTCTCTCTCTCTCTCTCTCTCTCTCTCTCTCTCTCTCTCTTTCTCTCTAAAGAGAGATATACAAAATGTGTGTGTGTGTGTGTGTGTGTGTGTGTGTGTGTGTGTGTGTGTGTGTGTGTGTGTGTGTATATGTAGAAATAATATACAGTATCTCTACAGGGAAGCATAACCATTTAGGCAACCCATAAGCATTTAGGTCAAATTTCTTTGAACTATTTATTATGAATGCACTTTCTGAAGGAATAAACAGGTAAATTGTTTCAAAATGTCAACAGTTAATTCTGAAAATAACAACAATCGAGCTATGGATCACATTTAAAACATTTGTTTGGAAAAGTTCAGAAAAGCGAGGGCTTATCCCTTCACATCACTGGTAATCTAACAAAGGCTGTTTGTATGAAATTAACAAAGATTTCTACTGTGTAAATAATAGAACAGTTTACAACTAACACTTTATTTGATTGAATATATTATAAATATTAAAATGATATTTTCATCAGATCATTTTGTATTCGGTTGGTATCCATTTTTTTTGTGTTACTGTTATTAATATAAAATGATGAAAAATATAATTTTCATATGTATAATCTTTCTATAAAATGTGTACATTTTGTAATGTATGTATTAGGGGTGTAACAGTACACACAATTCACGGTTTGATACGTTTTTAAGTCACAGTTCAGTTCAATTTCAGTATGGTTACTGGTTGCAAAACATATACTTGCTCGTCGTTTATTATTATTATTAAGATTTGGGAACGTCAACATATGAACTGTTTATATATATATAAAAAATTTTTATTTAATAAAATGCCTTCTTAGTTAAATAATTTATATTTTATACAAATAAAATATAATAAATATAATTTATATAATACACTTATTATATTGATTAAATTGAGTAATCAATTAAATTGGTACAAATTAAGTTGATTAAGTAAAATGAAATAAATGAAAAAATGTAATTGAATATTTTGATGTTCATTACTCTGTTTGGGTAATACAGATGTGTGTGTGTGTGTGTGTGTGTGTGTGTGTGTGTGTGTGTGTGTGTGTGTGTGTGTGTGTGTGTGTGTGTGTTTTACTTTTAATATTTAATTTTCAAAGATATGTTCTACTCATTTTAGCATACTTTAGCAATTATCTTTATTCACTCCTTCGATATGTGGAATTGTCAGGATTTTCTCTTTTTAAGAGAAATTCTTGAAACGGGACATAAAAATGCTATAGAATCCATAGTTCTAGCATGAGCCGCTGCAGATTGAATCTTTACCTGTAATCACTGTGACTGTATTGATATTGATAAATGGTGCAAAAGAGAAAAACATATTTAAGGTTGTTTTTTAAATATATGCAATGGGTTCCAACACCTCTAAGGAAAATGTTTGTTTTGCAAGATTTAGAAATGTAATCCAAAAAAATCTTTAAAGTGATTTCACCCAGAACCTGATTGTAAAGTCCAATTTAATACAGTGTCTATATGAATGCGAACATTTCTTTGACAGTGCGTACTGGGATTAGACTCAAGATTTGTGTGAAACATGACCAAAACATCTTGTAATTATTTCTACAAAAAAATTCTATATTAATTTATATTGTACATTTTCATTTATAAATAATAAAAACAACAAAATTCCAGTGTGTTCTCAGACATTTGGACCCAACTATATACTGCAAAATGTTAGTTTCACTATTGAAAAAATTATAAATATATTACATATTGTCACTAATAAGAAGTACATTTTACTGGAAAACCAGCACAACAAATAGAGACTCATGTCCTGGGAAAGATCTAAAGGTTACCCACATGCAGATGTAGTAAATGCAGTGAATGTAATCTATATTACATTATGACTGCATGTTAGTTAATGTGACTACTCGGTGATTAGAGACATCATAAAATCATCTGTTTACACAGAGATACATTACTCACCCCTTGCCCTTGTTTTTTATCTTATTTTACAAATATCATATTATGATGAGATTTATAGGTTTTTAAAATGAATTATAATGATGATTATAAACACCCTGTGCCTCCAGACTTTTTCTAGACTTCCCCAGATTAAAAAAAATAAAAAATAAAATAAAATAAAAAATAAAATAATAATAAAAAAAAAAAAAAAAAAATATATATATATATATATATATATATATATATATATATATATAAAAGATATCCTGCAATTTTTTTACTTTTTACTTTTAATACTATTTTTTTCACCAACTTTTACCAATATTTACCAATAGTGTTGCAGTATTTACTAAGTAATATACTTAATATTAAATATAAAGATCAAATTATGGCACATTAACACAGTAGCACATCAACACATACACAAATAAAAATATTTTAATGTCTAGATGTTTTTTAGCCATACTAGAGACCGAAGACCTTAAAAAGCTCAGTGCCAGGTCAGGTCAGTGCCAGGTCAGGTCAGGTCAGGTCAGGTCAGGTCAGACAGAGAGATTTAGAAGCATGATTTCTTTTCTGCTTAAACTGCTGAAAATTAACTAGTTCCTTTACTCTTACTATTCATTTCTGCCACTAATGTGAATAATAAATTTTCAATTTGGTTAAAATTTTCACTATGAATGTCAGTGTCACACCTTTAAATGACTCAGGAAATGAATTTGATGATGGGCATCATCGTAGTTTCATTCAAGTGCAATCTGTCCTAAGGCCAGATCTCTCCTCAGCACGCATCTAATCTGTGGTCTTTATCAGATTTATGGCACCGAAAAATGCAAAAAAAACCCCCCAAAAAACGACTGTGTAGCCATATGGATGCTATCAGAATCGCAAAGGTGTTCAGAAGTGAAAGAGAGACAATGCAGTAATTATGGAGCATCAGGTGACCAGGTTCACACATGGACTGCTTCAGATGCAGGAAATACATGCGTAATGATGAAGCTTATGGCAAATCGCGCTCATACAACCATGAGTAATGTGGCAATGTTTCCAATTCGCTTGTTCGTGGGGCACTGGATTGTCTTGTCGGAGGCATCATTTCGAATCTTCTCAAGTTTTCAGTGGATGACTGACCCCGTTCAGGTTATCAGCAGACCCCCTCTGAGCAGGTCATGCGTAAATGGATTCTCTCTGATAAAGAATGCCATCAGGCCCTAAAGCTCTGCCCTGACTGCAGCATTAAATGTCACTCTCATCACCAATGCAATGACTAATAACTCTTACGGTTCTAATATCCTGCATGATGTATATAGTTCTCACACAGGTTTTATAGACACCCCAACACACACCTTAATCAATATTGAAGCCAATTTCTACGCTGATTACATCTACTCCTTGCTTCCACACTGTAAAAATAACCCAATTTTCCATATCGAAAGGTTTTAATATAAATATTCAGCACCTCTGTCACAGAGAAAATATGGAGCAGTGTTTTTTCATGCCACTATCCACAAGCAGCTCTAACATTTACCTTAACATTCATTAGGGAATATATTTCTACGGGGATGTAGCAGCTCATAAAAATGTAACTTTTTTTCCCTGAGCATATACTTATTCATAAGGCTGTCTCCTTCATCCAGGTATACAAGAACAACACCTTGTGTCGTGTCACTCAGAGTTTCGGTGCGTTTTGTGGAGTCCGGCATGGTCAGAGGCCCACACTTTCCCTTGACACCTCGTTTGCATTTTTATGGCCCTTAACTAAGATAAACTGTCTGGACCATCTGATGCAACAGTTGCGTGTTTCGTTTGAGCTTGGAATTATAATGCAGCTTGAATATACTGTATTTGAAATATATATAGTATATGAAATGTATTTTCTACCATTAACTTCAAATAATGTCATGCCATAGCTGCATGTCATGGCTATACTTTCCAAACTAGACATCTGTTTTGTTATAAAAATCTGAAAAAATAGTTAACATAAATCTTTTTTTTTTTTTTTATAAATAAGCAATTCAGCACTGTGTTTTTTTCCAACATGCCATGTGACAGCATGGACACTCTTCTTTTGGTAAGAATTCAAATTAGACACAAACCCACTGTAGTAAATGCCTAGCTGATGCAACTCACAGATGAACCTGGAGGGCAAAACATTCATCTCTCTTTATAGGCTGATGGGCTGTTTGAATTCTCACAGAGAATTCTCCATTGTTTAGGCCCAAGGGCAAATTTCACCAATTTCCCAAATTTCAGCATAATTTACTCACTGAATGCTCACATTCTACAGACCGGTTTTGGAAGACAAATGCTCCGTTGTAGAGACATGTACCGGATGTGTTTTCTTTACAGTGTGTAATAGGAACCGGCTTCACCCGCATAAAGATAGCCGGGAAGGCAAATACTAAAATAAGTCATAATAACATGCTTAATACTTATAATAACATGTTTCTGGTTGTTTACAAATTTGGAGACATATTCATTAATGATTTGTTTTATTATTATTTAATTACTATTAACCTACTGTAGCACATGGTATGTTGCAATCTTTGGCTGAAGTGCAGTCATGCAATGTTGTACCTGGATATTGCGTAAGTTCTAAACCTTCGTAATGTCAAAACGAACGATACTGGAGGTCCCCTTGTACAGTATCTGTGGGATACGAGACCACTTCAGGAACTGGAACTTGTTTAAAAATTCAGATTGTCTCTGTTGATTGTGTCTACATCTGCATATGATTTATTCTGTATGAACTTCACCTGACATTTCCAACCATATGTGGTTCTTCCCCAAAGTGTTGAAAAGTTGAAGGCACACAATTGTATAGGAGGTCTTTGGTTATTAAAGCATTACAATTCTTACTTGAACTAGGAGACCCAAACCTGTCTAAGTAGGACAATATTCCTGTGCACAAAGCCAGCTCCACAAAGATACATGAGTTAGAGTAGACAATAAATATAGATCTTGGATCTCAACCCTACTGACCGGATAAATCGGAGACCTGACTGCACCCCAGCCACCTCACCCTACATCATTACCTTACTGCATAAGCACACTCTAAAATCGAGTAACACATCTTCCCAGAAGAATTGATTGTATTGCAAATGGGGATTGAACATGGAATGGGATGCTCAAAAAGCACATACGAATCTTATGATCAATCTTTTGTCCATATAATGTTTTTCTAAAACTTTTTCTTTTATATACAGTACAATAAATACATTCACATTTTATGCCATTTGGTAGACACCTGCATGCTGAGCGAATTATAAAAGCACCTTTGAAGCCTCTATCAATAAATGCATTCAGAGATGGGTTCACTGGGTCAAAGTGAACTAAGTATACCATCAGTCTAAAAACTCTGTTGGCTGTGATTGAGTATAGTTAGAAAAGTTAGTTTTTTTTTTTAATAGAAGCATTATTGTAAGTACTGCTGGAAGATTACGGTGTTTGTGCATCATTTGAAGACTGCTAGTGACCCCGCCACTTAGGTTCCAGAAGAGAGAAGAGTCTTGAAACATGTCTTCCTTGTACCTGAAAGATTTTTGTATAAGTCGAGCAGTGGTTGAGGATGATCGGAGGAAGCGTGGTGCAGTGCAGAGTGAGATAAGTGCTTTGAGGACGAAGGGGCAGTTTTGTAGCTTATTTGGTGCGCATTAGTGTTTTTACATCCAATGCAGGCAGATATAGGGAGCCAGTGGAGGGAACGTAGCAGTTTATTTCTGTTTCTGTGCATAACCGTAGTAATTTAATAGCGTTCCATAAACAGGGAAGGAACTTGTATATAAAAAGCAGTATTAATATACATAATTGCATTATGTAAGAAACAAAATAAGTGTAATCTTAATCAAGAATTTGTTGTTAAATTTGGAAAAAACTTGCAATATAACCCCACCCTGTGTAGAGGTCCAAAATAGTCTACATTGGTCAAGTTTGCTATCAGATGGTAAGTTTTGATCATGTCAAAAAAATTTATTTTAGGTAGACAAAAAAAAAAAAAGCTTTTCAAAGCTTCCAGAGTTTATGTAGACCTGAAAGAGAGATTAAAGGTTCAGCATGAACTGCAAATTTTTGCCAGCAAACACATTTCTGTGACTTTTTCAAAGCTCTCTCTCTCTCTCTCTCTCTCTCTCTCTCTCTCTCTCTCTCTCTCTCTCTCTCTCTCTCTCTCTATCTATCTATCTATCTATCTATCTATCTATCTATCTATCTATCTATCTATCTATCTATCTATCTATTCTTTGTCTATATATTCCTTGGGACAGCTTAGAAACATGATATCCCAATAATATCCCTGACATCTTTGCAAGCTGCCACAGTGAGGAGACTAAATGTAAATAAATGCACATGTTGAATGGAAGAGAAGGCTAGTGGTCATGTTAGTTATGCTGAAAGGATCTTGCAGTAGGCTATGGTTACCACACAATAGACTGTGAGAGATTTGAGTGTTAGTTTTGCAGAATTTTATGTGTGAATCATAGTGAGAAGACAATACAGGAGGAGTAACCAGAGAATATCAGTTTATATAAAACAACAATTTAGGGCAGCACCGAATTACAAAACTGTGCTTGATAGAGTCTCAGATATACAGATATACGTATCTGATGCAGTCTCGAAAATGTTCAGAGTTGAGTTATGCGCACACATTGAGGATTTAATATCAATTTAATATTTAAACTTCAGTGTAACTACAGTGTCATAAGAGGGTTGCATAGAGTCTGTGTTTGCCCAAAGACCAAGGTGTGTCTCATTTACCAATTCTGACCTTGGACCCAAGCCAGGTGTTCTTGCACAATATTGGATCAAGTGAAGAGCAATGTCTGACAGCTTGATTTACCAGAGTATATCAGACTGAATTTTTCTTTTTTTTTTTTTTTGCATGGGACCAACAGTATCCTAATCCTTACCAATTATCTGCATTTTTTATTAACAGGAAATTCTTTCAGCAGTTCAGCAACTTAAAATAGTTGTGCCTAATATTAGAAATGGCATTCATTATAGGATGCACTGCATCAAGTGCTATTTTGTATACTGTAGAACAGGGGTCTCCAATCTTTTCCAGAAAGTGCCAGTGTGGGTGCAGGTTTTCATTCCAACCAATCAATGGTCACAGCTGATAGTCATTTACAATGACAATTATTAGATTTGAACAGGTAGAATTTGGTGTGGACTCGCTTGGTTGGAATAAAAACCTGCACCCACACCGGCCCTTTCTGGAAAAGATTGGAGACCCCTGCTGTAGAATAAAGGCAAAAGCCACATTGTTTGTTAGTTACCACGTAAACTAGATTCATGTGATCTGTATATAAACTATTCATGCTGCATTATATTGTCAGTATACTGAATTTGTATTAAATGTTTATTTAAATGCTGGGCTCTTTTATTTAGAAGATTCAAAGTTTATTCAATATTTTAGAAATTTCTCATTTGCAATTTTGAAAGGAGAGAAAATTACCAAAAGCAGATTAATTCTGTTCTTATTCTATGAAATTTTAGGCTTAAAAGCAAGTTCTTATGTTTAAGTATGATGATGAAAAATGTTTTCGATGCTTTTACTCTGGCATGCCTGAAGGCATGAACAACACGGAGGTCATTTGCATAATCTGAATTTGCAGCTCCAGAAATCGACTCAAGAAACTTCGTAGCCTATGTCCGAATACTCTTAACTTTCATGTGTAAATATCGGCGTAACTATTTGCCGTTTCTGAATTCAACCCTAAGGCCCAAGACTATTTGTGCATTTTCTGTTGAAGTAGTAAAGAGATGATGACACCTTATTTCTGTATTTGATTTATAGTACGCATCCCCAGTATATATGACTCCAGTACAATAAAGAGTACCACTTTTACATTGCGGCTGGAGTAAAAAGTATTGAGTATTTGTTTTGACTATATTTAAGTATCAGAAGCCACAGTGCTAATCTAGCAGTACAATATTGAAATAGTTGGTGGAATTCAGTGTTCCATTTTTCTGTACATTAGACTTTCTGAGGGATTGAGTTTTGTTATTGTTACAGACACAATTAGAGTCAATAGAAAAATATTACACAATTAAAAGTAGTAAAATCGACGTTTTCCAAAATGAAAATACAGTACAGTAGTTATTCAAAAAATGTAACATAAAAAAAATGTCTTACTGTCCACCACAGCATCTTTTCAAACAGTATCTTTTAATAAACAGATTATTTAAACATGTTCTTTTCAATAGCAACCTGTAATAGTGGGTTTTTATTTATTTATTGTTTTATTTTACCTCAGATCTGAATAGGGAGAGATGGAGAACGGAGGATCTGAAAACATCCTGGAGGAAGAGGAGGCACTGTGGGAGGATGTCGAGAAGAACCGGTACATCCTGTGCCGTTACATTAACCCTAACAAGCTGACCTCATATCTGAGGCAGTGCAAGGTCATTGATGAACAGGACGAGGATGAGGTGCTAACCTCTGTACTGTTGCAGACAAAGCCCAATCGTGCAGGTACCGTGTGTGTGTGTGTGTGTGTGAGAGAGAGAGAGAGAGAGAGAGAGAGAGAGAGAGAGAGAGAGAGAGAGAGAGAGAGAGAATAAGCATGTGTGCATTTGCATGTTATACAGTCTTGTGATCCAGTCTAGGCACAGGTGTGTGTCTATAGTGTCACATCCCAGTGTGAAATTTTTGCTGCGTATTTTGTGCTGTATATATGCAGGAGCAATTTTTTTTGGTGCCTGCTCCTTCTCACTGACTCTCATTCGGTCCTATTCCAGTCTGCTATGACAGCAAGACTAAACACTATGGAATATGAGAATGCAAATGCTGTGCAGAAAACATTTACATGCAAATCGCACCATCAATCAGTTACTCAGTCACTACATCTCTCACTGTGCTGTTCCAGTTGTGTAATATGATGATGAATGGAGGCTTTTAATCCCATGAGCTGCTACTGCAGCTGCTATATTTTTCAGTTCACTCCTTCCTCGACCACAGTGTTTTTATATATATATATATATATATATATATATATATATATATATATATATATATATATATATATATATATATATATATATATATACAGTGAGGAAAATAAGTATTTGAACACCCTGCTATTTTGCAAGTTCTTCCACTTAGAAATCATGGAGGGGTCTGAAATTGTCATCGTAGGTGCATGAGAGACATAATCTAAAAAAAAAATCCAGAAATCACAATATATGATTTTTAAACTTTTTATTTGTATGATACAGCTGCAAATAAGTATTTGAACACCTGTCTATCAGCTAGAATTCTGACCCTCAAAGACCTGTTAGTCTGCCTTTAAAATGTCCACCTCCACTACATGTATTATCCTAAATTAGATGCACCTGTTTGAGGTCGTTAGCTGCATAAAGACACCTGTCCACCCCATACAATCAGTAAGAATCCAACTACTAACATAGCCAAGACCAAAGAGCTGTCCAAAGACACTAGAGACAAAATTGTACACCTCCACAAGGCTGGAGAGGGCTACGGGGAAATTGCCAAGCAGCTTGGTGAAATCATGCATGGCACGGAAGGTTCCCCTGCTTAAACCAGCACATGTCCAGGCACGTCTTTAGTTTGCCAATGACCATTTGGATGATCCAGAGGAGTCATGGGAGAAAGTCATGTGGTCAGATGAGACCAAAATAGAACTTTTGGGTCATAATTCCACTAAACGTGTTTGGAGAAAGAAGAATGATGAGTACCATCCCAAGAACACCATCCCTACTGTGAAGCATGGGGGTGGTAGCATCATGCTTCAGGGGTGTTTTTCTGCACATGGGACAGGGCGACTGCATTAAGGAGAGGATGACCGGGGCCATGTATTGCGAGATTTTGGGGAACAATCTCCTTCCCTCAGTTAGAGCATTGAAGATGGGTCGAGGCTGGGTCTTCCAACATGACAATGACCCGAAGCACACAGCCAGGATAACCAAGGAGTGGTTTTGTAAGAAGCATATCAAGGTTCTGGCATGGCCTAGCCAGTCTCCAGACCTAAACCCAATAGAGAATCTTTGGACGGAGCTCAGTGACGCTGAGAAACACGGAGTTTGAGCTCCCTCTAAAGATTCTCTATTGGGTTTAGGTCTGGAGACTGGCTAGGCCACGCCAGAACCTTGATATGCTTCTTACAGAGCCACTCCTTGGTTATCCTGGCTGTGTGCTTCGGGTCATTGTCATGTTGGAAGACCCAGCCTCGACCTATCTTCAATGCTCTAACTGAGGGAAGGAGGTTGTTCCCCAAAATCTTGCAATACATGGCCCCGGTCATCCTCTCCTTAATACAGTGCAGTCGCCCTGTCCCATGTGCAGAAAAACACCCCCAAAGCATGATGCTATGATGCTACTGCTTCACAGTAGGAATGGTGTTCTTGGGATGGTACTCATCATTTTTCTTCTTTCAAACACGTTTAGTGGAATTATGACCCAAAAGTTATTTTTTGGTCTCATCTGACCACATGACTTTCTCCCATGACTCCTCTGTATCATCCAAATGGTCATTGGCAAACTTAAGACGTGCCTGGACATGTGCTGGTTTAAGCAGGGGAACCTTCCGTGCCATGCATGATTTCAAACCATGACGTCTTAGTGTATTACCAACAGTAACCTTGGAAACGGTGGTCCCAGCTCTTTTCAGGTCATTGACCAGCTCCTCCCGTGTAGTTCTGGGCTGATTTCTTACCTTCCTTAGGATCATTGAGACCCCACGAGGTGAGATCTTGCATGGAGCCCCAGTCCGAGGGAGATTGACAGTCATGTTTAGCTTCTTCCATTTTCTAATGATTGCTCCAACAGTGGACCTTTTTTCACCAAGCTGCTTGGCAATTTCCCCGTAGCCCTTTCCAGCCTTGTGGAGGTGTACAATTTTGTCTCTAGTGTCTTTGGACAGCTCTTTGGTCTTGGCCATGTTAGTAGTTGGATTCTTACTGATTGTATGGGGTGGACAGGTGTCTTTATGCAGCTAACGACCTCAAAAAGGTGCATCTAATTTAGGATAATACATGTAGTGGAGGTGGACATTTTAAAGGCAGACTAACAGGTCTTTGAGGGTCAGAATTCTAGCTGATAGACAGGTGTTCAAATACTTATTTGCAGCTGTATCATACAAATAAATAGTTCAAAAATCATATATTGTGATTTCTTACTTATTTTCCTCACTGTATATATATAAGTGGCGGGCCGTGCATTTGGTACCTGGGACTTACCTGACTTAATCCACCTCTTAATACCACCACTATCATGTCGTGATTATAGAAACCATCAATACATTACAGAGAGAGGCATTTCGCATATAGAGGGTAAATATAATTTTACTAAAGCAAAAAACCAAGTTTAAAAAAAAGTCTAACTCTAATGTATTAATGTGTGCAAAAAACTACAAATGTGTTTTGGCAGTCGAAGGTGTAACAGTTTCTCTCTGACTAACCATTTAGAGGAAGAAAAAATGCTGATGCTATTCTGTGCCAGTTAGCAGGCCCTGTGAGGAGAATATGACATCTGATTGGTTAAAGAAACAGAGCTAATTCTTAAAGAGGCTATTGTCAAAACGTCAGCAGTATTGACTTTGAAGACCCTGGGCAGATTAGATTGAAATGGCATCACATACACATACTGGAAGCAGTGCAGCCAAGAGAAACGCTACGAATAAACTATTGGGAATAAATTAATACAATTTTATGGAACAAATATTAGAATTGATGTAGGTCAGTGCTTCTAATAGTGTTTAGGGAAGATGTTCCACTAAAGTTTGGAGTGTGCTTAAGGAGATTTGTGCTTATTTTGCCACAGTGTAATGTAGAGTGAGGAGGCCAGGGGTGGAGTCAGCATCTCAATTCATTCCAGAGGCATTTAATAGGGTTAAGGTCAGAGCTTTCTAGCAGACCACTTAAAATCTTCCACTCCAAACCATTCAAACCAAATCTTTATGGAGCTGGCTTTGTGCACATGGACATTGTCATTCAAGAACAGATTTTGGTCTCCAAGTGTCAGTGAAGGATCCTGAGACATCGTATACGATTGTTTGTATTTAACTTTGTGGTAACAATTTGGGGAAGAACCACATACATATGGCTGTAAAAGCAATTAATATACATAATGTTGTTTATACATATACAACACACCAATCAGGCAAAAAATTATAACATTATGACCAGTGAAGTGAATAACACTGATTATCTCATCATCATTACACCTGTTAGTGGGTGGAATATATTAAGCAGAAACTGAACATTTTGTCTTTAAAGTTAATGTATTAGAAGCTGGAAAAATGGGCAAACGTGAGGATGGGTGGTGGCTAAGGCCTATTGATGCACGTAAGGAGCGAAGGCAGGTTCGTGTGGTCCGATCTAACAGACGAAATTAATGCTGTTTATGATCGGTGGGTCAGGACCCATGTTTTGGTAGCAAAAGGGGGACCAACATAATATTAGGCAGGCAGTCTTATTGTTATGCCTGATCGATGTATATACATCTATCTGTGTAACAAATTTTGTATAATATTTTTCAAGTCTTTGCTGTCTGGAAAAATAACATCAGACCTTGTTTAGATCTTACTCCATGTAAACATCTCTCTAGTGACTAATGTTCTGTTCCATCTGACTTTGGCGCAGGCACATCATCAGTTTTTAGTGCTGTTTTAGAGTCAAAGTACTACATGTACTGATACTACTATTTACAGAAAATACAAACACAGTTTGCAGAAAATGCACTTCTTAGAGGCCGGGGGGAGGGGGGGGTACATTTGCATTTAATCATTTGGCAGATGCTTTTATCCAAAGTGGCTGACAAGCGAGGCAGAATACAATTCAAATATCTGGTAGTATTAAAGAAGCTGACAGTGCTGTAGGACTAATCTTCCACCAATCATCCAAATGCAGAATAGATGAAACAGGAACCGAGAAAGGCAAAATCAAACGTGAGGTCGGGACTTAAGTGCAACAAAAATAAAAAAGAATTGCTACAACTTTTCTTTGCAGCATCCTCTCTGTATACGGACGTTCTGGGAAACAGATTGGGTGCATTGAAACAAATGAAACTTTCACTCGAATGCTCTGTGTGACACGTTTCTCAGCGAGTTGAATACAATTGATATGCATTTTAAAAACTGTACCTATTTGTAACATTAGCCACTTCATGCGAAAACAAACACAGACAGGCTTTTAAGTCACGTTGTAATGTGGTATGGAAATGTTATTTTCAGAAACAGCCTAAATACTGCCTGTTTTTTAAAAAAGACTCATGTTGCCATACCACATAACCACATGCCTGAGCGTGATTGCCGTGTAGAGTTGTTTTTCGAGCACTAAAGTGTTATGAAACAGTGATATATGTTAGCCTGGTTACATTATGTTGCTGTAGAAGCAGTCACACAGATTTGTGACATTTCCTTGCACCAGAATATTTGTATATACAATAAAAAAAAGATGTTGCTGCAAAAGAACGCTGGATGCAAATGTATTTTCTGTGAGACTGAGTTTGCTAACTGCTAGTGCTCAGGACTTTTATTGTTTAAGGATTATGCCTAGGTCGATGTCTCCCATCAGCCTCTGCACATCAGATAACCTTGTCACATGGCATTGATTAACTGATATCAATTCATAGCTGATTAGCATGTCAGCTTGTACCTCACAGGTAATCTTATGTTTGTTTTTTTAATGGTTGTTTTGATTATTTTTCCACAGTTCAGATGAATTGATGACAGATGTAAAATGTCTAAAATTGGCTAAAATCATTTAGCATGCAGCACGAAAGCTTGTGTCCATCAACAGAGCCTTCCTTTCAGTTGAATGATTACAGAACTAGACACAATATGCATTTATTCATGTGATCATATATCACTCGTTCATGTAGCATGAACAGGACAGGATCTTTTTCATGCATGCATGTGTTGGTCTGTGCTGTCAATCAAAGCATCGTTCTTAAAAAAAGGTCCTTGTGAACCTAGCTGTGATATAAATAGGATGAATAATGCTATATCTCCAGGTCTGAATTTACCCTCACTTACTGCTTTAGCATTTTATCCCTTCAAACGCTGTAGTTTTTAAAAAGCTAAACATCCTCCAAATCCTAATCCTTGTATTAGTTAATTGGTTGTTTTCTTCACCAATGGCTTAAAACCTCCACAATCACACTCAGTAAGGAGAACTGTGAAACTTTTTTTTAGGTCGATTGCTGGACATTCTTCACTCTAAAGGTGAGCGAGGCTATCGGGTATTCCTGGAAAGTCTGGAGTTATACTACCCCGACTTGTACAAGATGGTCACAGGCAAAGAACCCACTCGGAGGTGCTCTTCTATCATCGGTAAATCTCCAACTCTGCAAATCGCTCACGGTGTTGTTAAATGATAAATGATCAAAGAAGCCCATTAGCGCAACTCCATTCGGTAGTCCACACGTTTTTTAAACTCTCATTCATTTTAATATTTGAATAATTATTTCCCGATTTTCCTCCAAAATGTTCTCAAGGTGTGTCGGTGTCTTGCAGAGCATGTAAAAAGTGTGTAACTGCTCATGCTCTTCTTTGCATTTATAGTAGAGGAGGGCCCGGAGGGCCTGACCCAGTTCCTAATGAATGAAGTCATGAAGCTGCAACAACAGGCGAAGGCCAGAGATGTGCAGCGTGTAGACATCATGGCCAAGTGCCGCACGCTGGAGGACGAACAGAAGAAGCTTCGGCTGGCCAATCAGGAGCTGCGCACCTTCCAGGAACGCTACAACAAGATAAAGGAGGAGCGGAACAACTGCAACGACGAGCTCATTAAAGTGAAAGATGACAATTACCAGCTGGCCATGCGCTACGCTCAGCTCAGCGAAGAGAAGAACATGGCCGTCATGAGGAGTCGAGACCTGCAGCTAGAGGTCAGAGGGCAGGGACAAAAGATTTTTTTGAAATAAAATCTTAATCCACTCTTAATCTCTATTCTTACACATACTGTATAATAATAATTATATATGTAATATTGTGTGCCAAAACGCTTTAAGCACAAAAAGGTTTCCTCCTTTCCTTTTTTCTTGGCATCGCCTTTCAGATTGACCAACTGAAGCACAAACTGAACAAGTTGGAGGAGGAATGCAAAATGGAGAGGAAACAGTCTCTGAAACTGAAGAACGATATAGAAAACCGTCCACGCAAAGAGCAGATCTATGAGCTGGAGCGCGAAAACGAAGTCCTGAAGATCAAACTTCAGGAGCTTCAGTCACTCATACAGGTCAAATGAAGCAACAGTGGTTCTGAAATGTGAAGGGACTATGTCTATTTACTGAAACTCTCTCACTAAAGTTTATTTTTTTATTATTATTTTCATGGTGCAGCCTGGGCCACTAACAGACTCAGACAAGGCTCTCAGGGACATTCTGGAACATGACCGCCAGGAAGCTCTGGAGGATCGTCAGGAGCTGGTGAATAGACTTTATAACCTGCATGAAGAATTGCGCCAAGCTGAAGAACTCAGGGATAAGGTGAGTCCAGCTACTCGATCTGCTTGCTCTCACATCATTTTCTGTTTATTCCTGTCCAGTTTAGGTCAGCTCGGTGTCAAGATAATTCAGTTTGAACGCGGTGCGATCTGTGCTGGTTATTATTGTGCCTTTTACATCAGCACTGTCGAATCCTTGATTTTGACTGGTCAGAAGGTTGTGAGTTATTTTATTTAACATACATCAGCAGCTCTGAGTCCAGAACTACTGCAAGGCAAATCACAGGTTTCTATAACAATAATAATGTGCTTATTACCAGTAGTATACCAGTTCATAGTTCATACACAGTGACAAAAACATTTTATTGTTGAAATGTTGAAGCTTTAAGGAGTGACTTTAATCACACTCTTGATGTCACCCAAATGAGGATGGGTTCCTCTTTTGAGTCTGGTTCCTCTCAAGGTTTCTTCCTCATAACATCTAAGGGAGTTTTTCCTTGACACAGTTGCCATGGCAGCTTTATCAGGGATACACACCGTTCACCTTATCTCTTAAAATTCTGTAAAGCTGCTTTAAGACAATGTCTGTTGTGAAAAGCTCTATAGAAATAAACTTTACTTGACTTGTCAAAGAATGTTTAAACTGCTGAAAAGTGATAAGAGGAGCTTGCATTGTTTCAAACGTTACTGTAAACCGATAAAGAAAAAGACATGTCATTCCTTAATTATTTGCTGTAACTTGGCAGAGCAATAAAACACACTCACATGCAGTTATTAGAAAATATTTGCTTTGCTGCGGTTTGCATAATGATGCATTCGACCATTATGTATTTATTATCTTATATGTTGTTTTATGCTTTTCAAAACTTTTCCTGAGGGTGTCCTGAGCACGATATGATCCCAGCACCGCATTAGATAATTGGCTAAACATTTTCAATCAGGCCGAAACCAGTTCCTTTTGTCGCAATAGAACACGACCTGATAACGCTGACTGCTCTGTGAAGTCAGTCTTTCAATGTGCTGCATTTTTAATTAGCAGTGGTTTCGACCTGCCATGCAAAAAAAAAAGTGTTAAAATTCTGCCAACGACAGGAACTTGTCTCAGACTAAAATAGCGCTGAGCTCTTCTCACATTCTGTCTCAATTCTTTTTTTCTTTTTTTTTTTTTTGGAGGCTGACAAAGAAAGATGAAAGTGTAAGTTTTATAGCACGATGCCACTTGAGACCCAGAGTTTCTAGTCTGGAGGTGCCTTAGAGCTTTGCTGCACTCTGCATTCTATTAATCTCATTTGTGCATGTCTTTTTTTTTGCCCGGGGTCACTGAGATTAGAAATGTTTGCTTTCATCCGTAGTACCTTGAGGAGAAGGAGGACCTTGAGCTGAAGTGTTCCACTCTGGTCAAAGATTGCGAGATGTATAAGAACCGTATAAACACCATCATGTTCCAGCTGGAGGAAGTGGAACGTGAGCGGGACCAGGTTGGACACAATGATACCTTTTGGATAATGCCAAATTCTGAATGTTATTACACAATGCTATTAATGGTGTGTATTATAGAAACAAAAACAATAACTGTTGTATGTCTGATAGGCTTTTCGAGCTCGAGACGAAGCCCAGAACCAGGTGTCTCAGTGTCTGATTGACAAAGACAAGTACCGTAAGCAGATCCGGGAGCTGGAGGAGAGGAGCGATGAGCTCCACATCGAGATAATGCGTAAAGAAGCTAGGCTTGTCACATTAGAGTCAAGAATAAGGCGCCTCTCCAAAGACCAATGCCTGGATCTTACCCAGGTGTGGAAGGTTTACTGATTTTTATGACAACAGAAAGCCATTTGTTATGCAGACAGGCACTAGTTTATGGACCCAATTGTATATTATCTTTAATAAAAATTGTTCTGGTATGTAAAAGGGAGTAACAGTCTCCATTCTTCCACCGAAAATCACTGTATAAGTGAGAGTATGATGTGACTTTGTGTTCTACCATTTGCTTTATAGAGTTTACCTCGAGATATACCAATGACCAAGCTTCTGCTCAGTGAACCTGTAGACAGCAAGATGGAAGGGCCATCTGAGGACTCTGGTGAGGAGACATCAGAGGACTTCTTTTCCCCACCAATCACTGATGTCCAAACAAAGATTAAACGGCGACCAAATCTCAAAGGGGTAAGCCTGGCTGAAATTAAACTTTTATTGATTTTTGCTTTTTAAAGTACATATTTCTGGACCAGAATGTTGTGCTTTTGACACAGTTCCCCTACCCTCCTCAGACAAGAGCAAAATCGCCAATCTCACCACCCAAATTGTTGGACTTCCAAGGTAAATATATTTTTTTGGTAATTGACAGCCTGTGCATGTCAGAGTGAGTGGCACAGACCACACTGACTTTTTCTGCCTATGTACAGCTATGCATCACACCAATGGGGAGATCTCGGATGCCGTAAGCCCAGATGCTCACCCCATGATGGTAAACCCACTTTTTGGCACACAAGTAAGTGAATGGACATTCTTCTTAAATTCGGCTTCAGTGTTTCTTTACTTTTTAATTCGTGGGGTTTTTTTTGTCTAATATATTTCTTTTTGGTTCTTGTTGCCTGCAGGCTCGTAGCAGAAACCACAGCATCATGTCCACAACAGCTGAGCCTCCAGAGAAGGCCTCCATCCTCAGGAGGACTAAAGAAGGAGACCACGAATTTCTGCCACGATGGTATTCAAGAGTACAGTATTGTACTTTCCTGAGCACAGATTTTAAGCATGACGCAAAGAAATGCAATTGAACCTCTTTGTTTTGTTTCAGCCTTGACACAGTTGACTCTGATGGAGACGGTGTAGACATAGGTAAAAACATGACAAATTTTATATAATTAAAAATCATTTTCCCTCAGTAACATCTCCTTTGCCCCTCTTTTACTTTGCCATAGATGATGGAGACACATACGGCCCACCCTCCATCCACTCTTCGTCATCCTCCCATCAGTCAGAGGGTATGGACTCTTACGATCTGGAGCAGGTCAACAACATCTTCAGAAAATTTTCACTAGAGAGGTACTTTTATCGAGTCAATGCCAATTTTCCTCTGCTAGCAATTTGGTCATAGATTATAATTATTTACCCATTAGTAATTTCTTAAATGTGTGTGTTTTAATGTGTGTTTATTCTCTCCTCACTCCAGACCATTTCGTCCATCTCTCACATCGTGTGCTCGTCCTACCACTTTGCCCCCAGTGCAGGAGCTTTCTCTCCTAGGAGACTCTCTCCTGGAAGACATTACTCTGGTGGGAGGCAACGACAGTGGCATATTCGTTTCCTCTGTTATTCCTGGCTCCAATGCTGAAATGGCTGGCTTAAGAATGGGACATCACCTCTTATGGGTGACTCAGCTCTGTCTTAGCTTTTATCCAAATTACTTAAGCAGGCTTTTACCTTACTTTACATTCTTTTCCAGATTTAAATTAAAAGACTTCATGAGCGTTTCGTGTTCTATTTTCTCCTAGTTAAACGGCTGTATCCGGGGAGAAAGCCAGAGCGTATCTTTGGATACATGCACTCAGGAAGAGGCTCATTGGACACTCCAGAGGTGCACTGGCCCTGTCCAGCTTCATTACAGAAGTAACTTTGAGGGTGAGAATAGATGCTTGTTTTCTGTTTTTTTTGTGGAGATTTGTGTGCACAAAGGCATGAGTAAAAAGTATAGGTAGTGATGTAGGGTGAGGAGTCTTGGGGCTCAGTTCTCAACATCTTCTGCTCCAATCTATTTAAACCGTATCTTCATGGAGATAGATTTGTGCACAGGGGCATTGTCATGCTGGAACAGATTTGGGTCTCCTAGTTCAAATGAAGGGAAAATTCTATTACATTCACAGCAAATTGTGTGCATCCAACTTAATTGTAACAGTTTGTAGAAGAACCACATATACCGTAGCTGGGAAAGTCAGGTCAATACTTTTTTCCAAATAGCGTATGTATATATGGAGGATCCATCCATCCATTAGCAGATGTGAATGTAAAACTAGTGCTCACTATTGAAATCCTCACAGTAGTTCATTTACCTCCCACAGGAATTAGGGGTCACTGGCATTTTTGCTCTGTGTTATTATTCGTATGATCACAGCCTTAAAGGCACATGGAGCAACAGAGCAGAAGCATTTTTTTTTTTTTTATTGTATGTGGGTGTGCCTACATCTGCTCCGCTCTCCAGGTTATCGGCGTCTGCAGAAGGACATAGAGGAGGGCCGAGCAGTGTCAGGCGACTCTTTCTATATCCGAACCAACCTGAACATCTCGGGCCAATCAGACAGCTGCTCACTAAACGTACATTGTGACGAGGTGCTCCACGTTTTGGATACACGGTACCATGGCAAGTGCGAGTGGCTGTGTGCACGTGTAGACCCGTATACTGACAAGGACCTGGATAAAGGCACCATCCCCAGCTACAGCAGGTCAGGACCCACTTCTGCAGGCTGTCTTGTCCGTCTCAGAATGATAAATAGTGTGATTTCTTTATTTAAAATATACAAAAAAATTACAAGCAAGATACATTTCAAATGTAAACATGGATAAAGATCATTTGTGGTAGGGTTTGTCATTCCAGCTAACAAAACCGTATAGTAGAAATCTTTATAACTCAGCAAGGCCTACGGTTTAAAATTTCTAATTTTACATCAAAACTGTGTGCAAACACAGTTAGACGTGTTATTCTGTAAGGTCAAATACCTTGTGTTTTTTATAACTTTGACCTTTTTTATTAAGCAGTCTCTGGATCTCATTCATAATTAAAAAGTGTTAAAAGATCATGAGACAATTAGAAACACACAATGTTATTTCCTACCATGTACAATATCAATTCTCTGTATATAAAAGCTGTAGTTTGTAAACCTGAAATTTAATTCTGAATCATTTCAGTCTTTACTAATTACAGTAGAATGTTCTGTATGTATTTTAGGCATATAAAGCATGTTGCTAGTGAATTCTTGATGCTGTCTGCTATGAGTGCGTTAATGTTCGATATAATATGAGCTTTCTGCTTTTAAAGACTTTCTAATTTTTATTTTTTATTGATTTTTTTAACTCAAACTGAGAATTACTTAGAACCTGTTTTGTACCATGAGAGGTTTTGTTCCTCTCATTTAACATATGTAGAACATTTACCGCTCCAATCCTCCGATCGCCAGAGTATAAATCGAATATAGATATTGATTTTTCAATGCTGCGTTGCAGTTTTGTATTTATTCTAGAGGGTGTTTGTCTGCTTTATAGATCTTATGCAAGTTTTTCTCTGAATTTAGAAACATTACACTAAAAAAAACAACAATGTGAAATAAAATCATTTGACCCCCCTCACCAGGTGAATGCGAATATAAACATAATGCCAGGTTGAACCTTGTAACAGTGAGGTCATGTTTTGCATTCCTTACTGAGCAGAAAAAGCTACACAATATAGGGAATTTAACAAAGGTTTTAGAAATGATGAAATGGTTCAGCTGGATGTTCATTGTAAAGTACAAAACAAACCAGAGAGTGTTTGTATGTGGTGAATGTGACTGTTTGTTGCGATGTGAACTTACCGTCCTTCCTCCCCCTCAGGGCCCAGCAGCTCCTCCTGGTGAAGATCCAGAAGCTGATGTGTCGTGGCAGCCGAGAAGAGACAGATAGTCTGAGGGGACTCAGGGTTAGCCAATGGCTTAGTTTATGTGCAGTGTTTTTTTTTGGCAAAAACAGAACAGAACAAAGTGCAGCTAGGCATGAATCCCAATACAATTGTGTTTCTCCTATTTGTCCTTAGAATACGTTGCAGCCCGAGGAATCTGCTCTGTCGGACCCTAAGAGCAGTCCACGCCTGTCCAGAGCCAGCATCTTCATCTGTCAGATCCTGCAGGTAAAAGAGTGCCTCTGGCCTGACTTAGACAGGATGAGAGAGTAGCTCTGAGTAAAGATGATGGCTGTGTGCTGCAGAGATTGATAGAGATTCTTGGTGTCAGTTTGTCAGCAGGGCAGATAACAAGTACAAGAGGATGGACAGCAACGATCGCGTACGCATCCTCAACGCCGGCAATCTGTCATATCTTCCCAAACCAGGCTTTGAAACCATGAAGCCTGAGGGTAAGCATGACAGATTCAGTCTGCTTTGTTTCATTCTCACCCATGGGTCTGAAGGCTCATATAATAGCTTTATGATCTATAGCTTCCACTATTTATGAACTTTTTTCTGCTCAGAGTACTGTACATCATTTAGAATTTGTCATCAATTTCTGCTGAGCTTCAAGCTGATGGGTTGCCAAAGACACGTCACTGCAAAATGTCAACATGGATAATAATGAACGAAAAGCATGTTAGCTTTATGCAAATGTGATAATGATAACTGGTCCTCATTAAATTTCTTTTATG
Organism: Silurus aristotelis; assembly: GCF_946808225.1. Taxonomy (NCBI): domain Eukaryota; kingdom Metazoa; phylum Chordata; class Actinopteri; order Siluriformes; family Siluridae; genus Silurus; species Silurus aristotelis. Next base: position 8,446,214 of record NC_139594.1, on the reverse strand, counting down.
ATTTTTAGTTCTACTTTATACCGTGTCTCTAAATCATGTATACCAGACTATAAATACCTATAGCTGTGAGTATAATGTATACTAAAATTGCATAATTTTTTTTATTTTACAAATGACTTTCTTCTCTCTTTTAAATACACATGGGGAAACTTAAGTATGCGGTTGTGTCACTCTCCAGTGTTCTGTATTGTTTAAAGATTCATAATCACACTCTTGATGTCACCCAACTGAGGATGGGTTCCCCTTTTGAGTCTGGTTTCTCTCAAGGTTTCTTTCCTTATAACTAAGGGAGTTTATTTCTTGCCACAGTCGCCATTGCTGCTCATCAGAGATAAATACACACTGTTCACCTTAACTGTTAATTTCTGTAAAGCTGTAAATAAACTTGACTTGTTGGTTCATGTAGGTACAGAAGGCTACCTTGACAGCATCATTTAATGTACAACAAACCTGAAAATTATTTAGAACTTGCTTAAGGAAATTTTTAGCAAGTGTATAATAGTACACTTTTTAGACACCCCTGCGTTTTATAGAACTCCTGTTTACTTCGCACCATCTTGTCAGTCTGTTCTTAAAGGTAAATATGGCAGAATACAATAAGCGGGCAGCGCAGCTATATAATTTAATCTGCAATAAAATATTGATAGGAATGTACACCATTTTTAGACACCTGGCCATCACGGTCTTCATGAAAACACAATCATGGACAAAGTGAGCGGTATTAAGGCATGGTTTGCTCTCGTAGCGTATTGAACACGATTTCTCACAGCCATGCTCGAAAAGGTAACGGAAGGCATTACCAGAAGAGTGGAGGTTATTATTAATATCAGAAGGCAGAATAAATCTGTGATTGGATTATTCATCAAGCACATATTTATATGTAAACATTTACAATAAACAGTACACATTTGGATTATTTTGAGAGCCATGTTTGGGAATGTTATGTTTATTTCAACCTTACATAATTGGCATCCAGCTGTCCTGCAGCTAACAACATTAACTAGACCACAGTTATATTGTGGATAAGCTAAAAATTTGTGTTTTTTTTTTCTACAAATCCTGCTATATGAACAGTGTGTATCATCCTTTAGATTCATCAGACTCAGAGAATGATCTGAACAAGAGCGATCTAAGCCTGATCCCGTACAGTCCGGTGACGCCACATCACTGCCCTCGCAAACGACCCGTGCTCTTCTCTCCCAACATCCTGGCCAAAACCATCATCCAGAAGTTCCTCAACTCAGGAGGAGCAATGGAGTTTAACATCTGCAAGCCAGGTAAGCAATAGTTAACAGTGTGAGACTGATACATGAAATACAAGATCTATTCTTACAAGGTGGGAGGTGGTAGCTTCAGTGGTAAGATGCCAGTCCTGGGGCCCCTAAGCAAGGCCCTCAAACCCATATCTGCTAGTTGTATCTTCTTCTTCTTCTTCTTTCGGCTTCTCCCATTAGGGGTCGCCACAGTGGATCATCCGTCTCCAAACCCCCCCTTGTCCTCTACATCTGCCTCTTTAAACCCAACTACCTGCATGTCTTCCCTCACCACATCCATAAACCTCTTATTTGGTCTTCCTCTTTTCCTCCTTCCTGGTGGCTCCATCCTCAGCACTTTCCTACCGATATACCCCATGTCCCTCCTCTGCACATGTCCGAACCATCTCAATCCTGAATAAGGGTGTCTGCCCAATTCCCTAATGTAAATAGAAGGTAAATCTTTAACATATGTAAAAGTTTTTTTATTACTTGCATAGACACATGCATCTTCCTTTTGTTTGTATGCAACCATGTAAAAGGCAAAAACACAAAAATTGTACAGTAAATGACTGGAAGAAAATTGTGACATTTTTGACTCTTAACAGAAAAAAAATGATTTAACATGGAGAACAGGTGAAAAGATGTTAGATGTTGATTGACTTTGACCAACAAAGTATATAAATGTACAGATGTTAAACCTTTATTTTTATTGTAAAATTGTCCCATAGCATGAATAGCATAAACAGCTGAAATAATTCATCTAGTTGGATGTTTCTTTTTGACCTTCCTTAATATAGAACACTGCAGTCGACTGTTTGCTTTCTAAATAATGCCTACAGAGTTCGGACGTACAATTCGGTTCATTGTCTTGAATGAATTCCAATTAGCCACAGTCCAGACTGAATTAGATGGTGGGGTAGGTGTTCTGCATGTTAAATCATTTCTTCTGTAAGAGCCAAAAGTGTCAGATTTGGACTCATCTGTCCACAGAACTTTTATTCACTGTCCATTATTTGAGTGTTACCCTAGTTTGTTGCATAGAAACAAAAGGAACATGTACAGTATGTGTCTATGCAAGTGATAAAAGACTAGGTGATTTTTGACAGACACTGTATTAATAATTCTGTCTCAGTGAGTCCGTACTAATACATCCAAATAAAGTTGCTGATTTTAATGGAGATGAATGTGGGTTTTGGTATTGATATGTTATTTATATATGGAATATGTATGTGCTAAAGAAAACATGATCCGTTACAGTGAGTTTTGAAAATAATGCAAATGATGTGCAGACAGGATATTCTCATACATTTGCATTTTGAGCATGTAAGAAACATTTAGTCTCAGCCGTATATTGTATGTCAGCGGTCCCCAATCTTTTTTGCGCCACGGAACGGTTTAATGTCAGACAATATTTTCACGGACCGGCCTTTAAGGTGTGGCGGATAAATACAACAAAATAAAGTGATGAGACGGGCATAAAAACTGGTATTTTCTAAATATAATAATAAACGTGAATCCACTGTGTTGTTCATTGTGCTAGCTTGGGGGGGTTTCAGTTTAGCGGTAATGTATTATGTGTTAGCGGTCGGAGTAGCCCCTTTAAGAAGGTAGTGGATGAAGGTAAGACATGTGACCGAGGCATCTTGACATGCATCAAGAGTGAGTCATAGACAGATGTTTTCCTAAATAAATCATCGTTCAGAATGTGATAATAAATAAAACGGAAATAATGTAAGTTATGTATTCTTTCTGTGCGGGCCGGTACCAATTGATCCAATTGAGCCCAGGGGTTGGAGACCACTGTTGTATGTTAAAGAGGCAATTCAAATGTATATTTTCTGTAAAAGAAATACAGGTTTTCAGGACCGAATTTCTAAATCATTATAAAACATGAATCAACACAGAAAAGTTCTGCTTTTACAGTGTAACATTTAATTCAGATGTGAATGCAATCCTCAGCAATTTTTTATTTTATTTGTTAGTTACAGGAAAATTGAAAGCTTTTTCCATTCTATATGACTCCACCATATAATGCAATCAAAACGAAATCATATCACAAATGATTGATGAGTCACCTGTTCTGAATTAGACAAACATATAGGCCAAAACAGTCTCTGAACTCCTGATATTAAAAACCCATGCATCATTCTCGCTATGTTTATGTGACAGATCGTCCTTTAATGCGTAAGACATTCATGCTGAAATCAGCAGTTCAACCACACGCTGAGGTCACAGGGCATCAGGATTTGAAAATTCAGCAATTAAAAAAGTACACAAGAAGTGGACAGGTTTTTCTTGCTAGAGATAATATTTTAAAGCAACATCTTTCAATTACATGGTGTGTAAAAATTAAGACTATACAAAAAATTATTTTGTAAAATGTAATGGATTTAAACTGGATATACAATTAGCCGTTTTATTTGTTATAATGTATGTTACAGCATACTGAAATGTTTCGCTTCATATGTAATAAGTTTGTTAGGTAAATGGGGTCAGAGCCCAGGGTCAGCCATGATACAGAGCCACTGGGGTGGATACAGTGGATAGAGCACAACAGTGGCAGATTGTAGGTGCTGGGGATCTTCTGAAGAGATATGCCTTGTTATAAGTAAACATACATGTTGGAACAGATTAGGCGTAATTACAGGCGTATTATAATTGTGATAACACAGCATGATCTTACATGTTTTAATGGGTTCCCTTTGAGTCTGGTTCCTCTCAAGTTTTTATCCATATTTTCTCTGGAAGCTACAAGAGAACTGAGCTTCCAGCTACTGTTTGGGAATGGACTTGGGAATTAGAGATAAACTTATAGGCATAAATGTATTAATTAAAAACGTACATTCTCAATCTATGTATTTGAATTGAACTAATATCTTCCCTGTCCACATATTAAACATTTTCTTGTGGACTGAATTTGTATTTTACATCCTTTTAGACATCCTGACGAAAGAAGAGTTCCTCATGAAGCAGAAGATAGAGCCTATCATCTTTTCAAAGGAAAGGCAGGCGAGCACGTACGAGTGCATCACCCCCGAGAACATCGAAGCCGTTGCCTTTAAGGTATATAAAGGACTCTTTGACGATAAGTTTGATTAGTACAGTGATGGATTTATTCATTTATTATTTTTTTGTACCGCCATTTCTTTGTCACAATGCGTCTCGTTTGAAAGAGATGTCCCCTTGTATGAGCTGTGTCATTTTTTATACGGATCGCTCACTGACCCGAAGCTCTTGGGTGACAATTGCACTGACACTCTGACATCTAATTCATAGAGATCTGCTCTGATCCTCCACTTGTATTCACACAGAGGGCTGGAGAGCAGTGTAGAGCTTAAGCAAGAAATTGGTTTGGTTGGCTGTGAAAGAAGTGATACTCTGGGGCTTGGCCTTCCCCTGAGACCAGCGAGAGGGAGAGAGCTCCTTGGGGTTTTGTCAGGTGGTCAAAGGCTTCGTTTTCATGCTTCAGTTATTAACCTGTCAGGAGATGCATGAACTTTTTTCCACAGTGAATGGTGAACCACACAGAGCTGTGTGGAAAAAAAAAAAGAACGGCACAACACGAGTTGGGAAACAAAACCTTAATCACGGTTGAACACCCAAAATTCAGAAAACAAGCAAACTGCATGTCTACGCTGTTGGAATCTGTACAGTTCTTGCGTTCTTTTTTTATTTATAGCTAAAGCTGCACATTAACTGCGTTCATTGTTCTAACACTGCTAATGTTCTGTCGCAGAGTAAACACTGTCTCCTGGAAGCAGATCTGAGCTGCGCTAAAGAATTGCTCAGGAGAGAAATCTACCCCATCGTTATCTTCATCAAAATCTGCGAGAGGAACATCAAGAAATTAAAGTAAGCATCTTGCCTAAAAAATAAATACCCCAAAGCCTTAAAATCAGACTTTCAGTAAACATGTAGGCATCAACTGACTTTTTGTCTTTAATCCTGTTGTTTTTTCAACGTTTTTGTGTATGGCTAAATTCTGAAGAGAAAAAAAACCCCAAACAGGCAAAACCCACTATAAAGGAACGAAAAATATGCTTAATATTACTCCATGGAAGTGTTTGTAATGTTTTTTTACGTGCCATGAGTGTGTTATTGCAGATATCAGGTTCAGTAAGGAATTTTAACAAATGAACAAATTCGTTGGTATAAACAAGCTTTATGCCTACAGAACCTTTCCTAGCTAAGTGTGATCTTGTTCAAGTTGCTATTAGCTACAAATCAGCAGGTATATGATGTACTTAGTGATGGTGGAATGGAACATTAGTTTGATATATAACCCTAACCTGGATTTTAGAGATATAGATGTAGTATTTTAGTACAAAATATGGAACTCTTATGGAAAAGGGTTTTCCCAAGCTGAAGTACAGAAATTGTACTTAATTATTACTATAATTATTATTAAACCTCCTCCTAGTTTCTCAAACAGACCAAATTGGAAAAATCCAGACATGATGTTCAAGTGAATATATCCAGGATATCCAACAGCTATAAGCATGTGAATTCCAGTGCTCCACAACATCATATATAGAGAAACACACATCGCTAATTTCATCAACTGTATTAGTACAATTTATAAATTATACACAATAGGTCCAAAGGTTTGTGGTCTCCTGGCCATTACACCTACATGCGATTCTTCCCTTGAATGTTTTTACGAAATTAAAAGCCACAACTGTATAGAAACATTTTTCCCCTCACCGGAGCTCAATTCTGTTAATGACAAAGCTCCTATACAGAATAACTAAGTATCCTGCACAGAATCATGATTTTACCCATACAGAACACCTTTGGGATGAACTGAAACACTTACTGCACCCCACTGACCTCCTCAACCAACATCAATTCCTGATCTCTCTAATGCTTTTGTTGCTGACTGATGAGAAATCTCTAAAGCCATGCTCCCAAATCTAGTGGAATGTACGGTGGCCGAGAAGTGCAAAACACATTAACAAATCCAAAAACAAATTAACAAATCCAAAAACAAATTAACAAATGCAAAAATCTGTAAGTTTCAATTCACAAATTACCTACCTTTTCCGGTTTGTCTGAATCGTTGCACAAAAAAACACAACGACAAGTCAGACAAACCGGAAAAGGTAGGTATAGTTTGTGAATGGAAACTTACAGATCATTGGACGAGACACCTGTCACTCACCTGTATATCTTGACTGACAGGTGTCTTGTCCAATGATCTGTAAGTTTCCATTCGCAAACTATACCTACCTTTTCCGGTTTGTCTGGATTGTCGTTGTGTTTTTTGGATTTGTTAATGTGTTTTTGAATTTGTTAATTTGTTTTCGGATTTGTTAATTTGTTTTTGAATTTGTTAATTTGTTTTCGGATTTGTTATTTTGTTTTTGGATTTGTTAGTGTTTTCTAATTTGTTAATTTGTTTTCAGATTTGTTAGTGTTTTTGGATTTGTTGTTTTGTTTTTTAATTTGTTAATTTGTTTTCGGATTTGTTGTTTTGTTTTTGGATTTGTTAATTTGTTTTTGGATTTGTTAATTTGTTTTCGGATTTGTTAATTTGTTTTTGGGTTTGTTAATTTGTTTTTGGATTTGGTAATTTGTTTTTGGATTTGTTGTTTTGTTTTTGGATTTGTTGTTTTGTTTTTGGATTTGTTGTTTTGTTTTTGGATTTGTTGTTTTGTTTTTGGATTTGTTAATTAGTTTTCTGATTTGTTAATTAGTTTTCTGATTTGTTAATGTGTTTTGCACTTCTCGGCCACGGTAGGAATGCCTTCCCGGTAGAGTGAAGTTTATTATAACAGCAAAGAGCAGACATATAAATTGCAATGATTTTTGGAAGGTTGTAATGTGTCCACAAGCTCTAACGTGGCTAAATTTATCTCGCTTGTCCAAACCCAATTAATTACATTTTACAGACCTGGCAACTTGGTCTCAGTGAACGACTTAATGAGCAACACTTGATACTGACTGAATTATTGTAGTTCACCATGAGTGCAAATGTGTAGCTTCCTGCCTTCATTTTACACACATAAAAGCAGCAGCATTTCTCCTGTTTGAGAATTGTGACTAATGGTCCTGAACCTTTTGCAGGAGGCTGCCTTTGAAGGTGGACTCGGAGGAGGATTTCCTCAAGATGTGTCGCGCTAAGGAGAAAGAGCTGGAAGCCTTGCCATGTCTCTATGCCACCGTGGAGCCTGACTCATGGAGCGGAGTGGAAGATCTCCTCAGGCTCATTAAGGACAAGATCTTGGAGGAGCAGAGGAAAACCGTTTGGGTGGAGCAGGACCTGCTGTAGAACACCTGACCGTGAGAACAGAATGAGAGCCACAGATGCCGACAGAAAGACACACAGTGACAGTGTAGGTTACACTGATCTCTGACACTCTGTCAGAGTTTGTGGTGCAGCTGGAATGTATTCGCAAAGCCACTGCAATGCAAAGAGGAAGTGATGCAGAGGTATGTGGTTCCTGTGCAGTGATAAAAGAAAGCGCGCCTAGAAGGATGGCCTTTTCTGTTAACAGTCAGCCAGAGATGGAAGCGGCCTCTTTTCACCGTACATCATTCATCCTCCAAATGTGCTGCTGTGGTCAATAAAACATTATTTTGCTCACGTTCTATGTATAATACCCAATAAGGCACGGTCCATTGCGTTTCCTTGGATTCCCTCCACTACCCCTTTCCCTCGCAAATGTTCGTTGCAGTTCTCATTTATCATACTGAGTGACCACAAACAAGATGAATGTTGATAATCCAAAAAACGAATTCGATGCCCTTATCATTGCGTCGCTTAAATGATAGACCAGCGCTCTGATTTATTTCACTCCATCTTCGTGTTGTCGGTTTATTTATTTTATAGCCAACATGCACTGTATTTTTTATTTATTTTTTATTTTTTTAAACCGAAAGGCTGCGTCGTTCCCTCTTCTGTAGTGTGCACAGACGATGTGTAGGTGGATGACTTCTCTTTGCTTGTTATAGGATCTATTCATACTGTAGGTGTATGTGTATGCTGTATAGTGAATTGGGTATCGAAAAAAAAAAACATGCAGCATTAAGTTGACCGAACAATTGTCTCAGTGGTATGAATATTATGATGTTTCTTTTAAAGGTCAAATTTTTAGCTCTGAAACACTTCAACAAGTTATTTGTAGGAAAAAAGAAACCGGAAGAAACCAAAAGGTTTTTGGACTGTTTGCCTCGGAAGGCCGAACGTTCTCACTACGGTGAATAAAAGGGGTGTTGCACTGTTGGACCAAGCTTTCATATTAGTCAAACTTGTGCATAATTGTGTAATTGCATAATAATGAAGTGTCGCTACCAATTATGTTGATGGCAAGACACAACAGGTACTTACATCAATTACGGATACATCTATAACATGTTTTCTCTTAAACTGTAGCCTAAGAAATATCAAAAATTCATCCATATCGTTCAAAATGAGCTAAATTAAGAGAAAGCTTGTTTTGTGTAATAAGTCAGTTAATGTGCCGTTATAACATACGTCTAAGATTTCCTTTTATAAACCGTTTATAAAAGCTCTTAACCGTTACAAAAAAACCCTTTCTGAACATCATTTGGAGATTTTGTACAGTCAGCCAACTCTTTTGTTTTTTTTTTCGTTTTTTTTTACGTGACGTTTATGTCTTCCCCTCATTTTTGAAGGAATAAAGAAAGGAAATTCCCCATAATGCACACTGCTGTTGGAATGGTGTACAAAATTATGCCATTTGAAGGCATTTTATTTTCTTGTTGAAACAGTAAGGAAATGATTTTCCAAGTCTCACGCTTAAGAGCATCTTCACAGTGAAATTTCAATCCTAACAGCATCAAAAGGCTCGATTTATGTTTTATCAAACATGCAAATGTATGCATATTTAATTATGCAAAAGCTCACTTGCATAAATTGATGTTCTTTTTTCATTACACAAATATACTTGGAAGCAATCAGCTGGCAAATGCTGAATGCGATATCTATTGTTTTTTGTTTTTTTTGTTGGGTTTGTTTTTGACTGTAGTGTCTTGCCTTTACATAAATGTTTTTGTGTTTCAACTATATTTATTACAAGTACAGTCATGTTCAGTTTAATACAGTAGCAACTGTTTGTATAAACCGATTGTATTATTATTTTTTTTCGTTTGTTTTCCGGTCTCCTTGAGCAGCGTATAACTGTACGTTTTGTTGTACATTAAACGTGTTTTGAAAGCCCTATTTCCTGTAATGCCACTGGAGCTGTTGCTTTCTGAACAAGTCTAGTGCTTGTTTCAGCCTGTTTCCTCACTAATTTCTCTGAAGCTTTGCCAATTTCCACTTTTGCAAACTATAAACAGATTGAAACGGGGCATTTGAAAAAAAAAACAGACAAGAAATCCTTAAACCTGTCACGAGTCAAGCAGTGGAAATTTCAGTTGGTTAGGGCTGCGATTGACAGGTCTGTACCATGTGTGGTGGCGGTGGTTCCTCTCAGAGCAGCGTCACTGAAGACGACAGCTCTTACGGTAAAACTTGAGTTTCCACTGCGACTGGAAATATCACTCTGTAAACACTCCTGGATCTCCTGATTTACAAAAACACACAGGCACGCACTTGAGACTTGTCATCTTTTCTCCTGGTTTTACACTGAAAATGATTCATGAGTGTGTTCGAGTGCTTTGACTCGCTGGTGCCTGGTAATGTGTACCTGAGAGAGAAAGTAAACGAATCATCCTGTGTCGCTGCATGATTTCTTTTTTATTTTATTTTACTGTGTGTTTTGCATAGTGGAAAGTCCTGTTTACTCTGGTAAATAGTCAGCATGATTATGTCGTTGCCCTAAACACAAACCATACAAGGGAAGGAGGACGGCAGAGGTGTGAATATCGAGCTTGCACAACTGCACACATGCCTGACTTCGCATTGCAAGATATTCAAATGTGAAGTTTCTCAGGGTAGCTGCAAAACTATTAACTATTAATGTGCACTAAATTGGACTTAATGACTTTAGAAATGTCACAAACAATTTATCTTATTAGCATCCAGTTCGAGACTTCTTCAACCTCTAATTAGCAGAATTCACATTTCCAGAAAGAATAATATGATTTCATTTATATATAGCTTTTCTCAAGCCTCTTCACATAAAAAAATCCAAGTTTGTTATTAAACCCGAAGTGCACACAAATACTGCACACAGACAAACGCACATGCTTTCAGGGTTTAGTGAGAATCACAATAGAATTATGATTATTACTCACAGACATACAAGGGGGTTTTATAAGTATTAATGCCCCTAACCCTTTTTAACATCTGTCTAACATGGACTTTAATATCATGTACTTACACACAATAGTCCATACTAATGAAATAAACAATCTGCACATTTTGCAATTTTTTTTAAATAACTATACATACAGTAACTGTAGATTGGTTCTGGTGCACCAGTTACTGCTCCAGTTACAGAAGTCATGTGTGCAATACATCTGCTCCTCGGAGGCTTAAGAGGTGAGCAGGTCATCCGAGAAGCATGCTCTCTAAAAAGGGTTGGACTTCCATTGAAGAACGTAGTATTTAAAACCTTTTTTCAGCCAGCTGCCACAGGAAGCAGCGCACACATCACTGGGGTGTCGCTTTGGCAGATGGCTTAGCAGACTGTTCAGTGCGGCCGTCAGTCAAATCTGCAAGGATCGTAGGAGCTGATGTGTCGTCATAAACACTCCATCAGAGTGAGTGCGTGTTTATGTGTGAGTGTATGTGTCAGACATCAGGATTTCTACATCAGACTCGCGCTCGCCATCTGCACCTCGCTGCACCATGCAAGATGTTTCTAAACAGCCCTCCTGTTACACCCACGACTCAGAGCCCAAGTCATCTTGAGTGTCCTGCTTTCACTAAACTGGGGGTTAATATGCGGCTTTCGTTCTCACATATGAAGCCCACTGTCTCTTGTTATTGTCTGTGATGGAACATGTTTTCTAGATCATTGTTTTGATTAGAATTGTGAAACGTTCCTAATGTATGTTTGGGAAGTATCGTGCTCAGTGAAGCGGAGGCGCTGAACACACCAGCTTCATTTTCGTCTCGTGCATGTCTCCCGGTTTGCTCAGTCTGACAAAGGAGCCATTAAACAAACAAAAGTCTTGACTTCTCACAGAGTTTCTCAGTCATATAGAGACGATAATTAATATTTTTTCTCCTTGTTTCAACCTGCTTTCCTGTTTGTCAAATGCTTTCTGTGCTTCGCTTTCTCAAAAGGAGCTCCTATAAAAGAGCACTTTTCCTGAATAATCACATCCGAATAGAATAAAGTCTCATTTGATGAGAGAAATAAGAGATAAAAATCCAAGGCACTCCTTCTCTATTCATCTTTCAGACTAATCTAATGTTCCCACAGCATGTTATTTTAGATCCCAGTATTCCAGGATGTACAGTAGCAGTAAGGGATTTAATTATTTATTTGCTTTCATGTCAGTACAAAGTAATTTGATGTTTTAACAAGAATTCATGATTTCAGCCAGAGAGGCTTCATGCCTGATGAGATTTGTTCATTTCCCTTAATTAGGTCGAACAACATGTTGAATAGCAGACTGATGTTTGTTTATGATTATTTTTTTATTATTAATTGTTCAGTTGTTTCAAACCCTTAGCAAAGAGAAAAACATCTGAAAGCCAAATGATACTTGGGTCTATAAATAATAAGGCTTAACATCTAACAGAAATCAGACTTTCTTTTATTAACACATTTTCTATTAGGCATAAATTATGCATGAAGTATATTTTTGAATACATTTGGAAATGATTGTATTTTACGCTTCATGTTTATTTCCAGTAATGTTACACATTTAAGGCAGAACAGTGAATAAAACATTTAGATATTATCTAAACAAAATAGTCAATTGTTTTTTCCTTAATCTATAAAAGAATGCAATAATAGCTCTACTGAGCATAAAATGTCACAACCCTAATGCATAGCAAGTGTGCTATTGTAGTCCAAAAAATCAGTCGTTCTCATTATCTCAAGCATTAAACTCAGAACGAAAATGAGACAAAACTTAAAAGTGAAGTCCGATTTCACATTGAGCTTTTTCCTTCTTTTTGTTCTTTCTTGCACTTGTTCCTGGCTGTTAGAGAGAAACTTGGCCGGGTCTGTGCTCGTGTCATATTCTACCCTATTTGTTGCTTAATGCCAAATGCTAAACTCATAGACGTATTAAACGTGCATGTCTCGCATTCTGCATCATGGTGGCGAGGCCTCCGAGGCTTCCATCGTGAACGAGTTGTTTGGAAACCGAACATTATCCGCTTTTCGGTTCTCCAATGTTTTTTTTTCAGCGTAAAGAGATTGCGCCAATTGCTGTTCATCCAGCTTCTATTCAGCCCCCTCTTCACAAGAGCAATTTTCCTTTCGACCAACAAGAAAAATGCCTGTTTATGTTTTCGGTTTTTGATGTAGTGTTCAAAATGTGTAATCATGGTGGCACTGCTCTCTTGAAGTCTCTCCTCTCTCTCTCTCTCTCTCTCTCTCTCTCTCTCTCTCTCTCTCTCTCTCTCTCTCTCTCTCTCTATTTCCTTCCTTCCTCCCTTCTTTCCTGCCTTCCTTCCTTCCTTCCATCCTTCTTTCCCACCATCTTGCCAGCTTCTGCTAATTTCTTTTTTCTCCCTGAAAAAAAAACTAGGCCAATTAACCTCCTCCTTTAAAATCAACGTGAAAGCTTTTCCATTAAATGTTTCCCCTACACACATCAATGAAATAATGGCTAAGCTTTGAGCCTCTAGTAATCAGAAAGTGTTTGTTTTCAAGCATAAAAATCCACCCCCTAATTTACTCCCTAGCCAAATGCAGAGATGGGATGTTATATTGTTTATATGCTAATGTGGGTCTAAAAGATCTCTGTCACAGGTTTGGGGTCAGCAGTACTCATCATAATACTTCCTTAATTTTACTTCTTACTCTTCTTACTTCTTACTTTTTTTTTTTACACTTCTGCTACTTAAATGCCAGATTGTATCTACTGTTTACTGGTTGCATGCAATTATTTAGTTAATCACAATATGAATATGTATTTATTTTTTTCTAAATAATAGTGGATCATTTAACATGGTAAAAAAAGAAAAGGTTTTTTTTTCTTCAGTTACGTTATTAAATTATGACTTGTTGGTTTCTCACTGATGATTTACATCATCATTTCACATTTTCTCTTTCCTGTAGTTCACTTGAATAGATATGAGTTTAATAACTAATCTCTTTAAACAATGATGAATATCAGGAGCATAAGTTTGAGCAGATGAACTCTAATCAAAGCACAGACAAACACTGCCCCCTACTGAAAAAACCCTGTAATATATACCTAGCGTAGACTAACACTAACCCACATACTGTATAATGCAGATAGATAGATAGATAGATAGATAGATAGATAGATAGATAGATAGATAGATAGATAGATAGATAGATAGATAGATAGATAGATAGATAGATAGATAGATAGATAATTTGTTCATATAAAATGTCCACATAAAAAGAAAGAGAAGACATGTTATGCTGATTAAAAAGAAGGGGCAAGTGTCTGAGGCAATTGAATTTTAGGTCAATTAACATTTATTGTAACACTGCCCAGTTGTATGAGGGGCTGGACATGTCGGTATAATGTTATCATATTTTTGTGAGCAGGTCTGTATTTGATATTTGTAGATGTCCTGTGAGTTTTCTTCAGGCTTTTCCCTTCCTCTTTTTAATAGCAGCAAAGCCGAATCAGAAATCACAAAATTTATCATATAGGTTACAAACAGGCTGTAAGTATATATGCTCGAAATTGCACCTTTATTGAAGGATTTATTCACTAGATCTCAAAACTGCTTCAGCATGACAATGTACCTGTGCACAAAGTGAGCTCTATGAAGACATGAGCAGCCTAAAGAGCCATGAATTTACTGACTGTAATTCATATAAACAATCTGCTCAAATAAACAGTCCACTGAACAGTACACCAGTAAACAACGATGGATCTGTAATGACTGGACATTTGGTCCACATGTGGTTCCGTTTTTAATCTGGTTCCTCAAGGTTTTTTTTTCTTGTATCCTTGAAATGAATTTCCTTGCCATTGTCACCACTGGCTCACTCATTAGGCATTAACTTATAGGCACTAAAATAAAAATTCACATTTTATAACATCTTTATCTCTGTAAAGCTTCCTTTGAACAACGTCCTTTGTTAAAAGCGCTATACATGGTTTGAAAAGGTTAGAGTGGAAGAACTCGAATGTCCTCCACAACGCCCTCACCTCAGAATGAACTGGACCCCGGACCTTCTCCCTCAACATCAGCGTTTGATCTCATTTATGCTCTTGTAGCTGAATGATCACAAACCCCTAAAACTATTTAAAAGCCTTAACAGAAGAGTGGAGCTTTGTGATAGAAGAGTATCTGCAAGAGTGGAAGGGAAAGTTTATAGGACTGTGGTGAGAGCTGCGATGTTGTATGGATTATAAACAGTGGCATTGAGTAAGAGACAGGAGGTGGAGCTGGAGGTAGCAGAGCTGAAGATGTTGAGGTTTCCGTTGGAAGTGACGAAGATGGACAGGATTAGAAATGAGTTTATTAGAGGGACAGCGCATGTAGGACGTTTTGGAGACAAAGTGAGGGAGGCGAGATTGAGATGGTTTGGACATGTGCAGAGGTGGGACATGGGGTATATTGGTGGGAGAATGCTGAGGATAGAGCCACCAGGAAGGTGGAATAAAGGAAATCCAAGGAGGAGGTTTATGGATGTGGTGAGGGGAAGACATGCAGGTAGTTGGTTTGAAAGAGGCAGATGTAGAGGACAGGGGGGTATGGAGACGGATGATCCGCTGTGGCGACCCCTAATGGGAGAAGCCGAATAAAGAAGAAGAAGAAGAAAAAGAGGAAGAGGAACAAAAGAGTGGAGCTTTTTATAACAGGAAAGATGGAATACATCTGGAATGGGACCGAATGAGTCTAAGGTTATAGGTGTCCACAGAAAAAAAAAAGGGGGATATGACATTTGGACCTAAGCTGAATTTAATGATGTGGTGGAGGGTTTGGACAATACTTTTGCGTTATACTGATGTTGCCCTAGAGCGCCCCCTAGTGCTAGTGCTTAGAAATGAACATTTCTACGCGGGGGGCGAAAGAGAAAGAAAGAGAGAGAGAGAAGTTTGGAAGCAGTGGTAAAGAGTAGACAGTCTCACACTCTCAGAACTTTATAAAATCTAGATAACTCTTGAAATGCGTCAAAAAGGAGGAAGCTGTATTTCTTTTTCGAAATTGGATTTGTTTTGACGCGTCAAACTTTTTGCATGACTTTAAAAGTTTTTTTGACCATCGGGGATGTGATGTGTGTGTGTGTTCCTTCAGGGGATGAGTCTCCTGTGCGTTCAGCTGATGTGTACTGTGGTGGTGTGAGCACGCAGGACTGAGCGCGCTGCGCTGCTTTACCGATGACAAACCCGATCTATGTAACGCACGAGCGCTGAACAAGACTGTTTTTTTTTTTTGCTTTCTGTTGTTCGGTTTTATCTCGTGTTTCGGGCTAAAAGAAGCGAAAGACATGGCTGGCGTGGTGCGCACCCTGAGCCGGTGTCTGCTCCCCGCGGATCCAGGCCAAGAAAGGAGCAACGGGAAGAACGGCGCGCGCGAACGGGACGCGAACCGGGCGCGAGAGGCGAAGCGGCGCAGTCGCGAGATTGATGCCATGCTGGCGCGCGAGAGACGCTCCGTGCGCCGCCTGGTCAAAATCCTGCTGCTGGGCGCAGGGGAGAGCGGCAAGTCCACGTTTCTCAAGCAGATGAGGATTATTCACGGCCAAGAGTTCGACCAGAAAGCGCTGCTGGATTTTAGAGACACCATATTTGAGAATATTATTAAGGTACATCTCAAAGCAAAGTACTAAACAAAAACTACTCATTTATCTCCCACATCTGGATTTATTTTTATTTCCTACCTGTTTTTCCAACAGATTTAAATGTTTCCTGTGTTGGGGTCTGAGGATGGGTTTAACTTCTAACCAAGATTTACTTGGGACTCTTTTAGAAAAACTTCTCGATTTAGTTGCACCTAAAATATTTGTAAAGACAATTTTCTTTCCTAAATTACAAGCAATACAAAAAAATCAATAACTATAACTATTTAGAAGTTTATTATTATTATTATTATTATTATTATTATTATTATTATTATTATTATTATTATTATAAATTCTCCCCAATCCTTTTTTTATTAACTAAACAAAGTGACCAGGGACTGGTCCATACTCATATTGAGCTCCAAAGTGGGTAAAATGACCGGTTTCCTCAAACATTGGTGTTGTTTGCAAGCTACTTTTTAAGATGTGCTCATGAAACCATAATCCATATGATGGATAGTCATTTGCAATCAGGATCTGTTAGGCTTTCAGGCTCCTGGGAATGCATGACAGGCCTGCTGTCTGTACAGGTATATAAAAAAATGTCTTCGATATAATATGCTGCCCAGAACAGTGTCCAAACAATGCAAATGCATCGCAGGCAAAATGAATAGAACGATGGTACGTGATGCACTTACGCACATGTCACATTTTGGCATTGCGATGAAGCCTGTCCTGATGCATCATTGTAATCTTCTTCACATTGTTCTACGTAAAAACTCCTGCAAGGACAAAATCCTTTAGGGGGTTGGATGGATTTTTCTTCTAACTGTCTACCTCATTACCTGGCCAGTCTCTCTCTGAGTTGAAATCAATACGGTGTAACTGGCAAGACTCTGTCAAGTTCTATATCAATATTGCAAAACGTATAAAAAAAACCCTCTAAGGGAGTGTTTTCCTTCCTAAGTACATGCTATTTAGGAGGCTAAGATGCAAAAACCCCTGAGGAACCTTTTTCCGGAGAACACATAACATAAGATAACAACGGCCTGTATCTAGCTTTCTATCGGTATCTACACTATGTCTCTCATATAGGTTACAAGACACCACTCAAGTCTTGACAGCATCCTAGTGAATTGTTTATCATGTTCGCGACCAAACCTGCTTTTCCGATTCATCTAGATTAGGATAAAATTAGAAAATCCTTCTGCTGTAAGAAATTTCAATTTGAAGTAAGCCGTTTGAGAAAAAAAACCTGTAAAGCTCTAAGTGTGTGAAAGGTTGTAACTTATTCCTTTTTAAACGCATTATTCGCAGCTTTAAGTAATGATTTGCATAAAGCCATTTACAACAAATGAAGAAATAATCCACAAATACTAAGGATACTTGCGAAGTCTGATTTGCGTGCAGAGAGCTGATGATGGTATATTGGCTCAGGTAGGTGTAGCCAGCATTGGTGTGCTTGTTGCAGACTCATCTTCATGCGCCATGATAGATAGAAACAATGTTAGTTTTAGATGTTGACTGCTTTCATGAGCTGACTGACAGCAAAAGCATTGGGAGTGTTGCCAGGTCATTTCCCTACAAGTGGGTCTGGCTTTGTGTTTAACAATCGCTGTAATTCCAGGAAGAATTTTTTTTTTTTCTGTGTGTGTTAGAGGAGGAGGGGTAGAATGAAAAAGAGAGAATGAGAAGAATCCTTTGCCTTGTGTTTTCTGATCTGTGTGATATATAGTGTTCCAAGTTAATGGGTTAAATGGCAAGGGGGAAAGAAAAAACTTGTTACATGAACAGAATAGTAGCTTCATGGCTCCTTGGATTCATTCGGCATTCGTTTCTTTTGTTTCTCCCTCACAGCTGCTGATCCCTTGCCATTTAGATCAATGTCTTTCGGCGCATATATACATACGTCTTCTGGTTCTCCCACTGGGAGTTGCAACAGATGTTCTATCCCTGTCAGATGTTCGTTTTGATTTCGAGTCAAAATCCTGTGTAATGTTAGAAAACACGTCCACACGACGCAGCACTCTGCAGGACCGTAAATAATAATACTAATAATAATAATAATAAGGTCTGATGCAGCCATTTTTCATGTTCTCTTCCAGTGGTCAAGTGGTATGTATTCTGGCGCCTGGCTCTTTTAGTGGGAAAACTTTCCACGGCTGTAATTTTACCTACATTCTGGTCAGAAGAAAAGTGCAGCCAATTTGGAGGCGTAGCTGCGCACATATGGAAGAAAGACGAAAACGTTTATTTCCGCAGAGTGGCCTCGTGTGCCCCTGCTCCTGATTTCTTTGTGTGTTTTTTTTTTTGTCATTGAAGCTACCGTGGTTTCAAAAGTAAAAAAAAAAATCTTTACACTAAATATCAGCCAAATAAAGGATTTGTTTAAGTCAAGGTGAGCGGTAAGTCACGTTTATTGAGTCAGGGGAGAGAATTCTTTATAATATGATACTGAGCTGCTGTGAGTTGTTCTGGTGGTGCTGTGATACAAACTGACATGTAAGGTGTGTTTAATTCGATTTGACAGACCACATATCATACACCACAGTTGATCTGTCACACGAAATCAGAATCTCTGAATAGACAGAAATCAGGAGAAAGAGTATAAACCATGTAAAAGGGTGTTTATGCTATTATACTATAAAACAAAGCAAGGATTCAGGACTAATGGTGTTTTTTTTTTCTTTTTTCTTGCTGAACAAGTATTTCATTGATCTGTTCTTGATTTGGTGATTCAGCTGATTCGTAATATTTTGGAATATTTTGATGGAAGGTTCTCACACACTCACATGTAGGAGTTACTTGACACATTCATTCACTGCCTAGGTGTTTGTTTTATCCTTTAAATAACATATATAGCACCAAAAAAAAGCAATTGAGCTGTAGAGGGTTAAGGGCCTTGATCAGGGGCTCAAAAGTAGCAGCTTGATGGTGCTGGGATTTGAACTCATGACCTGTCGTTCAGAAAGCCAACATCTTACGCACTAGGTACTACTCAGTGGTGCAACATTTGATGTTCAATGCCCTATTAGATTTAACCACATCTAACAGAAATGCCTTTACATTTGACCTGTGGTCTGGTGCATGCAGCATGCTGAGGCATCTTACAGTGGATCAACCCTTTTCTCCTCGATCAGTGCTTACACTTTAGCTAGCTTACATTTAGGACATTTGGCAGATGCACTTATCCAGAGTGACTTACATTTATCTCATTTCGAAAACTGAGCAGCTACGGGCTTAAGGGAGCCAGGAGTGGCAGCTCGATGTGGCTGGGATTTTAACTCATGACCAGTCCAAATCTGTAGGTAATAAATAGTTTATCTGGCAGAAAGAGCACATTTACATGGTACAAGTTGACTATACACAGGCATCTCAACAGAAAGCCCATATACTGTTTGATAGTAAAGGAAATAATGCTAAATACTTAGCATTATTTAAACAAAACCATGCTAATCAGTCCTCATTGCCTTTTTTTTTATAGAGATGCATTTACAATAATGCATTTATTCTCATGTATTCAAACTTATACTGGTAAAAAATGATCACTTTCGAGTTAATATTATAAAGAACAAGCCTGGTAGTACATTTGCGTGTGTTATTTTATGGACTTTATTTACTGATAGGGAGACCTAAACAGAACGAAACTAAAAACGAAACTGTTTAATGACGTCTGTTATTGATTAGTAAGAAGTTGTTTCCTAATTTCAGTAGCAGTATGACATACAAAAACACATCCGATTACTCAATCTAAAACAACAATCAGTAGTGCATTTTTACTTTTTATTTGTAATTAAAAAATTTTTGGCCAACACAAGTTTTTGATTCAGTGACTGTCAAACTGTCAATCTAACATCAGGGATTTCTTTTCATTCTCATATACATATAATCGTAATTTTTCATATTACTTGATGTAGTTTAAATTTGAATGCTTTACTAACTCAGTCATTTTTTGATGAGACCAACTACTAGTCATGAATATTAATAAGTAATGTCTAATATAACATTTAATACACACATACTTTATGTTTAACTTAGAATATGCAGGACTTGTACATTAAAGTGAATCTTTTTTTATATAAATATATAAATTCTAAATATTATTTATACGCTAGTGTGCTTCAAAATTTACAATAACAAAATAAGCATTTAGATAAATACATTTAATAGTAGATATGTATATTCAATGTGTGTAGTCTCTCTTCTACCATTATGGATCAACAGTTTTGATGACTCTGCACATCAGCTTCTCAGATTTTCTGTAAAAACGAATGCTTTTAGTAATCTGAAGTGCCCTGCCTGAACATTAGAACAAATGACCTTGCATGCTTCCATGGTACACTATTCTGGGAAGATGTTCCACAAAATTTTGGAGGAGATTTGTGCTCATTCAGTTTATGGCAGGTACTGATGTAGGTGAGGCGAGGAGGCCTGGGGTGCAGTCAGCGTTCCAATTCATCCCAAAGGTGTTCAATAGGGTTGAGGTTAGAGCTCTATAGCAGGAGATCTTTCACTCCAACCCATGCAAAGCATATCTTTATGGAGTAGAAAAGGTTTGGGCCTCCTAATTTTCAAAGGAAAATTTCATGTTACTGCATTGAATGAAAGCCTATACAATTGCGATAACAGTTTGGGAAAGATCCACGTATGGCTGGGAAAGTCAGGTGTCCCAGAAGTTTTGTCCATATTGTGTATTTTAAAGTGGTATGGCCGCTTTATATGTCACACTATGCTGCTTGTTCTTAAGAACTTCACAGGGACTTTAAAGGGTCATGACAATATTATTTTTGTGATCCTGATACTGTTCCAAACCTGAGCAGGTAAATTCATGCTTCATTCTTTAATGCTATGATACCCCAGGCTACATTAAATATTCGAGGCTGATCTGGACCATGAGTGTTTTTTAAATAGAAATTCCTGGTTATGGAGATGTTTGTCCTTGGGGTACAAATAAAATGATTTTTCAGCATTATTCAAGGTTTCAGCATTATTCAAGGTTTCTTCCCCATACTTTTAGAGTTTGCTGGCTAGTGCTAATTTACTGTGTTCCCAGATATGCAGTATGCTGCTATGCTAAATACTGAAATGTATTTTTTGTTTTGTTTAGTTTGTTATTTTTGAGAATGATGAACTAATTCGACTTGCGAAATGTGTAGTGTTGCTTGCACTGCATATTGATTGCAGTCATGGGACAATGACAGAGAGTATGCACATTCATCACTTTGGGTAAAAACGGGGGAATATTTTCCACCACTAGACTGAACAATAGAACAAGAGTTTGTTTTCAAATCATTAACCAGTTCAGCTTCTGTAACAGAGCTTTGTTTGAGGTTTATCCAGTCATGTGCATTCATGTACAGTGCATCCATAAAGTATTCATAGTGCTTCACTTTTTCCACATTTTGTTACAATCTTATTCCAAAATGGATTAAATTCATTATTTCTGAAAACTCTACAAACAATACCCAATAATGACAACCTGAAAGAAGTTTGTTTAAATTCTTTGCAAATTTATTACAAATTAAAAACAAAACAAAAAAATTACATGCACATAAGTATTCACAGCATTTGCTCAATACTTGTCTAAAGCACCTTTTACAAAAGCACCAAATACAGCCTGAAGTCTTTTTGAGTGTGATGCTACAAGCCTGGCACACCTATTTTTGTGCAGTTTCTCCTGTTCTTCTTTGCAGAACCTCTCAATCTTTATCAGGTTGGATGGGGAGCGTGGATGCACAACCATTTTCAGATCTCTCCAGAGATGCTCAATCGGGTTCAAGTTTGGAATCTGGCTGGGCCACTCAAGGACATCCACAGAGTCATCCCTTAGCCACTTCTTTGTTATCTTGGCTGTGTGCTTGGGGTCGTTGTCCTGTTTGGAAGATGAACAGTCACCCCAGTCTGAGGTCCAGAGCGCTCTGGAGCAGGTTTTCTCTCGGATGTCTCTGTACATTGCTGCACACATCTTTCTCTCGATCCTGACTAGTCTCTCAGTTCCTGCTGCTGAAAAACATCCCCACAGCACGATGCTGCCACCACCATGCTTCACTGTAGAGATGATATTGGCCAGGTGATGAGCGGTGTCTGGTTTCCTCCAGACATGATGCTTGGCATTCAGGCCAGAGAGTTAAATCATTGTTTCTCATGATCTGAGAGTCCTTCAGGTGCTTTTTGGTAAACTCCAAGCAGGCTGTCGTGTGCCTTTTACTGAGGAATGGCTTCTGTCTGGCCACAATGACTGAGGTCTACAGACATTTTCCTTGGACTTCATGTCTTGGTTAGTGCTCTGACATGCACTGTTAACTGTGGGACATCATATAGACAGGTGTGTGTCTTTCCAAATCATGTCCAATCAACCACAGGTGGACTAAAGTCAAGTTGTAAAAACATCTCAGTGGAAGCAGGATGCACCTGAGCTCAATTTTGATTGTAATGGCAAAGGCTGTGAGTACTTATGTACATGTGGCAGTTTTTTTATTTTTATTTTTTATAAAATTTTCAAAGGTTTCAAACAAACTTCTGAGGGGAAAAAATTAATTTAATCTATTTTGAAATACAGCTGTAACATAACAAAATGTGGAAAAAGTGAAGCGCTGTGAATACCAGAGAGACGTTAGTTCAGAAAAGGTAGGAATTTTCAGATTCTTTGTTTTATTTACCCCCCCTGGTCTGATTATTGAACTGACATGTTGGCTTGTTTAAAGAAAAGTCGATGATGAAAACAGAATGTTTAAAGATGACTAGATGGAGAAGTATGCGCCCGATCTCTGTTTCAAGTTCAGAAAATGTTTCATCAGTTCAGAAGTCAAAAAGGGAAACACAATGTGAAAAACAAAACATAACCACTTTTTTTTTTTTTTTATTTACATATTTTTAGTATTAAGAATTGCATGTTCACAGGTAACTGCTGCTGACTGCTTTTCATTTATGCAACTGACCTACAACCTCTGAGTTAGCAATAGAACATGTTGCGGGGACTAACTACAAGGCTCCCTCATTTCCCTAAATGGCAAAATGCCTACAAATAAAACTTGTGTAAATAATCTTCCAGTAGTGCAGTCTATTTCAGTGTAGAAGTGCTCCTCACAATGCCAACACCTCACTGTATAAACAGCTAATAGCTGTCAGAAAATGCTTCTGATTGGGAAAAAAATCCTCAGTGTTGTGTTTGTGAAAGAGGAAAAGACAGTCAATCTGGCACCATCAACTAGATTGAGTCAAACAAGGCCTCAGTCAGTAAAGTAAACGTCTCTTCAGGATTAATGGTGTGAACCCGAGAAGCGCCTTTTTAGGTGTGAGGAGCCGCATTAGTCTGCGCGAGTGTTTTTTGCCATGGTGAAAGGAGGGGGTTCTGTGGCCTTGTTTGCCAGTGTCCTAGTCAAGGTCGGAGCGGGATGGCTCCACACCGATAGCGTCAGAGGGATACAAGTGCCAGAGCTTTCAGCTCCACAGCTAGAGGAAGCATCTTTCCTCACACACAGACAGGAAGCTGAACATTTTCTTTCTCTCACTATCTGTGTATTACCAACCTACACCTACCCCTGCTGAGAGCTGCTCGTACCTGATTGTGTAATATTGTTGTATTTTAAACAGAAAGGAAAAAAAAAACGTTTAAACTTATTTTTCTGTGGCTCATTTCGAGATCAGAACTGGTCAGGAAAATGAAAAAAGCAACCTGTTTTTTTTTGTAAAACCCACATGCTGCCTGTACCATTGGTTCAGCAGCATTACAGAGGCAGAGGTTCAGCCTTCCTCACACTTTCTCTCAGGTCTGCCAAAGCCACCTGGGATGTCCGATATTATCCTTGTTTCCTTTGACACTGTACAGCTGGCTTTTTACACAAGCAAAAAAAATGCCCTTCATTATTCTGAACAACATTCCAGCACATTATCCAGGCCTGCGCTTCAGCCTGCATCGTCAACATTTTGGTGCGTAAAGGCTTATAATATCTATTGTGTCATGCTGGGAAACACATCCTTATCAGCAGTTACCTATCTGCAGCCTGGACAAGGCCTTTCTCTGTCCCCCTGTCCCTGGAGGAAGGTCTTTTATTGGATCCTTCTAAAGAGTGACCTGACACTGACTTCTATCTGCTCAATGATTAGATCTAACCTCGGTTTAGCCCCTAACACTTCTCTGCCTGTCGGATAGTGCGCAGTTATTCCACATGAGTGTGAGCTCTGTGCATTTGTTAAAGCATGGATAAAAAGTATGCTATGCTTCCTCTGTTTACTACAAGCCTGAGAAAACATTTATGGCATTCTGGTGGGCAAAGGAATGTCTTGTTTTGGAACGAGAGGACAATGGATAACCTCTATTTTCAATGCAGCAGTACTCCTGGAGAAACGGGGTCATGACGATGGAATGTGAATTTCTATTTAGATAAACTGGGTTTACATACAAGTCTTTTTTTTTTCACAGATCAGAAAAGGGAACTGTGGAAATAAGTGTTTTACTCTTTTATTGCATACGACAGTTACTAGGCTTGCGGTTAACTTGTTCTGGATGTAACT
This sequence comes from Silurus aristotelis, assembly GCF_946808225.1. Classification (NCBI taxonomy): domain Eukaryota; kingdom Metazoa; phylum Chordata; class Actinopteri; order Siluriformes; family Siluridae; genus Silurus; species Silurus aristotelis. The sequence continues at coordinate 8,421,634 of NC_139594.1, read as the reverse complement.
ATGCCGTGTCAAGTAGGTGACCAAGCAGTTACTTCTATGCAACATTGTTGTCCCCAGTCTAGAGAGTGCTGCATTTTTCCTCAGCTTACAAGAGGCTGATGGGGGAGTATGCAGGAAGTGGCTCAATGGGTGACCACTGGGAGCTACCCATTTCAATCCTATCTTCCTGTGTGATACATTTAAGATTTCCTTCACTTTGGGGCCTTCCATGCAGGCGGTTTGTTCATGGGTTGGGAGTCAGTGATTCGAGCTGTGGTTACTTTGGGTCCGGAATAATAAGAGCAGCTGCTTAATTTTGCCCCTAATCTGCTTACAGTGCAGCCACTAATTGCACTGTGAATTATAACTACGGCTTTTTGAAAGAAGTTAGGTCAGTGATCATTAGGCACAGTGTTTGTCTTTTGCTTTCTGTCACACAGAAAGGGGAATTCCCCATTCACTAAAAAAACCCGAAAAAAAAAAACCATCCCCAAAAAAACAACAAAGACGCTTTCACAGAGTCTATCACATGGCATCTGCTAGGGGCTTCTTACATTTGCATCAAAATGGAGGGATGTAGTCGTGTTTCAGTGAATTATTTGCAAAACAACGGCCTAAAAGTCAAACTTGATGGATGCCATTTCAAACAAGCAATTGAGTGTTGTTCTACTGAAGTTTTTTTAGAAGCACTTGGCACTCCACTTGTGGTGAGGTGAGGTTTTGGTGGTTTTTGGAGCTATTTTTGGGACGGCGCCATCACTCAGAGAGTGATTGGAAGCCCTGGAACTGACCTCTGCACTCTGATAAAGCAGCCTTCTCTCACTTTTTCTTGCTCACTTTCTTCTTTGTTTTTCCAACTCCCCTCTTGATGTGGTTGTGTCAGCAGAGGCAGTCCAAGAGGACAGGGGACGCATCCTTTCCCAGATAGCGCCTAGCGGAAGTGGGTGAAAGGTCATGAATGAGGGGGTTTGGCATTTGGGAAAGGGAGCTGGGGGGACTAGAGAGTGAGTGTGTGGCCTGGAGGAAGATGTTGCGAGTGGCAGCGCTGTGCACTATTTCTTATTAAGGGTGTTTTAACAGTGTCGGCAGTCAAACCTAAAACACAAACTGCTTACTATGTAAAAAGGACACTAGGGGGTTGTGTACCACATTCATTTCCTGTACGTGCCTCCTGGTTTATGTTTTACAGTTAATCTGCCTCGGGTTATTTCACAAATCGCTTATGCATGTGGATAGCACAAATATAAAAGCTTTATAAAATATTGCTGCTTGCTGCCATGAACCTATGGTGACTCCAGGAACGGCGTGGGGTACATCCTGTCTCGTATTTGATGAAGCAGATATCGCAGTAGTATTTATAAACAGGTCTTGTCTTTCCAGACACAAGCTGGCATAGCGCTCTAATCATCGTCCCATGCGGTTATGACCAGCAACACGCTGATGTTTGTGTAGATTTAAAGGAAAAGAAATGGAGTCTTCCTTCCATTTCCTCATGAATTTTCAACATGTTATTCTTGGTATATTGCAGTAGAAAGGTGTCAGTTTTTCTGAAAGGAAGAACTTGCCTTTGTAGACGGTGCTGCAATAGTAATTAGCAGAAGACTGGGGTTTTTTTAGGATTCCAGATTCCAGTGCAGGGATTTGAGTACAGGAACTCTCTGGAGCTCTCTGTTGTATTTGGGACCAAAGTCTTCCTTTTGGCCCAAAACATGCCTTTTAGTCTACAGACAGGAAGCCTGGGTGGAATACAGTGTGATTTCAGTGGTGAATAACTGAATTTTGCTCAATAACTTTTAAAAACAGTTAATGATGGTTTATATATATAAAAAAAGTTGGTTTGGGGAAATCAAATATCCTATAAATGTCTTATTATTTGTGACACTTTGTGTACCTAGGAGTACATTTTAAAAGATTGTAGAGAGTTGTATATGTTTGATTTTTCCTCTTGATGTATGACTTATTACTAAACAACAAGAAATTAAAATGTTATTGTTAGTAGGGGAGGTGGTTAAGGCTCTGGGTTACTGTTTGGAAGGTCAGCATTCAAGCCCGCCAAGCTTCCACTCTTGGGGCCCTTGAGTAGGCCCACTGTGCTCCAGGGGCGCTGTATCATGGCTGCCCCTGCGCTTAAACCCCAGCTTTATACATTGCTGGGATATGTGCAGAAATAACAATTTCCCTGTGGGATCAATAAAGTATTTAAAAAATAAATAAATAAATAAAAGAAAGCTGAATAATTGAATGAAAATATAGTCTATAATTCTAACAGTCACCTTGTTCTTACTTACTGCAAACTGATGTCCAGTTGTACATTTTATCAACTCTATCAGTCATATTAAAGCAAACCAAGTAACTTAGTTATGCTTGTACCTGGACACAGTACTGTTGCAAGCCAAAACCTTACCTAGCAAAAGTTTGGGCAAAGATGCATCAAAATGTATTTTCAAGTGAAATACCAAATACTTTAACTTTAAATGTATCAAAACAAACTACAAAATACAGCAACCACACCATATATCAAAATAAACTACTGTATTTTTGTATTTTTAAAAATACTAAAAAATACTTTTACAAGGGAGCATGACATTTCTTCGCAAACCCTCCATCAATTGGCCTATTTGAAATGTTTCTTCACTATTACACTGACTAAGTAAACAATGTTTGATAGCAACAGCTTTTCTTTGGCTGAGTCATGCAATAAATCTGACATATGTAACCAGTTAAAAGATTAAATATTCACATGCATAATCCGTGTGATCTCCCAGATGAAGGTTAGTTTTAAATTAACCAAGAATTTAATGTTTAACAGTTTGCGAATGACTCATAATTGTATCATAATATAGTTACTGGGTGTTTAGTAACAAAAGGCTGCTTTACATCAGTAACACTGACTCAATGACAAACAAGTTATTCATAAGAAGACAACTGATGGCACTTATTTATAGCAACTGGTTTCTAACTAAGTAATCATTTGAATAATTTATGTGTCAGGCAGTCATTCATGCAATGGCTTGCAAAATCATGATCCTACTAAACAGCTACTTCAATTAATGTACAATATTCAGCAATAAAAATTTATTTATCAATCACTGGACACCTGTTTGGACGTTGAAAACAAGCATTTTAGTATTTCAACAATTATTAAATGATCAATATGAAAGCTGGCAGCTTGCACTTTTCTTACCTTGACCTCCTTGTGAACCATATGGTTCAATTTTCTGTTCTGATCTCAACAAGTCTGAGAAAACTACTGAGTTGGCACTATTTAGAGAACGGATTTGTATGATGTCATCATGCAGATTTCTTAAAAAAAGTATTTTACAGTTTTTTTTAAACTACAAAAATACAAAACAAGTATTTTCATCAACCCTTTCAAGTACAACTTACAATATCTTATTTTATATTTAAAATACATATTTGAAATACATGTGTACTGCCCATCCCTGACCTGGCATATGATTAACCCAACTTGAAGGCATCAGATTGCACTATTAAGAGTTTGGAAGTGCATGTTTACATTTTCCACAATTTTAGCAAAAGGAAAAATACCAATTTATGGTAAATAGTCACAACTTTTTTATTTAAAGATTTTCTTACTCATTATCCACCGCTTTGACAATATCGTTGTTTTTGCATATCACTGGCTGTTTGCGGTTAGGATCCTTATTGATTGCATGCTGGGTATTGCAGTGACTACACATTGATGGATGTGGACAAAATGACAAATTGTGCCAAAGCCCTGAGACTGAGTGAAGCCATAAAGTACTGGAAACACTACATATTACTGACAAATAACATAATAAATTCTATTTTCAAGTGTTTAGTATGTATTGCGTTACAGTAGGCATTTTGTCGCCAGAGTAATGATTTCACTGCAGTTTCTGGGAATCGAGCTGTACTGTAGTCGAAAGTTCACTTGCATGTTAACCCCTGGGGCAAAGCATTTTTTTGCTGAGGCTGAGGCCACTGTGTCTAGAATGAGCAAGGCATGACTCATCAGTGACTTATCCATTAAACACTTTTTGTTTTTTGGTCTCTTTCAGGGCATGAGGGTATTGGTGGATGCCCGGGACAAGCTTGGGTTGTGTTTGCAGAACTTGGAAAATGAGAAACATGGCATGTTTGTTATGTCATTCGAGAACAAGGCGGGAATGCCAGTGGAGCCCTGTACCTTCCAGCTGTACGTGCCTGCCCTCCAGGCGCTCTGGGCTGACTCGGGCATCCAGGAGGCCTATGGCCGCAGGAGCGAATTCCAGCTGGTGAGTAACTACACAACACACACATATACAAAAATGCATACACAGACAGGAGTGTCTCATACTTACACGCTTGGTCTGATCATGAAAGATTTTTGAAAGCAGCTGCTGATAAAGTATAACATAAATAAACTCATTCTTAAAGGTGTGTCAGTGCAGATCATTGATTCCTGTTTAAGCTTGTCATTATACTGAAAAAGCCAACTCATGTAAAAAAAAAAACCTCTGTGATTTGCAAACAACTATGTTTCCTTTATCAGCATGCAGATGGAGTGCGAAGGAGATACGAGTACATTAGCGCATCTTATTTATGCTTCGTACTTGCTGTTTATTAATATAGGTGGTAATTAGCGAGGGGAAAAAACATACACTTTTGTCATGTTTTTATTATTTCAGAGCATTAAAAAAAGAGTAGAAAGCAACATCAGCTACATTTACAAATCACGGTTATAAGACTGTGTGGCTGTTGGTTCTTTCTACTGTAACTTTCTTCCGGCTTCTCCCGTTAGGGGGTTGCCACAGCGGATCCTCCGCATGTTTGATTTGGCACGTTTTTACGGTGGATTCCCTTCCTAACGCAACCCTCCCCAATTTATCCGGGCTTGGGACCGGCACTGAAAGTGGCTGGGGTTGGTTCCCTGACCGGGGATCGAACCCGGGCCGCAGCGGTGAGAGCGCCGCACCCTAACCGCTAGACCACCAGGGAGCCTTGGTTCTTTCTACTGTAATGAACTTAAAAAATTGATTCAATATTTTGGACTGAAAACAATAATGAGTTTAATTATGGCTAATGTCATAGATTTACCCAAATACTGTGTGCAAAGTAACACACAATAGGCATTTTCATTTGACCTGCAAAAGAACTGATAGATTAGAAGACTACCTTAAATGGTAAGATAAAATTGAGGGGGTGTTTTCTGTGGTTTGCTAGTTGTAGGCAGGGAACTACAATTTCACCTTGAAGGCAGTAACAACTTGACATATAAGAACTGAAGTTTAACCTTGACAGTGACCTCAGCTTCTGTGCTTACTTTTGCTTTTAAAAATCTACTATATATATATATATATATATATATATATATATATATATATATATATATATATATATATATATATATATATATATATATATATACTATCAATTGTCTTTAATGGTAAATGCTGATGCTTACTGTAACAAAATACTGACAAAAAGTGATAGTTTTAATATAAAAACTTTCATAATATATGTATATATAGCATTGGAACTTTGTAAACATTTGGTAATAAAGATCCAGTGCTATTATATTCTCTGATTAGTCAGAAGGTGTTGATTTATTTTCTATAGCACCACTGCTTAAACAGTTGCGAGGAAGGCCACAGGTTTTAAAGAACACTTGTTCTAATACTTTTTAGTGTTTGTAGTAGACTTCTATATTGGACACTCTATATAAATGGATTTTAAATGTATTATCTGTAAGGAGATGTTTATTCAGCATTTTATGGAAGGAGTCTCTAGTGTCAGCAAGCTGTCAGTGGTAGGTGCATTAAGTTTTCCACTGCAGGAAAGTCTTTCAAACATAAAGCATTAAAAAAAAATTTCCTTCCACATGACAAGCTGCATTTATCTTCTACTTCAAGAGAGAGAAAAAGGGAACCGGGTATGGGAGCGTCATAACAGGAAATACCTACTTTGTAGATGTTTCAACTCACAAGTATTAACTGCAGACAGAAATTCTGAATCATTTATTCAGTATACTTTTATTATAATTAATAAAAAACATTATAGCAAATTGCTGTGGTTTAAGGGCAACAAACCACATTGAGACAGAATAAAGAAATAATCAAAAATAATCATTTGGGATTGTTATGTGAACTACATTGTTTATTTTTTTTACTAACAGCACACCTCTATTTTATATTAATTTGCCTTTTCAAGAAGGGGTATAGATGCCTTTGTCAGCATATTTCTCGATCATTCTAAATTATTCTCCATTGCACAACTAGGTAAGAGTAGTAGAATGAAAAAAATTCTAACCCCTCAAGCTATGTAAAGTAGTGTAGTTATGTATTACTCTTGTGCTGTGCTTTATTGTACCTGGCTCCTGCTGTTCGCATACGGTTAAACAAACCCTTCCTCTTGCTCATCTTGAGGGAAGAAAGAAACCGTAATTGCTTGTTACTGAGAGTTCTGAGAACAAAATGGCAACGCATGGATGAGCAGAGAACGACCTTTGCTTGCTGATGAGCATATCAATCCCTTAAAACGAAGCGAAAGGATAGACATAGCTCACACTCTTGAATCACTTTAATAAATTATGCTTGTTATTCTTATACTCATCATCACTGATCTGTTACGTCCATTGCACACAAATGAAATAAGACAGGACATGGTCACTTTTCCTCAGGTCTGACAATTTCATTAAGGCAGAATTGATTTAGGGGCCAGTACTGATTTATTAACTCTCCTCTTTGAGACAACCTTCTCTAAACTTTTACAGGGCTTTGACTTCCTGATTTATTTTTTGTGCATATTTGTCATGCCATTTTTTTTTTTCTCCAGATTTTAAAACAGTAAACATAAAGACAAAATCACCCTCAGTAACATGAGATTATCCTGTGTGCAATAATGTATTTACTCATACAAACCATATCTAATTCATAATAGGCTTTTATTAGACTATATACACTCAGGCATTATTATTTTTAGGCCTGTTGAATCTAAAGATCAACAATACGTACTTAGATTCATGCAGTGTTAATTACACTGTTGTGATCCAGAAGCGACGAGAAAGGATGATATATATATATATATATATATATATATATATATATATATATATATATATATATATATATATATATATATATATATATATATATCATTCTGGAACGATTACAGAGTCATTCTGAGGCAAGGGGGCTGTTGCGATTTACAGTCAGAGCCATTATCTCCTAATAGAGACAGTGGTGATAATTCCCAGAAGTGACCAGCCTACTAAAACTTCTCCAAGAGTACTTTAATGACTCATCCAGGAAGTCAAAAATAATCCAAAGAAACAAAGAAACATCTAAGAATCCACAGCCCTCCTTAGGCTTATTTACGTAAGAAAAAAAAAATAATAAAACACTCACATTTCTATAAAACAGCCTGGTAAACACCAGACCATTTGGGATGATGATCTGTTAGGATTAAAGATCATCGCATGGTGGTGGTAGTGTAATGGTGTGGGGATGCTGTGCTGCTTTGAGGTATGGATGATTTACCACAATTATCACAATGCTCCTTTAAGGGCTCAAGACAATGATCCACAATTTGAGTGGGCTAAAATACTTCCACAAGGGTCTTCAGTTACTGTAAGCTTTCAGTCGCAGTTGTTGCTAAAAGAAGTTTTTCATACAGCTTGTTTTTTTTCTTCTTCACTACCTGAATGTGTTATATTGCATTTTTTTTATGAGGATCTGAAACTATTTTGTGTGAGAAATATGCTTGAACAGAAAATCAGGAAATCAGGAGGGGGAATTCTTTTCCACAACACTGCATTTTTACAGCATGTGTTTTAAGACCATGTCTTTGAGATTTGTGCTTTTTTTTTTTTTTTACATTTCATATGACACTCCCAGGGACAAAACGTTTTGCCTTCCTGTTCTTTGTGGCTGTATACAAGGGTCTTCCTTCAACAGTTATGTGCATAATGTGCATTAATAATAACTAAATGACGTCTTCAGCATTGGAATAAACCCAGTGTTTTGTGTGAAGGAACCAAATCTGTAAAAAGGCATGGTCAGAGTACTGACAGCTTTTGTTTCGCTCTCCCATTCTGCTGTGTGAGGGCTTTCTTGTTATGGGAACAGTCTGGGGCACATTGAGTGGGAGGATGTTACAGTGTTCAGTCACACTAGTGAACTGCACAACCCGCATGCCTTTTAATCAGCCAGAGCCAAAGGCTTTATTTCTGCTCCTAATGTTTTTACTGGACAAAGCTGTGCTTGTGTGCATTTTTACTTCTTCAAATTTTTATGCTATTAGTTCATATTTCATGATCTTTTTGGCATGTATTTGGCTGGTTGGTTGTTACTGCTAAATTACTCTATGACTTTTTGAGCTCATGTATCATATATATTTTAGTATTTCATGGTTCACAATACTGTCCTACTATATATTTCAGAAAGTTTTCAATAACCAAACTTGGACAAATCATGCATTTATCAGACCACCCAGATGGCAAGTGGAAGCTCCGGTATGCTGCCCAGTTCCCTATTTTTTTATTTTATTTTTTCAGTTTTGCTCTTGGCCAACAAAATGAGAAACTTGTAATAACTTGTAACCTTAATAGCTAGTTGAGGATAGAAAACCAATAAAATTCAAATTCAAAGTACAGTGAACAATGGCGTATACCAAAACATTATAACATCAAAGTTTGTTTGAGTAACAAAGTTAGGCTAAATAATTGTTTTATCTATATATTGCTGCCATCTTTAAATAAAGACGGGACTTTACTGAATGATATATATTTCTATACCTATTTACCTTACTGTGTTTTTGGAAAAACACTTTGTGTATCCAACCAACTGCATCTTTTTAAACTTTTTGAACTCATGGTATGTCACACTCTTCCTAATTCATGAGCTCACATATGCCCATGATTAGCTAGTGTTAATAAAATTATCAGGGGAAAGAGAGTATGTCTTCCCCACCTATTTTAAACAGAAAAAAACAGCCCATCGTGATGGTCTTGGACTTTCCTTGTCCCCTGCTTTCTCCTCTCATGTTGTTGTAGTGTATCAGAGAATCCCTTTTATTGTTTTTAAACAAATGCTTATTTTAAAAAGGCACTGACAGTCCATGAGAAAATGAAACTTGCCTTCTGCCTGTAACCCTATCTAAAGTAAAATATCCCATTTGTGGCACTATTGCATAGAGTTCATAAGCTTAGGGAAAAATTGTTCTGAAATTACAGTTTTCCTTTTCACTTTCTATCACTTCTTATTAGGGCAGAATGGCTTGTCTTGTCACAGTTCACAAGCATTACATATCATTCCACTGTTGAGTATGAAAGAAATTCAAAGCCAAGGCTTGATTGAACATCTTTAAAACAGTGGAAAACTTTCATTAAAACATACCCTTAGACGAACAGATCTTATTTATTTCCCTAGACAACTAAAATCATTAGACTCCACACATTTCCAAGAAAAGTATTCTTGTATATTATGATTGGAGGTGAGTGCTGCTTTGCTTAAAAGCTTTAGAGAGTTCATGGACAGGAAGTCTGTAATTGTGCTTTGTTGAAAGTTGACATTGCCACCTCCAGAAAACCACATTGGCTTGCAGCCATTGTGCAGACTAGTGAACAAATCTGTCTGCTTCTCTAGTCAGACTTGAGTCAGAGTCCTGATTCATTTTACTAACATACAGTAATATTCCTTTCAGCCAAATGTACTGTCACTGCTTCCAGTTAAAACCTGCTTTCTGTCACTTCACTCACTCATTCATTATTTACTATATAGAGCTTTATTTAAAAAAATAAATGTTCAGATCTAGTGTTTTGTGGAGCCGAGGTGCTGTAACAGATGCCATCACACATTGATAAGCTGAATAAGCTATTTAAGCTCGAGAGGTTTGAGAAAAAAAAGCTTCTTCATTATAGGCAGCTTCTCAGTATGGAAATGACCTAGCTATCTAGCATTGCCTAGCAAGGTTCCCTTATGTAGAGTTTAGGCAAGTAAGGTTTCTATCTAGCAAGCTCTGCTTTTAAGATTTTTTGTTAACATGACAAGTTCACTGTCATAGTTAGCTACTTAGCTAAAGGGAAATGTGCACTACAAAGACATTTCTGAACATCTCCAGTAACCAGTTCTGAACTATTCTGGCTTAGAAAAAATGTGCAGTTTGATAATATTTGGTAAAAAGCAGGGTATTCATGAACACTTTCATGAACAATTTTCCTTATGACGCGTGAAGTGAAGATAATATTGTTGACGATTGAGCTTTGATAACCAGACTTTAATGATATGTAAAAAACAAACTTCTGGCTTCTAGCTTTCTTCATGATGAATAATACATTATAATGCCTGCTGGCAGCTTGAATAAAGAAAGAAATAAAGGAAGTACTATTTAAGCAAATGACTTGCTAATTCCCATTGATTTAAAGATGAGGAGGTGGATAGAGGTTTCCTTCTCCACACTACTCATCTGTTTTAATCTAGGTATATTTATTAAATGAGTCATGCAACACTTAAAGCTGTCTTTCGAGAACATTTTTGTGATCAGGATTCATATAAAGAGAGTCGAGGGTCTCAGCTTGGTTGATAATCACCCACTAGGTGTACTATAACTGTCTCACTTCTTACTAAACAACGATGAATTGATACTTGTGAAGTGTAAGTAAACATCGATATTGACGAAAGCAGGAATATATGCCAACAAAAGCAGCCATGAAGACACAATACAGAGCTAATAAAAGACAGACAGAGGAGTGTTAGAAGAGTACAAGACCTTAGTTTAAACACAGAGGCTTTTCAAAGTGACAATCCAACGAGGTTTATCCTGTCTTCACATTGTTCCTGAAAGCATTAGTTTTTATTATCAGAGTAAACCCCACTGCCCATCTAAATAGAGCCTGCAGCTTACAAAAGCATTCCATCACCAGTAAAGTTAACACAGGTACAAAGTTGAGGCACTGGAGTTTTACTCAACCTCGAGAAGACCCAAAGAAAACTAAAATCCTTTTTTTTTTTCTTTTTTTTTTTTTTTCTAAATATGTAACCCAAGATAAATACATCCACTACTCCTTATTGTCAGCCAACATTCCAGTAAGAAGATCAAGACCATGAGGATGTGGCTGAAAATATTACCACTTAGAAAAAAATCTAAAAATATTTATTTTTATTGTCTTCGAATAAACCCCCTGTTGAATTGTACATTGTTATACACTGACAACAAACTTGTTTGGACCAAAAGTCCATTAGAGACTTGGCAGTCATATAAACAGATCTCAGATCACATATGTAAGTCAAAACATTAAAAAAATATCTCAGAAACTATTATGTACATCTGAGGAATTGTTACTTCAAACAAAAAAAAAAAATTAAAACCTCAAAACATCTAATTAAAAAATGGGAAATAAAATGTGATTAATCGGTTCACTGTATATTGATCAGTTTCTGTATTGACAAGGATATAGAATTTAGAACCACTGTCAAAGATAATATATAATAAATAAATACCTTACTGAGCTCCAAAACAAACCAAATACACCGTTCAGGCGTAACATTGTCATTTTAACATTATGACCAGTGAGTGAACACTGATTATCTCTTCATCCTGACACCTGTTTGGTGGGAGGGGTTTATATTAGGAAGCAAGTGAACATTTCCTCCTAAGAGTTGCAGGAATAATCGGCAAGCGTAAGGATTTGAGCGAGCGTTTTACAAGCGGCAAATTGTGATGGCTAGATGACTGGGTCAGAGCATCTCCAAAACTGCAGCTCTTGAGGAACGTTCCCGATCTGGAATGGTCAGTATCTATCAAACGTTTTCCAAGGAAAGAAGTGGTAAACCGGTAAAAGGGTCATAAGCGGCTGAGGCTCATTGATGTACGTGGGGAGCGAAGGCTGGCCCGTGTGGTCCCATCCAACAGACGAGCTCCTGTAGCTTAAACTGCTGAAGTTAATGCTGTTAATGATCGACGGGTCAGAACTGTTTTGGCAGCAAAAGGTGGACAAACACAATGTTAGGCAAGAGGCTGCGAAAGGGAATACATTTAGTAGAGCAAATGTGATTTACTGATAGTCTGGGATTCCTGCTTTTTCCATAGATGGGACATACAGCTTCTTCTTCATGCCCTATAATTATGCATATAAACACTGCAAAACTACATATACAAAGCTTCCCCCTCCAGCATGTTTAATTTTTTTCCGCAAGAAAATGGATTTGCTGTCAAAAGTGGATTTCTGGTTGCATAAAAGTTACTGTAGTAACCAGTTGGAGAGACGCCTACAGGCTACTTAATAATAGAGGAACTGGTGATTTGCAGCCATAAAATCCTTGCATGTGTGAATGTAGCTTGAGTCTAAAGATTTGGACTAATGTTTCTACTTATAGAAAGAGAGGGTTTGGTTGAAATGGTTGATGTTGTAAGGCGGACGGTCCGAAACAAGTGAATGGATCCTGTTCAATTGAAGTGTGTGTGTGTATGCTGCATTAGAAAACTGAAGCTCTTCTAAATAGCCGTCTGATAACTAGCAGGGTTCGCATTCCAGTTGGTGCACCATGTGAACCACCTCTCAGAGCTCAGTGTCCAGCCAAGAAACTACTGCAACAGAGCATGCTTTAGCCAGTGCTAAATTTGAAGAGACCGTGACAATTAACATTTTAGGTCTTCTCCTTTCGCAGGTTTTTGCTTTTGACTGCCGTGAATAGTTGTTTTTCTGCCTCCTGATTATCCAGCTTTTTACTGCTGCTTCTTCATCTACTACACTTGTGTCATATGCTGGGTGTATTGGAGTTTTTTGGTTTAGGCTTCTGAGGATGTGGTGGAATCTGCTTGAACCGAGTGTGCTGAGTCAATCGCAGCTTGGTTTTAATGCACTCTGTAATTAAAGGAAATCCGTCCTTGAGCATGTGTTCATTTTGAAGTGTGTGTTTATGTGTGGGGTTTGGTGTTTGTGTGTGTAATGAGCAGTTTTTCGGTGAGGCGTAGGATCTGGAAGGACGTCCCTCTGTTCGGTGCCTTCTGCTCGTGACCGAGGTCGTATAAATAATAGGTCATTGTTGCCCTGCTAGGCTTCAGTAAACGCAAGGCCAGGCTGAGGGAAACACACTCCACCCCGGAACACAGCCAGACATATTCAACACGCCATTCTATCTAATCTAATTCATCTTTTTTATCAGATTTCTTTATTTAATTTGGTGAATGAGGTTTTATTGTAAAATTATAGATGTAGTTAATGAATATTGATTAGATGTAGACATTTTTGTCTAGGGCATTTTTGCAAGAATATTTTGTCCACACAAAACTGTTTTTTTTTTTTCAGTATGTCATTATTTGTTTTTGTCTTACAAATGTGCGTACAAATATGTAAAGGTTTAAGTCTTACTCTTCTTCTACTAATGGATTTTTCAAATTTTTAATGGATTTACCCCGATGACAGTCTACAGCATGTCATCGCTTTGTTTTTTTATGCTGTTTTACAGTATGCAATATTGGGGATAAAATTAATGAGCAGTAGCTATTAAGCAAATAACAATATAAATTATATATTTCACCTTTATTTATACATATCTATCTATCTATCTATCTATCTATCTATCTATCTATCTATCTATCTATCTATCTATCTATCTATCTGAGCTGTCAAAATTAACGCATTAATAACAAAGGAATTTTAACTACACAACTTTTATTGTTTGACCATTTTTATAAAAGAAATACAAATTAATTAATGTAAAAGCGGCAAAATGAAAACCTTCAACACAACACACCTTTATTCACAACGTCATTTCTTTACTCTAAAAAATAGAAAACTACAAAATAAAATTCAAGATTCAAATCTCAAATCAAGCACCGATGCGCACATCCGCCAATTTAAACTGTTCGTGTGGAAAAAGCAAAAGTTCTGTTCGGTGTCTTGATGATTTACTTAATTTAAAACACAATAATTACTTTAAACCATTTGCAAGAATATATTTTTTCATGTTTTATGTTAAGTATGCTTTCACTAATAATAAACATACATTTGCATAAAGCATCATATTTGTTGAAAAAGTATTAATTTAAAGTACATTTAGAGTACAAACAGACAAAAAATGTGCGATTAGGTTGCGATTAATCATGAGTTATCGATTGACAGACCTTATATATATATGTGTGTGTGTGTGTGTGTGTGTGTGTGTGTGTGTGTGTGTGTGTGTGTGTGTGTGTGTGTGTGAAAAATATATGTGAATATTCATCAGATATAGATAAGGTCATCCAGGTCATCCAGGGGTATACAAGACCCTAATTATTTCTAAGCTTTCAGCATGTTTGTGCCACATTGTATGCAATTTCATGACTGCAGTCCAGTCTCAAACTAGACTCTAGACTCTAACATCCCAAGAAGCAGTCCAGTCTCAAACTAGACTCTAGACTCTAACATCCCAAGAAGCAGTCCAGTCTCAAACTAGACTCTAGACTCTAACATCCCAAGAAGCAGTCCAGTCTCAAACTAGACTCTAGACTCTAACATCCCAAGAAGCAGTCCAGTCTCAAACTAGACTCTAGACTCTAGACTCTAGCATCCCAAGAAGCTTATAAAGGATTAGGTATATGATTGATATTAAGATTAGTTTGATCAGTTAGATAACAAAGTATCCACTGGTCCTGCTAAATCTTTCAATTGCATTAAGAAATAAAGGAATATTTATGGAGGCTTGTTGCATAGCATAGATATGGGAAGTTCAGGTGTCTCATTTTTATCTATGCAGCTGCCTTGCTAACTGTACAAACTGGCAACATTTTTATTATCATTGTGACTTATTAGCGAATTGATTAATTGTTGTTGATAAACATTTATGGATTCAGTACTTAACGTCTTCTTTGCGGTTTCTGAAGTCAGCACATTTTTGGTGTTTATTTCCAAATTTTCTTTCCAGATGTCTGGATAATGAACTTCCTTGGAAGTCAAAGGATAAGTAGTTTTTCCTGAATTTGCTAGGCTTGTACACTTTCTGATATTTGGACCTTTGGCAGTTTTGTAGCATAACTAAGTAAAATGGGTGTATGTATATGTATATATATATATATATATATATATATATATATATATATATATATATATATATATATATATATATATATATATATACAGTACAGACCAAAAGTTTGGACACACCTTTAAAGAGTTTTCTTTATTTTCTTTGATTACTGCTTTTCACACTCTTGACATTCTCTTGATGAGCTTTAAGAGGTAGTCACCTGAAATGGTCTTCTAACAGTCTTGAAGGAGTTCCCAGAGAGATGCTTGGCATTTGTTGGCCCTTTTGCCTTCATTCACCCCTAAACCGGTGACTGTGGAGGCCAGGTCATCTGGTGCAGCACCCCATCACTCTCCTTCTTGGTCAAATATCCCTTGATGCCTTCAGTGTGACTCTTCAATTTTCATAGTCATGAAAATAAAGAAAACTCTTTGAATGAGAAGGTGTGTCCAAACTTTTGGTCTGTACTGTATATATATATATATATATATATATATATATATATATATATATATATATATATATATATATATATATATATAGAGAGAGAGAGAGAGAGAGAGAGAGAGAGAGAGAGAGAGAGAGAGAGAGAGAGAGAGAGAGAGAGAGAGAGAAGTGTCTGACTTTTCCAGCCATATATCTTTTTTTATCTAACTGTTACCACAAAGTTGGAAGCACAGTACTGTATAGGATGACTTTGGATGCAGTAGCACAAAGAAAGATCCATGAAGATATGGTTTACATGGGTTGGGATAAATTGGAACATTGGATGCACCCAAGTACTTCTTGCCAAGTCTAGGAACCAACTTTACTAATGACCTTGTGGCTAAATCTCTACAACCACTCTACAAAATCTAGTGGAACAAAAGATTGTGGAATGGGATATTTAAAAAGCATTCTATTATACAGTATATATATATATATATATATATATATATATATATATAAATATATATATATATATATATATATATATATATATATATATATATCAGGGCTGTTAAAACGAATGTGTTAATGCAAATCCATTTTAATTGCACTCATTTTATTAACATGCGATTTAAAAAAAATATATATAAATTAATATAGAAGATTTACTCAGATATAAAAAAAAAATTATAATACACTCTAAAGTGTAAAGTTTAAATAATCACTTGTCACTAAATATTTATTTTACTGAAGTCTCAAATCAAGCACCAAAATCCGCCCTGGTGCACACATCCGGCAATTAAAATCGTCCGTGTGGATACATAGTAAAAGTTCAGTTTGGTGTCCTGATGATTTGCGTAATTTAAAACACCATGATTAAAACATTTACAAGAGTATTCTGTCGTCATGCTCTACTAATCTTAATGAGTCACGGATCGGATCATTTTTCGGATCAGCAAAAAAAAAGGAGAGGAGAAGACTAATCTAATTTGCTTTTCATTTATTACAAGAAAACTTACAGCAATGAAATGCTTCCATTAAATATATAGACACCTGACAATAAAATATACAAGACAACAGGGTTTTATTGCAGCTTTGGAATAAAAGTGTAGACCTTAATCCTACAGTACAGTTCATAGTTGTGTTTTTGTGGCCATAAGTTGAAACCTGGTTCTTTCCTTTTTTTCAGGACTGCACTTGTGGTCTGTATTGTTTCATTGCCTTAGGGTGAGGAATATGTTTAAAGGTTGTGCTGCTTTAAATGTGTCTTTTGTTATTTGAACCTTAAATCTTTTATTTTAATTATATATAATTTATTTAGGGATGACTGTGGTACTGCAAGAATGTCTGTAGAGGATTGCTTTGAACTTGTATTAGCAAAACCGGGTTAATATAAGGATTTGACTGATATTTAGGGAGGCTTTAATTAGCCTTTGTTCTGGATGAATGAGCATCGTAATTAATATGCTGAAATAATAATGCTATAGAATACCCCTAGGCGCTTACAAAGCAGTTAATGTTTTACTTTAATGTTTAATATTGTAAACTTGTTAATTTTGATGTCATGTCAGCGTTTATTATCTGTAAATGTAACAATTCTCAATTAGTTGCTTCACAGATCAAGGCTTCCTGGACCAACCCTGAGCTTTTGTGTGTTCTCTTTGTGTCTACGATTCTCCAGTTTCCTTCCATTTTCACCAGAATACACATGTAGCTGATTTGTTTACACTAAATCTCCTGTAGGGTTAAATAAGAGGTGTATCGACTCTCTGTATGGTGCCCAGTAAAGAAAGAACACTTTTCATATTAATAAATGGTGGCTTTACACTTCTGTTTTATTTCAATTGCCCATGTTATATAAAGGCTTCACATCCTGCTTTAGCACTTTTCTCTCTCTTTAGATGAACAGTGGAAGTGACAGGGCAGAATGGCGTGTGACTGTGAAAAGTGTCACTGGAGCTTTAAGCCTAGATCTCTTGCGTGTCATTTGCTATCTGCAGATAGGACAGCCTCTGTCATGAGCCATAAATCTGTGCTTGTTTTAGAGCACTCTTCCGTTCTTGTATCTTTCTGTCCACTCCTATCTAGGTCTTTATATTTTGACTGATTTCTACTCCTGAGCCATCACTGGAACTCGATATGAACCTGGCAATGGCTCATAAATCCCTGGCATCCTCGGACTTGAGATTACGACCTATACTAGTATATTTAGTCCTTTTTTTTTTTTGCAGCTCTCCAAGGTTGAAAGATATTATGAGGCTTGTCACTTACTAGAACATACTATAATCTTATAAACCACTATGAAGAAACTACCTGGATGTTTTGCTATAATGTAGGATTAGATTTATAACTCATACTACATTTCACACATCTATTCATTTGGACTAGTTATGTAACAGACTGTGCACTAATTCCTGACTTGCCGTCTCTTTCAGTGTGTTTCTTTTGATAATAATGTGTACGAATAAAGTTGGGATGCTGTACAACAAGTAAATATAAAGAGTATGCAATGATTTCAAAATGTATATTTAATCGAAAGTAGTCTAAAGACAGCATATCTAATGTTGAATATGAGAAAGCTCCTAGTCAAAGCGCACAGTCGAAAAAACTGTATTGGAAAGACCTGCTCTTTAGACCTTCCAGTGGCACTGCATTAAAAATAGACACAATTCTGTAGTGGAAATTTAGGAACACTTCCGAAAACCATTGTCAGTGAGCACAGTTTGTCACTGCATCTACATATACAAGTAAAACTGTAACTGGGGTGCATTATAACACACATAACATATGTAACTTGCACATCTGTAAGTGCCCCAGTTAACATGGAGTGATGCTTGGGTTTTGGAGATACATTCACTGCCATCCAGGTGATGTCTTTTTATTTTGGAAGGTCTTGCATATTTGTTATATTTTAAAGCAATTATTAATAAATATAAAACTTATTTTTAGGCAATTATAGTTAGTTAATTAAGACCATGTCATGCAACATTTTGCTTGTATTATAACAGCATGGTTCCATTAAAAGAGTCCAGATGCTACACTGGCCTGCTTGCAGTCTAAACCTGTCACCCACTGAAAACTAGTATATTGAAACAAAAATATATTCAAAAGGGAGCCATATAAATATAAAAAAGGGAGCCATGAAATGCTCAAATTCTTTATCAGGCAAGAATGAAAAAAATGTTTTTATTGCTAGTCTACACCAGTTGCTTTTCTCAATTCTCAAACCATTTTGTTAAAAGGGGTGGTGATGCAACATGGTGGTAAACATGCCCCTGTTCCAGATTTTTCCCTTTGAAAAATGTCGCTGGCATCTGGAAAATGAGACAATAATCAAAATACTACTACTACTAATAGTAACAATAATATTTTCTTCTTAATTTTAACATTTGTTTGGATATTTCCTTTGTATTGTTTTTAGTTAAATTGGGCTTAAATAATTTCTAAGTTATTGCGTTCTGTTTTTACACAGTATCCCTTTTTTGGAAGTGAGCTTTTGGATCATTCACTAAATTGAAGTTGCAGTGAATCAGGCGAGATTTCTGAAAGACTTTGTGTAGCATTATAAGTAATCCCACCTGTGAATCCTGTCTGTGGCTTCCTTTGAACATGGACTTCACTTAACCACTCGTTTCATGTTGAGAAGGTGTCCAGGGATAACCCAAGGATTTTCATTTGATATTAAGCTATAAGCTCTTGTGAAGCACATGTCAAGTAGGCTTTATTTTCTCAACAACCGCCCTCACCCTAGGGAGGGGATAAGTAGAAGAGAGGGAGAAAAAAATGTGTGCGTTTCATGGATCTGTGGTTGTTTTGGTGTTGTCAGGAACGTCAGCTTTCGTTGTTTTTGGTGTCTGTTTTTTCTCTTGTTCAGACTTCCTGTCTCTCACTGGGTTTAAATCCAGCCATGAGTGCTTGATTCCAGGCCTGTCTACAGTTAGGCAGGTCTCAGGAGGATAAGATAGAGCTAGGACGTCTGGGAGTAGCAGACTGAAAGAAAAAAGAGAAAAAGTAATGTGACAGAATAGTTTCTGAGACGGGAGGTGCTTCAGGAAAACTGGTTCGGATTTTGTTTTTGTGTTTGAATTAATAGTGTACACTGGTGTAAGGCACACAATACAAATTATTTAAAAACCTATATTTAATTAAAAGTAGAAAAGTACACCATAATAAATTTAAAAATTATTTTCGTACTTTTTGGATGCAAGCAACACATTTAAATAAAATTGGGATGGGGCTATTGGGTGAGACAGCTGCGTTTTCTTACAAGCACCATAACTGGTAATCAAACCAGGTGCATCCCAGTGGGCCAATGGTTGGGAGGTGGTACCAACTCTTATAACACAATATAACAATACATCTTATAACACATACCATATTAGACTTTTTATATTAATCATATATGGCAAACATTATATTTATTCCATTTTCCAAAGATTTGGGGGACAAAGTCTGACTAGTCTTGTAAATTATTTTAAGATAAATTATGGTAACCTCAATTGACTGCCCAATAAGTCTGGATTGCAACAACGGACATGTGCATCATTATAAAAA
Organism: Silurus aristotelis; assembly: GCF_946808225.1. Lineage (NCBI taxonomy): Eukaryota > Metazoa > Chordata > Actinopteri > Siluriformes > Siluridae > Silurus > Silurus aristotelis. The sequence continues at coordinate 8,401,703 of NC_139594.1, read as the reverse complement.
TAAAACAAAAGAGTTCTTCAGTATCTTTTAAATGACCATGCATGTGCTGTAGGGCATTTAGCTAACTTTGAGAGCTCTATTTCTGACCAAAAAAAAATGCATCTGGCTTTGCCACAGAGCTTAATATATTCTAATGTATCGTTTACAAAATCCCTCAAGTCACAGCCTTTTTTAATCAATCAATCATGCTGATCTGGCTGATGTGGCCGACCTCGCCATGCTGCCCTGTGCTTACCCTCTAGCCTCACTCTAAAGTACTCAGTAGTTGCTACCGTTACCACTAGTTTCAAGCACTTATACATAGTTATACAGTATATATACACACAGCATGTGATCATATGTACTGTAGTAACACAGAGTAAAAAACGTGCTGTTTTTGAGGCTAAATAAACATCCCCATTCACTTTTTTTAAGTTTTTTAATTTATTACATCAAAACTATTGAAAGCTTATGATTTATTTGTTTCATTATTTACTTTTTACATACCGGTCAGTGATCATAACACTACTGAATGCCCCACTATGATGATTTGGGAAATGTGTGATAAAGTGTAGCACTGGGGTTTTTTTTTGGCACATGCTGAAATCTAAGCAAAAAGCGTGACTATGTTTAGCTTAGGTAGAGTTGGGTGGTGTGTTTCTGCATTTAGAAGAGAAGTCAAAGAAGTCGTGTTTAAGATCAGAGGTTTTGTGTAAGTGTGTGTTAATGTGTGTGTGTGTTATGTGTATTTGCATGTTGATGGTGAACAGGGCCAGATGGGGCTTCCATAATGAAGCTGTCATGGAAGAGTGCAGGCACTCGAAAAAGTGGACAGATGGAATGACACAGCTGGACAGTAAACCTGTGTGAGCCACAGCCTTTTGGAGAAGTTAAAGTTATACTTCTTGAACTCATAAACTTGAACTTAAAACTTCTATTAGCTTCACCAATAGAAACCAGATGAGGATCTGCCAAAGAAATTCGGTGTCTGCCTGGTCACAGGGTTAATTACTGATTCACTAGTTAATGGCTTACACCTGTGACCAGAATATTCTGTTTTCTAGTCCTGGGTCTGGTAGGGGTTCACAGAAAACAGCTTGCAGCTAGAGGGTGTGCATAATACAACCATCACTCACAAACTTTTGTTTGGTGACCTTTTATCATCTTAATGCTGTACATTTTCCAATAACTGAAATTTCTCAAAACCTCTTAATCCAGCATCAGTGCCTGATCTCACTTTTGCTTTTGAAACGGAATGAACACAAATCTCCACAGCTGTACACCAATATCTAGCACAAATCCTTCCAAAGAGTGGAGCTTATTATAAGAACAAATCTGGAATGCGCAGTTCAACAAGTACATGTGGGTCTGAAGGTCAGGTGTCCACAAACTTTTGGCTATAAAGTGCATACTTGGCTATCTAATATCTAATGTATCACATAATATTGTCGCTTAGAACGAAGTCTAAAAAAATGGTGTGAGAAAGCCAAGAGAAATGCAGATTTTGGGCAGCGCTATCTGTATTGTTTTGATGAGAAATAGCTGGCACAGTCACAGAACATTTGTTCTGTTTCTCCTAACAATACTTTATTCCATCTGTTTTAACACAATTTTGGAACTTCTATCCAGCAGGACTTTGGGAATACCACCACTCCTATCTCAGTAACTTGGCAATAATTTGATCATGTACAATATGTTGCTTTCAAAACATGTCTCAAAACCCAGACACCTTCATAGCTTTCAAAACACTGACTTTTAAGGCAGCATAAACCAAGCTATCTTCATAGCTGCTTTTTGCTTTCAGACTAAAGCTATGTTTGATCAGGCTCCTCCATTGTACTGCCTACAATGAACAATCTGGAGCTCTTTATATGACAGAGGTTTAGGGATTGAAATAAAGAAGTTTGTATACTGCAATTAGTTGCAGATTGATTTCCACAGCTACCAATTAGATTCATCTGATGGTCATTATACTCTGGTTATTTAAACATCACTTCAATTCAGTCTCAGCTTGCGTTTGAGCTTTAACTAGCCATGGTTCATCAGGTCATGTAGGCACTGATTTGACTAGGCCGTAGAGAATCACAGCCAATATTCAAGTCAAGTCAAGTTTATTTCTATAGTGCTTTTCACAACGGACATTATCTCAAAGCACTTTTACAGAATTGAACAGTTAAGGTGAACGATGTGTATTTATCCCTGATGACCAGCCATGGCAACTCAATTAAAAAAGTGTGAATTGAAATTATATTACTCATAATACAACAGTTTTATTACTGTAGCAAAGAATAACTGATATTTCAGTCAACATATTCTTAAATGTTCTGTTTATTTTTAGTGTGCTAAAGAAAATCGATCACAAAACAGCTACACACAGAGCCCATCGACTAGCTGGCTTAGCTAGCTCACATTGATTTGTATTTTGCTGTCTTTCCTTCTTTATCAAAAAATCAAAAAATTATTTGTCACATACACATACATACAGAGTACGACATGCAGTGAAATGCTTATCTTTATCTAATAGGCTTTAATATTTAAAGTTATATATACTTTTATTGAGAATTTTATCATATTTGCAGATGATCATGCTACACTACCATCGTAACTGTTTAGACTTATGTATCATCACACGGAAAATGCCGGATCAGTGGGTTAACAGAAGCCTTTCTCTAAAAGACAAGTAAGTAGAAATCCAACCTTGCAGAACCAGCTATCTTCCAGGACCTATCTTCCCATATCGATACTGCCTAATCTCAGCTCTGGAGATATAACAGAACACTATAGCAGATAGAAGTCTCCAAACATCCTCAACTTTTGTGAAGTATTTCACATCGAATAGTTTTTTTTTGCACAGCTTGTGTAATTGCTTACATATTTCACACATTGTGTTTCAGGCTAAGATATGTTTATAAAACACATCCATTTTCCTTATACAGGTCTGCCATTGTCAAAACATAATATAAAGATGAAAGGCTGAGGTTTACAGTTACAGTAAAATCAACAGGGCTTGGTAGGCCTGGAGAGCTGAGATGTTCTGGAGAAGGTGCCACAACTCCATGTGGGGGATTCATAGGATTTCTTCTCTTATGTCCAAGCCAAACAATTAATCTCACTCCAGGGATCTGGAATTTAAGATTGGTTTCTTTTGCATGAGGATTATTTACATTTACTCGGACGAGAAGCAGAGACATTGGCCTCTGTTCCAGGCCACAGAGGAGGAGTTTCAACAGAGCATTCAATTGCCATATTGTTATTGGTTTAATATTTTTGAATGTCATATCAAACATTAATTGAAGTTGCAGAGAGCAAATCTATTCATTATTCCAGAAAATAGCGTATGTATAAAATTCTCTGGATACGTTTCGAGAGAGTTGCGAGATCATCGATAAGAATCGCAATAATATGATACAATAAGGATCATACAAAAAAAATATATAAAGCAGAAGTTTTCTGCTTTATAGATGTTTTTGACGAGAAATTTGTTGACTCAGAGGTTCGGGTGCAGGTCTTTGTTAGCTCAGCTGGACCCGTATGCATATCAACAATTTATTGAGTTTAGCTAGACTGAATAATTTCAGCATTTTGTTTACAGAAAATAATGAATCATTTACTTGCCCATGATGTCGAACTGAGAAACTGAGTTCTAATATAAATAATGTATAAACGTAGCTTTAAATCGCAAGTGCAAAAGGGCAAGGGCAAGAGCTTGGATATATGCATTTGGACTTTTCTAAACAACTTTTAGGACTATGGGTTTAATTTTATAGCCTAAAAAGTATAGATTGTGTTTGAGATATTGGTTTCTCTATATGCGCGTTCTTACTCATAAAACTATATAGTTATCTTCATCTTTGTTTTTTGTCCTTTTTTTCCCTTTGTTCAGCTCTCAAACTTTGTTCCTTTGGCTGACGTGAATTACCACTGGGGAGGAAGAGGTTATAGCTTCCTCCAACTTGTTTCTTACCAGCTCTCTGCTTGGCTCTGCTTAATCATCCTTTCCCTTTTCTCACTCAAGGAATACCCAAGGGGGATGGCTCGAGCACGCTACGCTAAAGCTGATGACTGTGGCCCATTAGTCCATGGTCATGTGCTTTCCCACACTTGTAGAAAGCTTTTTTGGTAGTGAGGGTTGGGGGAGGCGACAAACTGTTTCTTTTTCTCTCTCTCTTTCTCCCTCTCTTGCTCTCTCGCATGGAGTGGATGAAGGATGGATGTGGTTATATTTTCAAAGCATTAGTACTCCCTCAACAGTGCTTTACACCAATGTTAACGTTTAGGTTTGTGCCCTTCTTGCTGAGAAGTGGACCAGATTTATACATATAGGCACCACGTACCGGAAGTTTCGCCTCAGTGCGCCGCAGGGCCTCGACCTCAGCTAGAGCTCTGAGCTGCGGCTTTAACGTCTGAAGACAGCCCCGGATTTTTTATTATTGCAAGGGAGCAAAGAATGTTTTGATTCTGTGTGCATTTTTCAAGCAAGGGATTGATAAAAGCTACAGGCACTGCTATCAGATATCTGCCCGATTTCCTGTCTGTGTAGGCCCCGATGTTTTGTGTGTGTGTGTGTGTGTGTGTGTGTGTGTGTGTGTGTGTGTGTGTGTGTGTGTGTGTGTGTGTGTGTGTGTGTGTGTGTGTGTGATAGACAGAGAGATAGAGAGATGTTGGGGTGTGGGGTGTTTGGTGTAGGCCTGTAGCTTGTGACTGAAGGGTGGTTCTATCTCATTAATTCTCTGTTTTTACACACAGCTGTTTCCTGTTGGGAATATGATCCAGGTCAGGGTGTGTGACACACACACACACACACACACACACACACACACACACACAAACACACACACACACACACACACACACACACACATATATATGGCTGGCTCTCATAGACAATGGTCAGTGAAATACCAAGGCCACTATCCATACCCAGTGAAAAGAAAAGAACCACAGGAAATACAACTCAACACTAATTTTATTTAGCTTCTGCATTTGCAGCCTGGGTAAAGATTTTGGGAGCTTTTTTATGGGAAACAAGTGGAAATTTCAGAGTTGTGCAACAAAAATGAATCATCAGTAGATAAGTGTTATTAGTTAATTCTGGTGCTGGCACAATAATGTTTATATATTCTATCCCATGAACCTTTACAAACGAGTACAAAAAAAGCGCAGAACGATTGTATTTAATAAGCAAATGCTTGGTTTTGGTTTTGTTCTTTTCTAATTTTGGTTTTTGCTTTTAGGCAGAGTATTGGAGAAGTGTTCAGACAAAGATAGGAACATTATCTTAGTGCAAGACTTTCCAGTCCAAAATTGGACCTTTTTTTTTTACCCCTTTTTTTTCAGAAATGATGGAACTTGTGCAAAGGATAATAAAAGCATGGTTATTTATTTTACTTCGCTGCTGCATGCGACAGTGTATAGGGAGACATTCATTCATTCATTTTCTCCCGCTTATCTGTAATTCGGGTCGCGGGGGCAGCAGTCTAAGCAGGCCCCCGCCTTCGACTGCTGCCCAATCCTCAGAGCACCGTCCCTTACGGTCCCTCCTGCAGGTGGTGAGCCCACAGGAAGTAGGGAGACATGTTTAGGGAAATTATACCAATCTGCTAAAACATTAAACAGTATCTAAGCAGCAGATCCATTACGTCCTGCAATTTGTGAGGTGGAACCTGGATGGATCAGTCCAGCACATCCCACAGATGCTTGATTGAAATGAGATCTGGGAAATACAGCAACCAGTTCAACACTTTGAACTCTTTTATTATGTTCCTCAAAACATTCATTAACCATTTTGCAGTGTAGCAGAGCACAATTATCCTGTTATTGACTTGAAAGAGCATACTTGGTGTGCTTGCCCATTTTTCATGCTTCCAACATATCAGCTTTGAGAACTACATTTTACTCCTATACAGATGCCACTGTAATGCAATAATGCATATTATTCGCTTCAGATTTAAGCAACTGCAGCTGCAACTAACTATTATTTTCATGATCGATTTATCTGGGGATTATTATTATTATTTATTATTTATTTATTTTATTTCGATTATTCGGATTTTAAAAAATTAATTAAGTTCTTGTATATTATATAGTATATTATAACTACCGTATTTTCCGGACTATAAGCCGCTACTTTTTTCCCATGCTTTAAACACGGCGGCTTAAATAACGAAAATAACGAACCAGCTAATTTATGGATTTTTCCTGGGTTTTTCCCGGGTTCACAAGCTTCAAGCCAAAAAACTGAGCCCCATAACATTAGACCAATGAAATTGCCAAACGGGTTCAGGTGAACCAATGAAACTCTTTATATTAAATCAGATGCGCTCCCACTAAATCGGGATGCACCACATCATAAATATGGATGATGTTCCTCTGACGTTTGACCTGCCGCTCACTCGGACTGGCAACAGGAAATGCGAATCATTCGTCACGCTGAAAACAACCAGGCATGAAAAAAACGCACTTTACCTGTGTTCTAAACTACATGGCATCAGGAGAAAAGCTTCCACGATGGTGATTTTTAAACGCACGATGATGCCAAAAGATAAACTCTCGAGAGAAATTGTTGTGAAAGGAAGGAGGAAGACAGTGAACAATGACTTTCTTGGTAGGCTACTGTTTAGATACAAGCCGTGTAACAGACACTGTCTTTTGTTAAAGCCTGTGTAAAGTTAATTAGTTTTAGTGTAGGAACCTGTGGCTTTTAGACAGGTGCGGCGTATTTTTGTTCAAAATAAAAATCTTTGAAAAATTCAGTGGGTGCGGCTTATATATGGGTGCGCTTAATAGTCTGGTAATTACGGTATATAAAATTCTCATATGTGAGCAACAGTACGATTTCATGCAGAGGAAGAGCACCACAGACGTAATATTTGCTTTGAGTATGTTGAAGGAGAAGTATAGAGAAGGTCAGAAGGAGTTGCATTGTGTGCTTGAGGATTTAGAGAAAGTGTACAACGCTTTTAGAGAAGTGTGTGAGGGTGGTGCAGGACATGAGGACAGTGTGAAATGTGCAGTAGGAACAACAGACTGGTTTAAGGTGGAGGTTGGACTGCATCAAGGATCGGCTCTGAGCCTCCCTAGACTATGATGTTTTGCGAAAGATATTGTGATTTGTGGGTTGAGTAGGGAGCAGGTTGAGAAGAGCCTGGAGAGCTGAAGGTATGCGCAGGCGAGAAAGGGAATGAAAGTCAGTAGGAGTAAGACAGAGTACATGTGTGTGAATGAGAGGGAGGGCAAAAAAGAAAAGTGTGCCGGCAGGGTGGAGTGGGTGGAGAAGAGTGATAGCAGGAGTGATTTGTAATAGAAGGGTATCTGCAAGAGTGATGTTGTATGGTTTAGAGACAGTGGAATTGAGTAAAAGACAGGAGGTGGAGCCGGAGGTAGCAGAGCTGAAGCTGTTGAGGTTTTCGTTGGGAGTGATAAGGATAGACAGGATTAGAAATGACCTTTATTAGAGGGACAGCGAATGTAGGACGTTTTGGAGAAAGGTAAGGGAGGTGAGATTGAGATGGTTTGGACATGTGCAGAGGAGGGACATGGGGTATATCAGAAGGAGAATGCTGAGGATGGAGCCACCAGGAAGGAGGAAAAGAGGAAGACCAAGGAGGAGGTTAATGGATGTGGTAAGAGAAGACATGCAGGTAGTTGGTTTGAATGAGGCAGATGTAGAGGACAGGGAGGTATGGAGACGGATGATCCGCTGTGTTTTTTAACAGCTTTGTAATTTTGCAGACCAACTAATCGATAACGGCATTCATTGACAACAAATTTAATTATCGATTATTATCGATTTTATCGAATTAGTTGTTGCAGCTCTAGTTTTAATGTTTTTTGTTATGATTTAAGTATAAAATATGACTCATTCTAAAACCGAAACTGTTTAATGATAACTCTTATGCTGCACCATTAAATTGTTTTTGTGGTCATCTTTTTTGTTTCCAGAGTGAGTCAGTGAAGTATTTCCTGGACAACTTGGATCAGATCGGACAGCTGGTAAGTCATGACACCTTCAGTGCTTTATTAAATAGTTCTCTGATGTTTCCAGTGAAATTGCACAAGCACATATTTTTGGTTCTGTTTCTTGTCAGATAGATTTACATGAGGAGTCATTGTTGTCAAAATGCCCACTCTTTGGCCTGTAGTTCTGTACACCGGTTAGGACAAATGAAAACTGATATGGATGGGAGCATGAGCTCATGATGACACAGCATCACTATTTACTATGAGATGACTGAAAAGTGACAGTAAGAAGAGGTTTTAAAGAGTCACTAACTTTTTTTTTTTCAACGAATGTAAGCTGGTGTTTAGAGATGAACTTATTGTCAAATTGTATTGTACCTGTACTGTACTGTAAACTCAACAAAAATTGTGAATGAATGTTAAATGTTTTAATTACTACTTTAAATGAATAATGCAATAGTTTTCAAACACTTTTATGTAGTTTATTAGTACAAACTCTGTTTTGAAATGTGATCCAGGTTCTCGCGAAGTATCGGATTTTTCACGGGTTACTCCTATGAAAATGAAAACTATCAAGGTCTCGATTGTCAGTATCGAGGTTCCACTGTATTACTAGATATGAATGGAGAATTTCAAGAAAATAAAAAACATTTTTTAAAAGAAAATTGTATGGAGCTATGGTGAAGTTTACAATAAACAGTATTTCTCCTTATTAAAAGAGAAGAACAACTGTTTTGAGATGTTATAACACACTAAGTAAAACAGAAACTAACTTTCATGTTAAAAGTAACAGATAAATGTGTGGCATTTAAATCCTAAAATGCATTCATTCCTAAACTGCTGCGAGATATGAGGAAATAAATCACTTAATATATACACCATATTTTTCGGACTATAAGCCGCTACTTTTTTCCCACGTTTTGAACCCCGCGGCTTAAACAACGAAGCGGCTTATTTATGAATTTTTCCTGGGTTTTTCCCTGTTTCACAAACTTCAAGCCAAAAAACTGAACCCCATAACATTAGAACAATGAAATTTCTAAATGGAAACGAATAAACGCACCTCACCTGTGTTCTGAGCTGCACGGCTTCGGGAGAAAAAAACGTTTTTTTTTAAACGCACGATGATGCTAAAAGATAAACTCCCAAGAGAAATAGTTGTGAAAGGAAGGAGGGAGACAGTGAACAATGACGTTCTTGGTAGGCTACTGTTTAGATACAAGCCGTTGTAATGCGTTGAGTCTGGGTGAAGGGAGAGCTCACTAACTCCAGTTGCAACAGAAATCATATAAGCACAGATTTCCAAAACTCGTGCTTTTTTTTTTTCTTGGCAACAGCGTTATGGGTTAGTCAAAGAAACTTAGAAATGAGCATCAGAAAATAATAAGGACATATTCCTCGTCTTAAACACACACAGTAATACCGGAAAGAATGCAGTGGCAGGCTATTCCTAAAATACCGCTATGCTCCTAAAGGAAGCGCAACATATTTCACCCGTTACACCGTGTGTAACGTGTCTTTCGTTAAAGCCTGTGTAAAGTTCATTAGTGTAGACAGGTACGGCTTATTTATGTTTAAAATTAAAATATTTGTCAAATTCAGTGCTTATATATGGTGCGCTTTATAGTCCGGGAAATTACGGTACACACTATACAGACAAAAGTACTGGGAGACCTGATTTTATCAGCCATTTGTGGTTTTTAGCACAACGTTGGAGGCACAGTTTTTCAGGGTGTCTTTGGATGCAGTGGTATTAAAATTTCCCTACACTAGGAGACCCAAATCTGTTCCAGCCACCTACATGAATATATAGTTTACATGGGTTGGAGTGGCCTGCTATAGAGCTCTGACCTATTTAGTACCTTTGGGATTAATTTGAACACTGCCTGTACCCCAGGCCTCTTTACCTACATCAGTATCTGAATTTCTAATGCCCTTGTGTTTGAATGAGCACAAATCTTAACCAGCACACTACAAAATATAGCAGCACATCCTCCCAGAAGAGTGGAGGTTATTATAACAGTAAATAGGGAATAAATGTAGAATATCCAGGGATATTCAAAAACACATAAATCGTATGGTGTCAATTTTTATTCGAAATTTCAATTTTTATTCGAAAAACTATATTTCTGTATATATGATTTTCTAAATGCAGTAAATGCTGCTGTTATGTATGTGAATGTGAAATATGTGAATTGTGTATTATAACTTTTTAATCCTTTCTTTTAATATTTTTGTGTGTGTCTTAAAAAGAATTATCTCCCAAGTCTTCAGGACATCCTCCTGGCCCGCAAGGCCACTAAGGGCATAGTGGAGCATGACTTCATCATCAAAAAGATCCCATTCAAAATGGTGGATGTAGGTGGTCAACGCTCCCAGAGGCAGAAGTGGTTCCAATGCTTCGACGGCATCACCTCCATCCTCTTCATGGTCTCATCCAGCGAGTACGACCAGGTGCTGATGGAGGACCGGCACACAAACCGCCTGGTGGAGTCCATGAACATTTTTGAGACCATCGTCAACAACAAGCTCTTCTCCAACGTCTCCATAATCCTGTTTCTCAACAAAATGGACCTATTGGTGGAAAAAGTGTCCAAGGTGAGCATTAGCAAGCACTTCCCCGACTTCCGCGGAGACCCGCATCGATTGGAGGACGTCCAGAACTACCTGGTGCAGTGCTTCAAGCGCAAGCGCCGCAACCGCAGCAAGCCGCTTTTCCACCACTTCACCACGGCCATCGACACGGAGAACATCCGCTTCGTCTTCCATGCCGTCAAAGACACCATTCTGCAAGAGAACCTGAAAGACATTATGCTACAGTGACTGACAAAACTCACCTTCATGACATACAACATGACCACTGTAATTCTCACCACTGCGAGACAAGACTGCTTTCTGCACACCATGTCTAAACTTTCACATGAACCGATACAGTAGATGCACAAGACTGTTGTGCATTACTGAGTTATTATCAGCTGATTGACTCTTGTGTGCTTTTGGCCCGGTGAACCACTATGTAGATAAGGCATCTAGAAAGTGTGATTTGAAACTGTGGTAAATGTATATGAGCATATTTGATGGGGAAAAATGAACAGTGAAAGATTTTGTTTGTACGTGCGCATGAGCAAAAGGAAATAGACGAGCGGCAAAGAAGGTCTCATGGCATCGACTTGCCGAATCCTCCCAGAGTCGAAAAGGCGCATTGGAGCAAATGGTCATACAGTCGATTAAATATAGACCTGTTTTTCCCCAAACTGCGGCTAAAGACGCTCTCCGATTCGAAATGGCTGAAAAGGAAAAGATTTTTGACTAAGTTCGAGCATCTCTTTACGGTTGTATATTGCTTTTTGATCAAGGATAAAACTCCAAGCACTTCTGTTACAAGCTAGTTTTTTTTACCACTCTACAGTTTCTTCAATAAGGACCAACCAAAAACTGATCTTCTGCACTAATTGAGTTTGAGCCTTTGGTTTTCCAGATCACTGCAGTTTTATATCCGAACCTAAGATGATCCTTACTAAATATTATATTTGAATTAAGCTGGAGATGTGTATAAATGTGTCATTTTGTACATAGGATTTTTATTATTATTTTTTTTTTCTAGACACTTTTAACAATACCACATATCTCTGGGTCTGGGTCACAAGTACTTTTGATAGTAGGTGTCAAATCACTGGTAATATATATATAATTTTTTTTCCAAACATCACTAACTTCCAATGATTAAGACACTGGTGAGAGTGTCTTGAGATTTCTGCACTATGTGTGTACTTTATATTTTGGGAAAAGTTACCCAGTAGGTTTCTGTGTAATAATGGTTCATGCTGTGTATTGCGTTTTGTCTGACTAATATAGAAGAAGACTCGGTCCAAGCAGGATTCTAGAAAAAAAAAATAGGGGGCTTCTGATCTTGTAGGAGGTGAAGAGTTTCTCCCACAGCTCTGACCCAAAACAACACTGATCTCATTTGACCAGCAGTCTTGTGTTTTACAACGTTCCAGAGCTCCCCCACTGCTGGAACACTATGAACTCCCAGGGGGGATTTACAAACGTTGAGAAATCAGTAATGCAGCAGATTGACTTTTTCCATGGCTGCCTTTTTCCCCCTCTTCAAGCAGTGCTGAGTCATGCACTCTGCAGTAACATATCACCTCCTCCAAATAAGGCTTTTACACACAGGTGCTGTTTTGGCGGAGGTTTTTTTTCTTCGGTGTTGTGTACAAGACATGTCGACACGTCCATCCCTTCTTTCTGTTGTCCTGGGGGGCGAATTATTTTGATCTGAGGAAGACAATGAGTATCTGGGATGCTTTCTCATCAGTTTGTCCGAAACAAGTTCAGGCTTGACAAACATTACAACTTTAGTCCTGGTCAGAAATAAGCAGAGTCCATCTGCCCCTGATAAAATGTTCTAGAAGCGGCCAGGAGGGGGTCCGAAACCATGCTGTTGTTTCAGACGGTTCAAATTGCCTTTCATATCTTCCCAAAAGTAAACAGCTCACGCAAAAGCCTTATTCATTTTAATTTACACGTATTTATTTTATTTTTACACCGACATTATGCCTTCAAGAGAGAAACCTGTTGGAATGAGGGATTATATAAATTCATAACTTTTGGAAATAATATCAGACTAGCAGTTGACACACACACACAGTCCTGTTGTTGAGAACGAAAGGGTAAAAAATACTTTTAAAGGGTTCAAACTCGTGCTTATGATTTAGAATAAATACTTTGTAAATCGTCAGTGTACTGTGTCAAGAAGCAAAATAAAAAAAGAAAAGAAAAGGAAATGCCCTGAGAGTTTGCTCTAATAAATATTCACTAATAGCAATCACTGGTAATATGATCCATTTCCTCTGACTCATTCTGACTCACTGTACTGTTTCTTTACAGATTCTGTGTGACTTTTTAAATGGTTTCTTTTTTTATTCCTGTAGTGACTGTAAAAAAAATTGTGAACATTTCAGATGAACTGTACTCCTGTATATAAGAACTATATAAATTCAATTAAAAAAATGTAGTGTCATCTTTGTCCAGTATATAAACAGTAAGCTATTAATACTTCCACACTTGGGATTTAAAAAAACAAAACAATCCCTGATTACTACTTTCCAAAAATGTTGTCCTGGACTTGTTTTGAGAGCTCCTTGGTCTTCAGGATGCTGGATGTTTAGAAAAGCTCCCTGACATAAGCTCTGTTTATGGCCTACCAGGAACAGATGCATTTATATGATTAATACAAAATTTTATGTTTTTTTTTTTTTTTTGCTGATGTCTTTTGAATTTTGATGGTAACTGCTGTCAGGGTTTTGCAGCAAAGGGGGTAAATACTTATGTAATCACACTTTTGACACAGTAAATTGTGAAGACGATCAAGGTGGTGAATACTAATGGGAATACTTATGGATCCAGCTGTGGGTTTAAGGAGACGTTAACTTAAATAAACCCTCTTTACAACCATGATGAGCAGAAAAGCAAATCAGAAAGCACATTTTCCTCTCCAGCTCATTCTACAGTTGCCTTTGTTTACAAGTTAGTGCTTAAAATGAGCAATATTATCCGCCAATAAAACAGAGATAAAAAAAGGTGGTTTATTATACAAGTAATAGAAAAACATTCCACATTAATAAAATAAAACTTGATATTCTAAATTAATAAACTGACCGTAATTGATATTTATTCAAGATATTTTTATTTTGGCCAGCTAGAAATAATGATGCATTATAATAGAACCACCTAACATTAAATCACACTCTGGCCTGCAATCAAAAACCCCTCTGACCAATCAGATTTGAGAACTCAAACGTTCTGTTGTATTAATAATTGATTATAAGATTAGGGTTTTATTATCATTTCTCCTCTCTTGCCAAAAGAGATGCACGATTTTTGCACGATGCTTAGAAGCATGTAAATGAATTAGGTATGTAAATCCAACAAGGGCATCTGAGCTATAATGGCAGGTACTACAGTTAATTTAGTATTAGTGACAAAGACCTCGTAGGCAAAGCTATTTGAGATGAATAACCTGCAGCGGTTTGAGGCAGGCATGTGATGAATTCAGCTGGCAGCTCACTAGCATGGGAATTGGCCACTATAAGTTTCCATTGCTCCATGCTCTTTTATTTCAATTTGAGGTGAAGGGGTAAAAAATGCTGGTCTTATGGTTTATGGGATGATCATTTTGCCCCCCAAGAAAACTGAGCCCCTGCATTTTTCTGTCAATCCCTCAGAGCAGAAATCCAAACAGATGAATTGCATAAGCTACGATAGATCTTAGTGTTGAACGCCACCCCTGAACCCACCTCCTGCCCCCCCTAGTCTTTACTCAGAAGGACCTTCCGTTCAGTGAACTGACATTTAAATTGCTTACATATATTCTACGCAAAACATTACCAACACCAGTGTGCAGTCACGTCCACATCTCCATCCGCCAGCAAAAGAAAAATCCCCTAAACCCTCCCCTCAAGGGATCTGTGCCACTTTTAATGTGTAACCTATGAGGGTTGGGTTTCCCCCCCTCTAGATTTAACATTAACATCTCTACATTACAATGTGTCCAACATGTTCATCTGGAATCTTCTGATTTGAAGCATACTTGTCAGAGATCTGGCAACCCTGGATCCATTTCACGGGTACGCTGGTATTGTCATTTTAAATATCAATGTTTAAGTGAATCCAGTTACTGACTGACACACACACACACACACACACACACACACAAAACAAAGTAGTACATAAAGCACTGACAGGATGTCAGAGCACACAATCGTCTCTTTCTTCATGCTGAAGCTGGCTTGTTTCCATAAATTAATACTCATGACTCTGATTATCCTTGCATTTCTCCTCACACTGACTTTCACTGGTCTTATGGTGAACTCTGATATTTAGTTAATCAGCAATCAGTGTGAGCAGCAGCTGCTGTTGAGGATCTGCCAAAGCATTCAGCTGACTAAAATCATAATAATGTGCTCTTTCAGTTTGCCATAAAGAAGGTAAAGGAGAAAGGCACCTTTTTTTTTCCACATGATGAACTTCCAATCTGGAATGAGTCATGTATTGGGAGTATTAGGAAATTGCCTCCTGCCTGTGAAAATTGCTAATAAAATTTATTGAGGACAAAAGTGCCATCTAGTGGAGGAATTACAGCTACATCTCAAAATAATTGTGTACAAAAGTGTGAGTGTGTGAGTAAGTGGAGTGAGAGACTGATGGAGTGAGAGACAGAGTGTGTGTGTGAGTAAGTGGAGTGAGAGACTGATGGAATGAGAGACAGTGAGTGTGTGAGTAAGTGGAGTGAGAGACTGATGGAGTGAGAGACAGTGAATGTGTGACTAAGTGGAGTGAGAGACTGATGAAGTGAGAGACTGGTGGAGTGAGAGACAGTGAGTGTGTGAGTAAGTGGAGTGAGAGACTGATGGAGTGAGAGACAGTGAGTGTGTGAGTAAGTGGAGTGAGAGACTGATGGAGTGAGAGACAGTGAGTGTGTGAGTAAGTGGAGTGAGAGACTGATGGAGTGAAAGGCAGTGAGTGTGTGAGTAAGTGGAGTGAGAGACTGATAGAGTGAGAGTCAGTGAGTGTGTAACTGGAGTGAGAGACTGATGGAGTGAGAGACTGGTGGAGTGAGAGACAGTGAGTGTGTGAGTAAGTGGAGTGAGAGACTGATGGAGTGAGAGACAGTGAGTGTGTGAGTAAGTGGTGTGAGAGACAGTGAGTGTGTGAGTAAGTGGAGTGAGAGACTGGTGGAGTGAGAGACAGTGAGTGTGTGAGTAAGTGGAGTGAGAGACTGATGGAGTGAGAGACAGTGAGTGTGTGAGTAAGTGGAGTGAGAGACTGATGGAGTGAGAGACAGTGAGTGTGTGAGTAAGTGGAGTGAGAGACTGATGGAGTGAGAGACAGTGAGTGTGTGAGTAAGTGGAGTGAGAGACTGAGAGTGTGTGAGTAAGTGGAGTGAGAGACTGATGGAGTGAGAGACAGTGAGTGTGTGAGTAAGTGGAGGGACTGAGAGAGTAAATTAAGTAAGTAAATGTAAATGGATCATTATTTTGGATGTGAACTGAGTGAAAGCATTTCTTACACCAGTGTTCAGTTGAGTAAAACCCCTGAAAAGCTTGAAATATCATCCACATGATGTTCTTAAATCATCTACAGTTGTATGCAAAAGTTTAGGCACCCCTGACAATGTTCATGATTTTCATTTATAATTATTTGGGTGTTTGGATCAGCAATTTCATTTTGATCTATCAAATAACTGAAGGACACATTAATATTTTAGTAGTGAAATTAGGTTTATTGGATTAACAGAAAATGCGCAATATGCATCAAAACGAAAATAGACAGGTGCATAAATTTGGGCAACCTATAAGAAAAAAATCTATATTTAGTAGAACCTCCTTTAGCAGAAATAACAGCCTCTAGATGCTTCCTATAGCCTGTAATGAGTGTCTGGATTCTGGATGAATGTATATTGGACCATTCCTCCTTACAAAACATCTCCAGTTCAGTTAGGTTTGATGGTTGCCGAGCATGGACAGCCCGCTTCAAATCACCCCACAGATGTTTAATGACATTCAGGTCTGGACACTGGGATGGTCGTTCCAGAACATTGTACTTGTTTCTCTGCATAAATGCCCGAGTAGATTTTGAGCAGTGTTTTGGGTCGTTGTCTTGATAAATTATCTAGCGTAACTTGTAATACCCGGCGTAACTTCAACTTTGTGACTGATTCCTCAACAATCTGCTGATATTGAGTGGAATCCATGCGACCCTAAACTTTAACCAGATTCCCAGTACCGGAACTGGCCACACAGCCCCACATCATGATGGAACCTCGCCCAAATTTTACTGTGGGTAGCAAGTGTTTTTTTTTTTGGAACGCTGTGTTCTTTTGCCACCATGCATAACGCCCCTTATTACAACCAAATAACTCAATCTTTGTTTCATTAGTCCACAGCACCTTATTCCAAAATGAAGCTGGCTTGTCCAAATGTGCGTTTGCATACCTCAAGTGACACCATCTGCAGCAAGTTGATGTTGTAGGTCTTTGGAGGTGGTCTGTGGGCTGTTTTTGACCGTTCTCACCATCCTTCGCCTCTCCAATATTTTATGTGGCCTACCACTTCTGGATTTAACAAGAACCGTGCCTGTGGTCTTCCATTTCCTCTCGATGTTCCTCACAGTGGACACTGACAGCTTATATCTCTGCGATAACTTTTTGTAGCCTTCCCCTTTTTTAAAGTTTTTTTGAGACCCCCATGTTGCCACTCTTCAGATGAGAGTCAAAGAGAACAACAACTTGCAATTGACCACCTCCAATACCTTTTCTCATGATGGGATGCACCTGTCTATAAAGTTCAAGACTTAATGAGCTCACCAAACCAATTGTGTGTTCCAATTAATCAGTGCTAAGTAGTTACAGGTATTCAAATCAACAAAATGAGAAGGCTGCCCAAATTTACGCTAATTGTCCAATTTCGTTTTGATGCATATTGCACCTTGTCTGTTAATCCAATAAACCTATTTTCACTACTGAAATATTAATGTGTCCTTCAGTTATTTGATGGATCAAAATGAAATTGCTGATCCAAACACCCAAATGTTTATAAATGAAAATCATGGACGTTGTCGGGGGTGCCTAAACTTTTGCATACAACTGTATAATCATTCACTCGATCGCACTCACCACATGTACAGAACCCTTTGTACCACTGTAGTTTACACCATGTAGATACTGATCACAACACAACAAAGTAGCTTTCACACTAAATAGAGAAGAAAACTAAATTCCATTCTTTATTCGTTATAACTTTGTTATTTTCCGCATCCAAACCTCTTGATAGTAAAAACATCTCCGTTCACTGACCCTCTGATTGCATCATTTGGACATAAACCGTGTTTTGTTGCCTTAGAAACTTTGTGCACCTCCTCAGTACCCAGTCTACAGCGGAAAAAACACACACAGAAGAGATAATTCTAAATAAACATAAACAGTGTAAATGACTTGTACAGTGTATCTCTTTCTGAAACACTTTAACTAGCACTTATTTTCTCTGTTTGTTTTATGTATTTATGTAAAAAAAAAAGAAAAAAAAAAGGTGTGCTGTGAACCAGTGTTGATTTATTCACTGATAGAGTTCAAAGCACTTTCTGGAAAAGAGCGTCTGCTAATTGCCATAAAAAAAAGTTTTAAACATTAATCACAATTTTATAAAAGGATGTTTAATGCAATACATTTTACCTTCACTGGAACTAAAATGCACACTGTTTACTGAGCTGCAAGGTGTGAGAAGGTCTTGAGTGGAAGAACTCGTGTATCCTGCCCTGACCTCAACCGCACTGAAAACCCTGAGAGAATGAATAAATGGTAAAGCTTTCCCAGAAGAGTGAAGGTTATTATACCAGCAAATAGGAATACATCTGGAATTAGACATCCAACAACAAGCACATATTGGTGTAATGGTCAGGTGTCCACAAACTTTTGGACAAGTACATCTTGGAAGCTTCTAATCACAATTCACTTTTCTTACATAGTGTAAAATATTTCTGTGTAAATTGTAAAAAAAAAATATATATATATATTAATTTTATTAATAATAACAATAGGGTTATACTTCTAATTATTATTATTTCTTTATTTTTATTATTTGATTGCTAATAAGGAAATAAGACTGAATGAACTGTAAATCCGGCTTAAAAAGACATACAAACCGTTCCAGAATAGGCATCGTCGAGACTTTTATTATATAAAACATTCTCCAGAAACACACTTTTATTATCAGTCTTCTCCCTCTAAAACACGTCGGCCGCGTCAAAATCTCCGACTTCCGCTGAAAAGCAGCGATACTCAAATCCCACGTACATACGCTTCTTACCCAGATGTCGCATGTGTATATGAGATGTATATCGCTGAAGCTGAACGCTTCGTCGCGCGCTATACGGACGCACAGGAAGTGAGCCTTTACTGGGCGAAACCAAGTTGGAACAAGACAGAGGGGGGTTCTCGAGGATATATTTTAGACCAGCTTTATTTTACAGCAATAAATATGGGGAATATTTCAATAAATTGTTTTGTGACGTCGTTTAATATCTAAGCTCTTTATATATCGCATTCTGTAAATCTGTACATACTATTGTTGTTTTTGTCGTTGTTGAGGGTAGGTGAAGACCGTTTCGGTGACATGGTACGTTCCTTTTCTTTGCGCCGGCTCTAGCGCACATGGTGGTGCTGGAGAAGCTCGTGTAACAGAGCGCCTTCTGATTAAACGGTGCGCGTTTCTACAACCTCGATGAGAGGCACGGACGAAATGGAAGCTGAAGTAGAGTTCGATGAAGGCGACGAGCCCTCGTTCAGCGACCCCGAGGACTTTGAGGATGATATCAGTGATCAGGGTAGGTCTCTAAAGGAAACCAGCCGGCTGTAGCCAGGCCCCGCCTGCACCCGGCTGATCCCGATTCACAATTTCACATCAAAACTGATCATTTAGGTAGTGAACCTCATATATATATTTTCTTTGCTATTTCCCGTATTTGGCCTAGAACTCCAGTTATAAGAAACTGTCTAGCTCGCTCGGGCAGCCATTTTGATGTAACTTAGGCCCCGGGCCGAATTCTAAATTTCGCTTTGTCAGTAATATAGTGCTCTACCTAGGGGGCGCGTGCTGTTGTGTTGAACGGAGTGTAGGGCACTTATCTAGGGAGCACGTCGCTGAATGGGATGAAGCCCAACAGCCTGCGATTTTGCACTTGCTAACAATTCCGCTGCTAAACCAACATGGTTTCCTGAAACAAAACAGCTACATTGATGCCAAATTCATACATTAATATACAATTTCCTCGCTAAACATGCTCGCTGGATGCTTAATACTTGCTCTCGTTGTTGTCCGACTGGTTTTCAGTCAGTCCGTTACCTTATCTGCCATGAACAAGCTCCACCAAGACGAGTTTCCCTCCCCCACAAATCTACTTCTGGTTTTAGGTTCTGCTTCTAAATTTCTTTTTTTTTTTTTTTTTTTTTGTTAAAATGATTTTTCTGTATATTAAGAGCTTTGTCATAAAAGTAGATAATACAGCACGCGAAAATGGGCACGCTGTGACGTCACAGGCTCGTTTGCATATAGATAGATAGATGGATAGATGGATGGATATTTGTCATTGCATAATGTACACATTCATCACAATTACACAAATGCATTCTAGCATCTACAAGAAGGGTAAATAAGAGCATTATGCAAAACTGACAAGTGCAGATTAATATGTAAATATATGTAAAGTAAATCAATATAAAGGTTATGGGCATTGAAAACATGTGCAGAAGCTGTAGAGTAAGTGCACAGTAGTGTGTGATTTAGATTTAAGCTCTCGTGATGTGTGTAAGGCACAATACATGTAGATAAATATGGGATATATAAATGTAGGACGTGAGATCTGGAAGATTTGGAAGACGTCGTAGTGCTGGGATTTGAACTCGCAGCCTTCTGATTTGAAGTTCGGCATCTTTTTTTGTGTGCAAAGGTTGTACAACGTATATGCAGATGATATCTAGATACTGTAGGATGTTCCATGGATTGACAATGATATACAGTTATAATTATCCAGAGATGCTTTGTTAGGACTGGATGCATTGGACGATACGGGGTGCAGTAACGATTATTTGCAGAGGAATCAGAAAAGCACCAGGGAGACATCAGTGTCCTAACGTTGTAGTGTAGAGTTCAGTACGATTATAGGAGATGACCCCCCTCTGAACCGGCTGCTTCTGGTGCGACTGTTCCTGTATCTCTCCTTTTTTGATGGAAAGAGGTTATTAAAGGTTATTATCAAGTTTGATAATGTCTTCATCAGGCTCATTTGCATATTCAATAGCAAAAAATGGTGCCCCTTGGATTCTAAATTCAAAAGTGAACGAATAGTGGTTTATTTGAAAGTAAAATAGTGAACTATAATTCAATTCAGTGTTATTTTATAGCACTGTTAAAAACAGACATTGCAAAGCAGCTTTACAGAGATGGAGGTTATAAAGCTGGAATGTATAGTTTAGTACTTATAAGTTTGTTCTTTGTGAGTTTAAACCCTAATGAGCAAACCAGTGGCAGCAGTGGCAAGAAAGAACTCACTGAGGGATCAGACTCAAAAGGGAACCAAGGTGGCACCAAATGTTCATTCATTATAGTTTTATCATTGTTTGAGGGGTCCTGTTTAGTGATGGCTGCTTAGATGCAGAAATGTTAATGTAAATTGCAGTCTAGGACAATGTAGCAGACTGTTGATATTTATTACAGTCCAAATCCATCCTCATGATTATAGACTTCTTACTGAAAGACGGCTTGTCTGCTTATGGCACAAGAGAACTTTTTATGACTTTACAGAACACTATCAAAAATGGCCTTGTGTAGTAGTTAAGGAAACGCTTATACACTTTCATTAGTTATCCATGAGGAATTAAAGCAACACAGTCAGGCTTTACAAGCTAAATGAGAGTCGAGTGAACCCTCTTTGTCTCAGCTTGTGGAGAGCGGGAATGAGTTCAGGAGAGTTACTAATGTCTGATTAGTTTGTCCCCAAATGCATGTAAAAAAGCAATGAATCTAATGGCAAAGTGTCTAAGATGGCAGTACTGAATGAAATCTTTAATGCAGAGCTGCTGGGAGATGTCCTGAGAGAGCAACCTCAAGAGGCTGATGGCATCGACTCGGTCATCGTCGTCGACAACGTTCCCCAAGTAGGACCCGATCGTCTAGAGAAACTAAAGAACGTCATCCACAAGATCTTCTCCAAGTTCGGCAAAATCACCAATGAGTTCTACCCAGAAGCAGACGGAAAGACCAAGGGGTAAATAAGACTATGGGTGACCAGAGGTGTAATACTGCACAACAGCTAAAATATGATCCATGTTTTTTTTTATTTAGTATTTAGTATTTAGTAAAAAGAAATTCTAATATAATAACTATAATTCACACCAATTCACCATGCTGTTAAAACGGGTGTACAAATAATATTGGATTGACTTGTCAGATTTGCTGATGTTTGTTAATTGTGTATTTTAATGATCCCTGTTGTTTCCAGGTATATTTTTCTGGAATACTCCGTCCCCAGTCACGCACACGAAGCAGTGAAGAACGCTGATGGCTACAAATTGGATAAGCAGCATACCTTCCGTGTCAACCTGTTCACTGATTTCGACAAGTACGTTCAGCTTCATTTCACTACCATACTCACTGACATGAAGTCATTAGTATCTGCCAGTTATCTCCATCTGATCCTGTGTTCATTACGTCATTACAAAACTGAAAATTTGTTTTTGTGTGATACTGAATGGTGCACTTAATGAGCAAGATATAAAGATGTTTGTTTTTGTTTAGTCTTTAATGCTTTTTCTCTGCTGGTGCCCAGGTACATGACGATCAGTGATGAATGGGAAGCACCAGAGAAGCAGCCCTTTAAAGATTTTGTAAGCATATATTTATTTATTTAATTTTTTACAAGATATCATCATTCGATTAAAATTGTTTCGAAATTTTGTATAAAGGTTAAAGTATGGTTTTCGTTTTTGTGTGTGATCGAGCAAATTTATTCAAACTGCGGCTTTTAGACTAATGATTGACTTTTTAAAAAATTATTATTATTATTTCCTCCTACTTGAGTAATTTTTGCTGCATTTTCGAAAGGTATTTGCTTGAGTAAAGCTAAACCCTTGTGTTACTAATCTCAAATGCATCCCATGACATGCTTTAATTTATTTTGATGGGGTCATTTAACATTAGATCTTTATAAATATTTTGATTAAACAAAGAAACCAATCTCCAACCATCTGATTAATCCAATGTACGAAATTTTCATCATGCATTGTATGATAATGCATGATGAAAATATCGTATCTAGAAAGAATGGCACCTCAGAAATGGAAACAGTTTAAACTAATGAATTCACTATAATCAACACAAATCTGTAATGGACAGTTTGTTCTTCAGGAAGCGATTTTCTTCAGGAGTTCCAAAAAGCAGCATTTCCCCTCAGCACTAAAGCCTGTTTTTAATTAAAGCATGACCCAGGCTTCAGTCGGTCTTTACACAGCGTTGTACTGTGAGATGCTTCATCCTGTTTGTTTCTTGACAGGGAAATTTGCGCCACTGGTTGGAGGACCCCGACTGTCGTGATCAGTACAGCGTGATCTATGATTCTGGTGAGAAAACGGGCATCTTCGCCAATGATGGCAAGGAACCCATTGAGATTGAAGAGAGAGCGGTGAGAAATTATATATATTTTTTATTTATTTGTCCTTATGTATTTTTTTTTATTATTATTAAATATATATATACACACGCATGTCTTTTTCAGCGCTGGACAGAAACGTACGTGCGCTGGTCTCCTAAAGGCACCTACCTTGCCACGTTTCATCAGAGAGGCATTGCATTGTGGGGCGGGGAGAAGTTCAAACAGATTCAGAGGTTCAGCCATCAGGGAGTGCAGCTCATCGACTTTTCCCCTTGCGAGAGGTTTGTGTAGCCTGGGTGTTCAAGTTGAAAAGAATGGAGTGATGTGCTAAAGGAGAAACTTGGGGAAATAAATATTGACAAATTTCCAATATCGATTTTAAATAGGCAGTTATTGTTTACCTTACCTCACAGCCTGGGCGATATGTATATGGATAACCTGAAGCCTAACACTAAAAGCCATAAATGTTCTAGTTTGATTCCATGGGGACTTCAAACCACTGCTTGCTACATTTTGTTTACGACTCTCCACAAGAAGTACTCACACTTATAAAGAGCTCGTAAGGCCTTGACGGCTCCCATAATCTGGCATCAAGAAATAATGCTGAGAGCTGCTTACTGGTACTAATACTCAGTACTAATACTCTACTCAATAGACGGGTTAACCAACATTGACTTCTTAACCTGCAGTTAGGTATCAATCCTGAATGTAGGCTAAAGCGTAAAGGAAAGCCCATGTTGCAATAATCCTATACAGCACAATTTCTCATACAAATTCTCTTTTATCTGCTTTTTAAATGTTTATTTTAGTTCACTTTGAAACTTTACAGACTGTAAAAAAAATAAATGGACAATTATGATTTGGTGAATCTTCTGTAAAGCAGCTTGCTTTCCCAAAATATATATATATTTCATGTTCCCTTTTTTTGGGCAGGTACGTGGTAACATTTAGTCCCCTGATGGACACGAAAGACGACCCACAGGCCATCATAATCTGGGATGTTCTGACTGGCCAGAAAAAGAGAGGGTTCCACTGTGAGAGCTCTGCCCACTGGCCAATCTTCAAGTCAGTATAAATACATTTTCACATATACGCTGTACTTTTTTTTTTTCCAGATGTAAAGGAATTGTGGTTTATTGTACGTTTCATTTTTAGGTGGAGTCCGGATGGGAAGTTCTTTGCCAGAATGACTCAGGACACCCTCAGCATCTATGAAACACCGGTAAATTTTACATTAGGCCAAGTGGAGCTATAAAATGTGCCTGTCTAGCAGTTGTAATTATAATGTTTTGTAATTTTTCTTATATTCTATACTATTATTATTGATGCACATTTTGACATTTCTAAATGTTTTGCTTTTCTTGTAGTCAATGGGTCTTTTGGACAAGAAGAGTTTGAAGATTAATGGAATTAAGTAAGTTAAATTGGTACAGTGTTCAGTGTGTGTTGTACCTTTTTGTATAACCGAACTTTACAAGTGATCAGAAGCTAGAATGCCCCTAAATGCACTCTCGTTGTGCTAATCTTCAACAGAGATTTCTCCTGGTCTCCTGGTGATAACATCATTGCATTCTGGGTTCCTGAGGACAAAGACATCCCAGCCAGGGTGACCCTCATGCAGCTTCCATCCAGGAACGAGATCCGAGTGCGTAATCTGTTTAACGTGGTCGACTGCAAACTTCATTGGCAGAAGAACGGCGATTATCTTTGCGTAAAGGTGGACAGGACTCCTAAGGGAACACAGGTACAGGATTATATATAAAAAATAAATGAATAAATAAAATAACTCTCAGTATCTCAGAAGTATATTAACGCTTACATTATGAAGAATTATTGTTATCCTGCGGTATTTGTATATAAATGCAGTGATTTCTTTCTGAAGTATGCCACTTTTACTTTTAGGGAATCGTCACAAATTTTGAGCTCTTCAGGATGAGGGAGAAGCAGGTTCCTGTCGACGTTGTCGAGATGAAAGGTAACATAGGAGGGATAGCGCAGATTTTTTTTTACCTCCCAAAGTCTCTGGGGTATTAAACCTCATTTCTATTTACTGCATTTGAAACAGCTCGTTGTTTTTATGTACTGAAGTCAAGCATCTGAGGTCTCATTAGTTTGATCTTTTTGGCTGTTTCTACTCTGGTCAGCAGTGTGGAGGTTTTAAAGGGGGGGACTTGCTGAAGCATAAATCTGTAATACTTTGTTAATGTAAAAATGTTGTCTATTACAGAGGGCATTATTGCCTTTGCCTGGGAACCGAATGGGAGCAGGTTTGCAGTGCTGCATGGAGAATCCCCCAGGATCAATGCATCCTTTTATGACGTAAAGAGCAATGGCAAAATCGAGTTGATTAGTGAGTTATATCCGTACGCATGTACAGCTTAATATCTTTTGACAACACAATATTTTGACCCTGAACATCTTTTGATCTTTTTTTTTTTTTAAAAGAAATGTTTGACAAACAGCAGGCCAACAGCATTTTCTGGAGCCCTCAGGGCCAGTTCTTGGTCTTGGCTGGATTGAGGAGGTTGGTACTCAAGTATATATATATACACATTATTCACCTTGGCAGACATGTTCTGAATTTATGATTCAGTTGGAACATGTAGCTGTGCAGTTGATGGTTTCTGGGAAGGTTCAGAAGGTTCACTAGTTAATAAAATTAAACTTTTAGTTTCTCCTGTTTTCTAACTTTAAACATTCTGTTCCTGATTGACAGCATGAACGGCGCTCTGGCATTCGTAGACACCTCAGACTGCACCATGATGAACATCGCTGAGCATTACATGGCATCTGATGTGGAATGGGACCCAACTGGCAGATTTGTTGTCACCTCTGTTTCTTGGTGGAGCCACAAGGTAAAATGTTTTGGGGCTTAAAGTGATCTGTTGATTAACAGAAAGAAACTCTCCACTGATCTCTTCTGCAACTAAAAACATTTATATATAAAAATGCAGGTAGACAATGCGTACTGGCTTTGGACGTTTCAAGGGCGGCTACTGCAGAAAAACAACAAAGACCGTTTCTGCCAGCTGCTGTGGCGGCCTCGTCCTCCTTCTCTCCTCTCCCAGGATCAGATAAAGGTGATGCCTGAATGAACAAGATCTACTTAATAAAAATTTATCAAATAATTTTTCCTACCAAGCTGAGCACTGTTTTTATTTCTTTGAATCTACCAGGCCATCAAGAAAGACCTCAAGAAGTACTCCAAGATCTTTGAGCAAAAAGATCGACTAAGCCAATCAAAGGCTTCAAAGGTTAGCCATATAATATAATTATCTTATGTTTGTTACATTGGTCTGTCCCTATGGATCTAGCTGGCAAATTTTAATTATTTATTTATTTTTGTGCAGGAATTGGTCGACAAGAGACGCTCAATGATGGAGGACTATCGCAAGTACCGTGAGGCCGCCATGAAAGTGTATCAGGAGCAGAGAACTCTCCGCCTTGAGCTCAGAGGAGGTGCGTTGATTGGAGATTATGGCTGCGTCCCAGAATTTCCACTTGTCAGAGTCTATTTTTAAGGTTTACAATCAGGGGAGAAAATGGAGAGAGGTGCCGACACAATTTAGCACAATGACGCCATTTTCTTGAGCTAAATTTAACAGAATGGTTATCTGACTCAACTCTCATAACATCACGTAAATTTGTCTGCTCAGGACAAACGTGCCTGTGCTATGTTTTAATATGAATGCTGTTGTCTCAAATGTGAATGCTTCAGATACATTTAGGTTGAAGAGGATGATGAATGAAATGGATGTTATGTTAGGGTTGTGTGTTTGTTTGTTTGTTTAACCCTTTAGGACCCTTGTGGAAGCAGGGTTTATCTCCTTAACTTTCCATACAATTCCATAATGCATGTTGTAGAAGTAATATGCTTTAAAAAATTATTGCAATCTATGCACTTTATTTATTTTTCCCTTTTTCATAGATGTGGACACAGATGAACTTGACAGTAATGTTGATGACTGGGAAGAGGAGACCATTGAGTTTTTCATCAATGAAGAAATCATTCCACTTGGAGATCTGTAGTCCCTATAGCAGGTAATAATGAAATGAAATCTGTAGTTTCTGATTTAGTATCTTGTGCAATAATGACAATAACCCAGCCCTCATTTTGCTTTTTTTTTTTTCTCCCTCCACCAGATTCATTTTAATTCTTGAGCACCAGGCATCTCTCTTTTTCTCCAACAAATTCCTTGTTAACATCCAGCCAAGTGCCTTTTAATACTGGTTGCTGTGGAAGGAGAATTTCGTACCACTGTTGGCTGCTGCTGATTTTTGCCCCTATTTCCAACACCAGGAGCGTCCATCCTGCCCCTTCACTCTAAGCAGCACTTGGCCGCTTTACCCTCTGGTTCTTGCCTTTTGAGTTGAACGTTTTACTTCGTCAGAAGGTCCTTACCATGACACAGCATGCCATGGAAGGTTTTTACATCTCCATTTGGAAGAAAGACATTCTGTTTCCAGAGATATTTTGTAGGGTTAATAAATACTCTAGCGAGCGCTACAGTGGGCTGTATCCTCCTCCATTCAGATTACCTGATATTAAATGCACAACAAGGTAATAAAGTATAAAAAAAAATTTACTTTTTGTCAGGTGTTTTTTTTTTTTTTTTTTTTTTTTTTTTTTTTTTTTTTTTTTTTTTTTTACCCATGGTTAAATATAACCTATTGTGCGTTTTTGGTTTTATGTATGTATTTCATTATGACCTTAATGGTTCATTTCTGGGTATCAATATAATGTGTAAATGTTTTGCATAAAATAAAACATGCAGGTGCAATTTTAAATACATTCACAATATAACTCAGCGAGTTGGAGATCAGAAGTGCTCGTTTTGGCTTTTTCTTTTTTACTTGTGGCTTGTAATCCTTCTGAACGGTCTGATCTAACCCCAATGTGCATATTTAATTATTTTAGTTGTAATGTTTAGATTGTTCATGCAACAATTCGACCATAGCGCCCATATGGGGATCTATATCTCTGATTAAGTGGCCCAAACGTGTTCCACCATAACTGGGCTCTTGTGCACAAGCGAGCTTGATGAAGACCTGGTTTTGTCAAGGTTTGTGTAGCAGAATTCCACTGAGCCCAAGCCCCGACAACACACCTACTAAAAATCTTTGTTTTGGACAAACTGGAGAAAATCTGTACATCCATGCCATGCATCAAAATCAAGTGCCAAGGTTTGCATTACTTTGCAATATGTTCAAGTGCATGTAGCTGTCAAGGCTGTGGTGATTTGATATCTTCAGACTTTTTGGATGTGTATGTATTGTAATAGGTGGTAGTTCAGTAATTAAGTGGATCAGAAGGTCACAAGCTCAAATCCCACACCACCAAATTCACTGCTGGGTATGATAAAGTGCACAAACCATGTAGATGATTGAGAGATACACTTGATTAAATTGAATTTGCCTTTAAATATACTTGGGTATCCAAACTACTATGATAATGGCTATAATGATCCTATTATCATTTATATCACAAGACTCTCTTAATGAACTCAGTTTATGTGAAAAGTCTAATCACATTCCTAGCATGCCTGTATAATAATAGAATGATATTTAGTCAAACACTGATCTCTGTTAAAATTATGAGCTCAAACCCTTTTTTTTCTCAACTACTTAAAAATGCACAAATAAGGCTATGGGTGTTGTGGCAAGTTAAGAGTCATCTGTAATTTTTTCTCTCAAAATTATTTGCTTGCTATTAAACTTACACTGAACTTGTATGTTCCTGCTAAGTAGATACCACCAAGTGCAAATCACCACAAGCTTAAAACCAGTGAAGTTTTTATTCCCTCATAAATAAAAAGGAACGACCGATTTGGAAAAATGCAGTTGAGTAAAAAGAAATCTGATTTTGAAATGTAGTAAAGTTAAACTCTATCCAAATGGAAAATGCAAAGTATTTTCCTACTACTTAAGTACAGTAACGAATTACATTCATTTGATATCCACTGCTGCTGTTGGGCCCTTGAGGAAGGCCCCTAAACCTGAACTGCTCAGCTGTGAGTCGCTCTGGATAAGGGTGTCTGCCAAATGGCATAAATGACACGTAGACAAAGTATTTTTTTTCCCCTGTAATATATAGACATGCCTTCTTCTACTGGGTTTTGTGGAAAAATATAGTAAAATGATGCATAATATTTTACAGTAGTTAATTGTAAATGTAATGAGTGTGCTAGGGGGCGTGGCCACATCCATGACGTGGCTGTGGTCTTGTTATTACAGCGTTGTCTCACTGTGCTCATGAAGAAGGAAATCTGGGGAGATCTTCCGAACCTCTTTGTAGCTTGTTGCAGCTTATATTTTGTACGGTATATTTAGCTCTCGTTTAGGGGAAAGTCCCTCAAAAGACGTCCTGGTTCATACGAAGACGTGTGGCGATTACGCCGGTCGCTGAGATCTCGCGAGATTTCTCGCCTGATCGTGCCGGAGCGCGGTCGCACAGCGTCCGGAGAAGACGAGTCGACGCCGTCTGGGTGGAGGGTCCTGAGGTGAGCTTATTCTCTCCTCACAGCCATGTTTACACACGCTGTTTTTGTCTTCTTCTCGTAGGTTTCGGTAAATAAGGAGGCTAGTTCGTTTTGTGTTTGAAGACAGGAACAAATAAGGGGCTGTGTTGCTTGTTTTTGTTGGAAAGACAGAGAGGGACTTCTAATGGAGAGAGAAAAGTGGATGTGAGACTTGGAATAAGGAAGACAAGCCTGTGTGCAGATGTGTAAAGGTTTGTACAACATTTGGTTTCAGGTCTTGTGCTGGCTTCGAGAGAGAGAGAGAGAGAGAGAGAGAGACTGTCTCAAAGAGCTGCATTGTATTCAGTAGAATGAAGGCAGCAGAGCATTAGATACTGCTTATTCAAGAATGTGATTTCTGCACAACTATAACCCCTCTAAATGTCATATTACTAGTTTGTGTTTAGGTATTTTTTTTTTTTTTTTTTTGAGTCAATAGTTCCACACAGGAAGAACGAAAAGAGCACAGCGTTTTGTGACATCAGAAAACACAAGGCTCAGCCTTAACCAATTAGGGTGTTGTATGCAAATTTTTAGATCAAAGTGTGGAAAATGCCAGCTACCCGAATGAGAGGACGAGGCAGTGGTTTGACAATATAAATCAACACTCGGATACCGAAA
The DNA here is from genome assembly GCF_946808225.1 of Silurus aristotelis. Classification (NCBI taxonomy): domain Eukaryota; kingdom Metazoa; phylum Chordata; class Actinopteri; order Siluriformes; family Siluridae; genus Silurus; species Silurus aristotelis. The sequence goes on along the minus strand of NC_139594.1, from coordinate 8,371,419 downwards.
TCTGGCTCGTGCTTACCTGTATTACGTGTAGCACACATTTAGAAGTGAAGCTGGTTAAGGGCTGGGAACACTGCACTGTTTGTTCCGTTCATACGTATGTGAAGGAGATTCATGCCATGGTGTGAGCTGTTTCCTACTTTGTTAAATCATTGTTGATAATTATTATGAGAAATCTTTAACATGATCAGTGTCTTCACATAGATAAATATCATTAATTATTAATAATAACATATAACAAAAGGTAAATTGAGCAAATGTGTTATTTCAGATCAAACTGAAAACTGTGTGAATCAAACTGGTAGCCCTTCACATTAATCGGTACCCAAGAAGTAGCTCTCAGTTTCAGAAAGGTTGGTGACCCCCTGGTCTAGCGGGACCACAACTTTATTCAGATGTAATGTCACCAATCTTATTTGCTGAGAGGCTTTGTAGAGTTGTAATTTTGCTATAGTGTAAACCCTATATTTAATATAGTGTGAGCCCTATATTCATATATTGTAAGCCATATTTAGACGGGATTAAATGTTCTGGGGTAGTTTCCTATCCTTCAGGAGCTCCTCTGAGACTTTATTTTCCTCTAGATCTGCTGTGTTGGTGTTTTTATCTGTCCTCCTCTGAGAACATTGCAGACCTGAAATACCTACTGTTTTCTCCAAACGTATTGTTCGTATGATCATTTCAGACCCAGATACAGCTCTGTGATTTATGAAGTTTCTGTAACTGCTGCCTCTTGCTATATTCAGTCTTGTAGCATGCAGCCTCGTTGCGAATATTGTTTTATTGTGGTTGCAGGTTGGAAACGTTGATCAGTCTGAAATGCAATTTTACAAACACATTTTCTTTGCCCCAGCACTTCTTTGATTGTTTGGACATGTTTTGAACGCTGTTTGATCATACGAACATTCTGGTTGATAGAAAATGCAGCCCGTTACAGATCCACTTCTCCTGCGATCATTTTGTTTTTATTGTGTGTATATATATATATATATATATATATATATATTTTTTTTTTTATTTTTTTTTTTTTATTTTTTTTTTTGCACCGAGAAGGAGTGTTATAAAATGAATAAATAAAAAGACTAGATATCTCTTTGAAAAATGGGCTTTAGTATGCCAGTTCTAGTTTATGCATATGGAATTAATTAGGAGCTTTCACACAAAGTTCCAGATAAACTATTTATGTGAGTGGGCTCTAAATCAGTTATGAGACCATATGGTGGCCCAAACAGATGATGTGACACATAGTATTTCTTTATCTTTGTTTACCCATGCCTCTCTTCTTTTTCCCCTATCTAATACAAGTGGTTATTGGAGTTTCCCTGGTGGTCTAGTGGTTAGGATGCGGCACTCTCACCACTGCGGCCCGGTTTCGATCCTCGGTCAGGGAACCAACCCCAGCCACTTTCAGTGCCGGTCCCAAGCCCGGATAAATGGGGAGGGTTGCGTTAGGAAGGGCATCCAGCGTAAAAACGTGCCAAATCAAACATGTGGATTATCTGCTGTGGAAACCCCTGATGGGAGAAGCCGAAAGAAAGTTTACTACAAGTGGTTATTGGGAAAGAGGATGGTCACCGTTTCCTGGTTTATTTTGCGTAACATAAGCTTGTGTGTGCCATTTTAGTAGTTCTGTAATACATACGCACGCACACACACTTGACCTTTCTAGCTCTATGTGGTTCTTCTTCAAACTGTTAACTGAAAGTTGAAAACAATTGTATAGGAAGTCTGAGCTCTATAACAGGCTACTCAAGATTTACATACACACACATTAGTATTAGTCATATATAAGTGCATAAACTATTTTGCAAGTGTTTGTCATTAAATATGTGTAATATAAGAGATGTATATTACATTATATGTTGTTAATTGTTAACGCATCGTTCGTTATATTTATCTTTCGGCACACATGGACAAAAACACAGATAAAATACTCACAAAGCTGCCGTATTTGTGTTTAGTTATCCCCCAGTCATGTGACCAGGGTGTGGCGCATGCGTCCGGGGCGCTCTGTGTTCTCGGGTTAGATTCCGAATAAATACGTTTTTTTTTAATTATTATTATTATAGCTAGCTCATGCTAGGCTGGTCTTTCTGTGAGGAAGCATTATTACGTTTACTTTCACACTTGCGAAACGTCAGTTGTATTATTACTTTTACGTAAATGAACATTCCTTCACCAAGTTAAAATGAACTGAGGTTTCAAAGCTAGAATTATCACTATTGCCCTTCGCACTTCATTGAAGCTTTCCTAGCTAGTAAGATATCCTGTTTATTCTCCAGGTTTTGTAACAAAAAATGTGTGGAATGTGTGTTATATAATAACTTGTATTACGAAGCAATACTGTAAATTGATTACATGAATTATACTATTGAGGCCAAACAGGCTAGATCTGAATATAGTATTTTATTTGTCTTCTCCACTGACTCCACAATCATACTCCTGGGATTTTAGCCATTAAGTAAGTGCTGCGGTGACTTTTTTGGAGTAAACCTAATCGCATATAAAACAGACTGTGATCTATGAACGTGTGGCTCGAGAAGCGATTTGAAAACCAAACGGTTTGTGTACAGTCATTGCCGGTCATTACTGTGCAGCCACTTTTGAGAAGTGCTGCAGTTAATTGACCAGTCACCATGAAGCAAACTGTAGCTCCTGCTCTCTTAAAAGAGATTGAACTTCAGGGTTAGAACCAGTTCAAGTAACACCAGCATACTATAACAGAGCTATGTACACACCTACAGCCATAGCCTTCAAATTCCGGTTTACTCTCGACTGCTTGTGACTTTGGATATTTGATTAGAATTTTTTTTTCTTCTCTGCTTATGAATTTTGCAAGTGAACTGATCTGACCACCCATATCCCTGTATGTACAGGTGGTCCCTGAGTTATGATTGTTCCGACTAACGGTTTTTCGATCTTATGACAGCGATAGCGATACGAAAAATATTTGCGCACCATTTGAATTTTTGTGTGATACGCCAGGATGGGCGACAGACCTTTCCTGCCTGAGGTGCCTTACCTTTGTAAGAGTTTGGTTGTCTGAGTGTCAGACTTGTGTTTTAAAGCCATAGTTTATATTAGTAGTTTAAATTGCTCTGTTTTGCTCAATTATGTACTGTAATTTGTTCAATTATTAACCACCCCATAGGGATTACCATTCTTTATGACTCCTGGGTAGGCTAGGCCATGTCTCGATGATATTTCTCATCTTATTTTTTTATTTTATTTATTTATTTATTTTTTAGATAAACTGCTTCCCATCCAGATGGCTGATGGTGATATGGAGCTTCGGTGAGAATGGAACTCCCCCTGTCCAAACCAGACAAAATGGGCAAGACAAAGCTGTTTCGCATCTTTCTCATCCTGGGCTCTGTCTTCATGATCCTGCTGATCATCATCTACTGGGATGATGTCGGAGCCACTCATTTTTACCTACACACGACAATATCCGGTCCTCATTCTTCCCGCCTTCCACCCGAGAGTAACGCGGCTTCCAGAAACAAAGTTGAGGAGGACAAGGAAGGCTCGTTCCTGGCCGACATTGACGCTTTTGTTAACCAGTTTCTGGAAGGCACCGCCGACCCTACGGAGCAAGTGAGAGCTGAAACGCCACCCGGTGAGCCTCGCAACCAGTCCTCAGAAAAACCCGAAGAAAGGTTCGTCCCCAGGCGCGAGTGGAAGATCCACTTGACCCCGATCGCCACGAACAAGAAGCAAAGGCAGGACAGTAGGAAGCAGTTGATTCATGATCTTTGTAGCAGCAACAGCAGCTTCAACTTCCCAGGCAAG